>NC_089689.1:21774384-22084563 GCF_031753505.1 Anomalospiza imberbis | reverse complement strand
ATGAATTTTTTAAAAAGAAAGAAGACTTCAGTCCCAAACACAGCTTGATGTGCTGCATGTACCCAAAAAGTCCATTTAAAATCACACAAGGGAGCCTGGCTTTCAATGACAGGAGGCAGGAAATTTAGTGTTCTGACTGAAATTCCACCTCCAGTTCATATTCTTGCAGCTTCATGTTGTGGCGTACGTGGTGTGCTTGACCCTTTGGTTTTTTCTCCAGCAAAAATGATACAGGTCTCCACAGGAGTTTCAGCTAAGTCTCTCTGATTTGTAGCTTTGCAGTTTTGAGTGCTTAAATATCAAAAGTCAGGTTTTTGGAAAGCATGTAAAGGACCTTATTTAAGTTAGGTGATATTTCAAATATTTTCCCCTACATCTGATGCTTACTTTTTTTTTTTTTTTAATGAATGAAAACTAACCATCTTGTCTGATTGCTTGATCAAAGAACTGGGTTTCCAGAAAAATACTTAACAGAGAAGTTTTAAAAATTTGTTTGGGTAGGTTGTACCTGGCCATGCAGGGGCCTTCATTTTGGAAGGAAATTCGTGTGGCTCTACCTGGTCTTCACACTTATTCTGAAGACAGAAAGGTGGAATTGATTATCAAAAAATTGGAGTAGAAAGCTCAGTTACAGGAAGGAAAAAAGCTGACAAAAAATGTTGGCTTCTGGAGGATGCAAGCTGGCATTACAGGCACTCTCTGAGGAGGGATGCTGGCAGGTCAGTTAAAGGAAGAACCTGCTGTGGGCTGGTGGTGACCAGGTAGATTAAACACATGGGGACAACTCTCCAGGCAAAGTCTGTGCTTTTACCAAAAGCAGGTAAGTGGTGAAAGCTGTGTGAGCCCTGCATTGTGCTGCAGGCAGTGGCAAGCTGCTTAGATGCATCTGGCACTGTGTGGTTAGGCGAGAAGGGTGGGTTCTCACAAGAGGAAAGTTCAGATGTAGAAAGAGCTATAATCAGAGACACTAAAGAAGTCCTCATTTAAAGGCAGAAGCCAAGACTTTAAAAGTCTAACTTGAGGTGCACAGTCTATATTATGCATGCAGGTGCTAAATGTGATGAGCAACCAGTTATTTCAGTGAGAACTTCTGAGCTTTTCTCCCTTCCTCTCCTCTATTTTTAAAATTTTTTATTTCTCCCTTCTCTCTCACAGGAGGATGATTGACTTGTTTTATCACTTCAGAGCCTGTAATAGTGCACAAGCAACTTTTATTCATTATTTTATTTGAGATAGGTGCATCTAAATATGTTGTGGTCTGAGGAAGGCTTGCTAAATATTTTGCTGGTGCTAGTCTCGTCCTCCTTTTTAGAATGTCTCAAGGATTGAAGAAAGATAAGAGGCAGATAAATGTTCGACTGCAAACAGCAAGTTCCATTGTCTCATTCCTTGCCTCTCTTCTGCCCATGTGTGAGGCACACACATGTGGGTGGGTGCTCTGTGTGTGGGTTGTGTGGGTTTTTTTGGGGAGGGGTTTTTAATATCTATTTTGACACTCACTGTAAGCCAACTGGACCATTTGCCATTGCCTCAAGCAAAAAATGAAAACATTTTTGAATTTCAGCCTCTGAATTCTTTTATTGGTGGCTAGATTAACAAGAGTGAGGAGATGTAAACTCAGCTGTCACAGTATGGGGGGGAGAGAGAGGAGGAGAACTGAACACTGTCTTGAGCTCTAGATTTTCCTGTTACTTCTGTATATGAAGAGAGGCAGTCCAGTTAGGTACTGTGATGCTGGCCACTTAACTTTTTGCTTTGGAATTTTTTTCTCATATGTTTTCAGTAAATTTAGTTTGTATGTAGTGCTTTCTCTTATTTCCCTGCTTTTCAGTCAGGATCCCAGGAAACATACTCTTGAATTAACAAGTGTTCTGTAGTTTCACTTCCTCACTTTGCTGTACTTACCAGCCATCCAAAACATTCAGAAGCTGAGTTGTACAAGAAAATTCCTTTAATGTTTGCTTTTGCACGCTGCTATTACTAGAGGATCTTGGTGCCTTCTATAATTGCCAATAAAGTGTTTGGGCACCCTCAAATGTAAGTGGATGTGTTGAGTGGACGTGGGAGTGTTGAGGCTTGGAAAAGTACTCTGAAACAGCTCAAGGAGAGTATTCCTTGTGCAGAATTTAAAGTTTGTACTATGAGAGGTGTTCATGTGCTGTAAGTTTGCTCTCAGTAGATCCTTGTAGCTGTTTCACAGACTTCAAAAAGTGAAGCAAAGGGTTATTTTTCTGCCATCTTGCAGGCATATAATCTGTGGGCTGCTGCTGCTGGTATTTATGTGGGAAAGGTGAGAAAGACCTTATTTAAATGAGAAGCTCCTTGTTAGGAATTGCAGCTTCTCAGCAGAACTGAGTCTAGTATGTTTGAAATGCTGTCAGTGTGGATAGAGCCTTCTGCTCTTAACAGAAGTGTTATTGTAGAGATGCTGTTTCTCTTGCCTGTGTCAGCAACAAGGTACTTTCTCTTCCATGCCTGTGTGCTAATTTATGCCATATTCCAGATTCTTATCTGCACTGAGACTGGGCTCCACTTTGAATCCAAATGGTTACGACTTCAGATTATAAATGCAGGGGTTTTTGTTAGGCCTTCTTTGCTTTCTGTTTTTTTTTCTACTAATATAATTGCAGGAAAAATGGTTATCAAGGTCAGTTTGTATAGATATACTGGGAGTGTTTTCCGGTTCCAACAAAATAAGCTTATTTCCTGCAGTATTTCAGACCTGAGTATGAGTGAGCGTCCATAAAACTGCCTTCATCCCTGTGTTGCAGCAGTGCATTGTTGCTATGTGCCTCAGCTGAAGCCTTACCAACAAGAATCTGTTTGTAGCAGCAAGCAGCCAAGTGAACGTTATGTTTTGATTGAATGGAATGACAGAAAAGGGCAAAATTCAGCATACTGACCATAAGAGCTGTTGGAATTAGAGAATTAAGGGAAGACAAATCTTGCTGAATTCTTTTCCACGCCAATGCTTGAATGTTTGGAATGCAACAAATGGTTTTCATTACAGCTCCTTCCTGAGTTAGTGCATGTTAATTCTTGTTTGCCCTTATAAAAGAAGCCATGCCTGTACATGTCTTTTCAGAAGGAGGAGCCAATGAATTAATCAATGCCACAACTGACACAGAAGAAGAAACAGAGGTAGATCTGTTGCATTTCTTAGCTTTTGGTTCTGAGTTCTGAAGAGTGACCAGGCTATGGCAGTTGACAAAGCTGACCCTTTCCTCTGTGAATAGCTGGCACTTAAATTTATTTTAATCCTGTAATGGTTAACACCTTTAAAGAAAATAAATATTTTTTTAATTGAAGAGCAGGATTGTTTGTATTGGTAGAAAAGCAGATGAGAAATTGATTTCAGGTTACAGATTCTTTTCCTTCAGTTTTCAGAACTGAGGAGCAGGAAAGTAAAGGAGCCTTCAGATAAAGAAGACTTGGCTTTGCTTCTGTTCTTTCAATCAAGCTGTTTTTCCAAGCCACTTGTGCCCTTGTCAGCCCCCATTAAAAAGTTTGATCTTTGTTCTGAAATGTGTTTGCTTCACCTGTGTTCTCTTTCAGTATTTGTGTGTTTCTCTGTGGCAACATTACTTGACCTGCTGAGCAAAAGTATACTCACACAGACCAAATTGAATATCCAACTTGTTCTGTTTCAATGATTAATTTATTGTTTGATACAATGAATGGAAATGGAAGGTTACTTAGGTCAGGTAGTTTTGTAGATTTTTTAAATTGTGGGATTTTTAACAACTGGATGTCTAGGAACCTACTTCAAATTAAAAAAAAAAAGTCAATTGCATCGTCAGTCTCGCTGTATCAACTTGTAGTATCTCATAATGTAGTTTTGAATATCATGATTCTGTCTTTCTTTTCCAGTTCTGAACAGCTGAAGCTAATGAAAACAGTTTGGGGAAAAGATGAAACTTCCAGTCTTTCCACTGTAGCGAGTTATGCCAGTTGTGACAGAAGGGTACAGTGGCTTGTGCAGAAGCCTTCAGAGTAGTCACTTAGAGACTGCAGAGTGTGACAGATGAGAACTGAAGACGAGGTTGTGTCTTCCTTGAGACAGGCGGTTTAAAACTGCTTTTAAACTTCTGCAGAAAGCTTGGTGAAAAGCTCTCGATTTCCTTTTATTAGGCATGAGAGTTACCTTCTTACATCCAGCATCAGAAATTATACAAATGTGCAAGCTCTGTCTATTTTGACACTCTTTCATCCATTTGTTAATAATGTCTGCAATACTTTATTTTGCTTTCCAGGTCTCCCTTCAGTCTATAATTACTTATTCTGGGTTTTGCTCTGATGTCTTGCTACTCCATGCAGAAGGTGCTACAGCCACGATTCTAGTTTATCTTTTCTCCTGCATCTTTATCTGTTTCTTCAATGTGTTTTTGCAGTATATTCATTTGTTGCTATCTCAATGTTTGTCTTGTAGTGTTCTGGGTCCCTGACTTTACTTGCCTCATTTGGTTTGTCACCTTAAATACACTCTCCACACATACTTTTCTTAACCACTTAATGCCTTGTCTTCGGCAACATTTGGCCAACAGTACAGGGGCGTCTTGTGGTTATTTGTTGCTTTTCAAATGACAGGCAGTGACATTTAAAGTCATCTAAATAGCAGGCCAATTTTTTTTTTTTTTTGCCTTCCTGTGTTGTATCTGTTGGCTTATTTATATCAGACCTACACACTGAAACAGCATTGAAAACTCTTTGCAATTCCCATCAGTCTTCTCACTCGGACTTGGCAATATTTGGAATCTTTGTTTTTGAGAAATAACTGTTAGAATTATGTGACTCTGATGTGCCTTTTCTTTAAGAGCTTCTAGTTCTCATATTAGTGTTTAAACTTCTATTTTGATTTTTGAAGCTAAAATCTGACAACTGAAGTTGGGTATTATCTTACAGCTGAAGTTCATTATTAGTCTCTTGAAATGAAGCATGTGATACTGTGCTTAAGTACTTGTATATGCTGAATTTCTTCATTTCATATGCTTGAGTCTGATAATGTGACTGCAATTGTGTTAAAAGGTAGCAGTCCTATTATGCTGATTTTAGGTTAAAGTAGCATGACTGTTGTACAGGGATAAGTTACACACTGCTGCTTCTGCATTTCATAGCAGTAAATGATAACATCAGAAACCTCTTCAAGGTTCTTTGATCCAGAAATCATCTGTGCTTGGCTGAGATTCCGAGTAACTTGTCCTTCAAAGGAGCTACTGCCCTCTTTCTTCATAACATTTGGGAGAGGTACCAGAAATGCAATTTAGCTGAACTTTTGTTTTCACAACAAAGGTATGAGCTCTTATCTCGGATCCTTTAAAGAAAGAATATTTTTGTGGACTAAGATGCCAAGGTATTTTAAACCAGTGTTCAACTTGCTGTGTTAAGTTGTAGTAAATGCAAAAATAAACAACCTATAGCTGTTGCTTTCAGATGGCAACCAGATAACCTGGCTGTTGGTGTCCAGTTACATGACAGAAAAGTAGCATGAGGAATAATGGGTAGCTGTTTCACTGCAACCTGATGATACAGGGTTTGAAAAGGTCTGAACACTGCTCCATTTAGCTGCGATGTTCCTAAGAAATGTAGTGCCCTTTGCTTTCATTGTCGTAGCCCAGTCAGATCTCTATTCCAATTGCTTGTAGACTTATGTGATGGCTGTTGTTGTTGTTGTAGTAGAATAATGTTTTGAGATAATTTGTGAGCTGTAGCCTTACTGTTCCAGTACTGTGTCAGGGAGAGAATAAAATCCAGCGTTCTCTTTGGGAGAGGTACATTTTCTATCCTTCAGGATATTCTTACCACACAGAGCTGATTTGTGCCAGTAAGAGACTGAGAATGAGTATTTTTCTCTTTCAGTTGCACTGGCAATTAGGAAGTAATGTACATAGTTTTGTGTCTGTCCTGAAAAGGCATTGTTGAAGTCCTCTGGAAAAAATAGGCCATCAGGCTGGCTGTTTGCATTATTAGCCTGAATGACTGGAAGACTTGGATTACTTATATGACACTGAGGGAGCACTGTGCAGTGCTTGCCTTAGGAACAATTCAGATCTCAGCATGCAAATATTGCCTGCTGGCCAGCTAAAACCTGAGATCAACTGAAGCCTTAAAGATGTCTAGGAAAATCTTAGTTCAGTTGTTCACTTGCTGGTCAGCCTCATGTGCTTCATAAGCATAGAAATTAGAGCCAAAGCCAGAACTCACATCTCTGATAAATGAGGGCTGTGCACTTGCTGGGTGGCAAAGAGGCCTGGTAGGATTTTGTAGATATGCTGGAAACAGGTTTGACTGTCGCTTCTGTAGCTCATGGATGCTGTGTGCAATGTGTGTGTCAGCTGTCACCCAGCCCATGCTAGAATCCAGTCCTTGCAGTTAAGATGGGTGAATGACCCTGCAAGCCTGTTTGACTGGAAGAGTGCTGCAGGAATGTATATATTGGATGCACTTAACTAACATGGCAACAATGGATCAAATCAGTAGGCTGCTGTATTGAAAAGCAAAGTAAGAGCATGCTCGATATAGTATCCAGCTATTGTCCCACTTCATTGTGTGTGTCAATACTCTTCGGGGCTGCTTGTTTATTAGCATTTCTGGAGCGATTTGTGTCATGGAATGGCACAGTTCAGAGAACAGAAAATGGAAGCTAGGTCAGGGATTCCCTCCCCCCTTGCATTGTCTTTCCGATGAATTAAAGTATGGTGGTGCTTTATGGATGGTCTATTAGTGGCCTGTCAGAAAGGTGAAATGGTTTGGCATAATTGCTAAGTGTCATTTTATAATGGAGTTATTCAGCCAGGTTCTTTGGTGCTTTCTGTTCCAGGTTGATCAGAATTGCTCTGATTTGAACATGGCTGGATGAGAAGTGCTGTTCGCACTGTTTCAAGGAGGCTGGGAATATATAACACGTTACTGTAGAAATCTTAGCCACTGTCTTTTCCTTAAGCATGATAGCAACTTATGTTTAAAAAAAATCTAAATTTCTTGAGCATGGTTTTTGATTTTTTTTTGGGGGGGTTTTGTTTTTTTTTTTCCCTTGCATGCTCTATAAGGTCATCTGGTTCCCTTA
This sequence comes from Anomalospiza imberbis, assembly GCF_031753505.1. NCBI lineage: Eukaryota > Metazoa > Chordata > Aves > Passeriformes > Viduidae > Anomalospiza > Anomalospiza imberbis. The sequence goes on along the minus strand of NC_089689.1, from coordinate 22,077,500 downwards.
GGGGTTCAGATAAAAGAAATGAGAAAGATCAAAGCTGGAAAAGCTCAAAGCAGCATTGTTTCCAACACTGAACCAGGTTGGCTACAGCTCTGGTTGGTCTTGAAACTCTCCAAGGATGGGAGATCGCATAGCCTCAGAGTGACCTGTTGCAGGGCTGCTCTGCTCTCCTGGCACATGAACTCCAACACAAGGAGCAGGTTGTTCTGGAGAGAAGGGGGTCATGCCCTGGACTGCCAGTGAAATGCGCTGCTGTGCATGGGCTGGGATGAGCCCCGTTCCCAAGGGATGCGCACGGGAGCCCCCGGCTGCTTTGCGGCAGCCCCTCCCGATGGGCTCTGTGCCAGGTAAAATCGCTTTGTGCCTCCTCTGCCCTGACTGTTTTGCCTCCTCAAATAGTTACCTGTGGAACGTGTGTATCTGCTGAAAGGGTTTGCAGAATTCACTGGTGAGATCAGTAGTGACTGGGTGGACCCAAGCTGTAAGGAAGAAGCTGTTTCTTGCAAACTGTTGAGGAGGTGACCTGTGACCCCCCCCAGACTTACCAGTAGAATCCAACTTGTGTGTGTTCTTTCCTTGCTGTAGCACAGCCTCGGGAGATCAGCTACATCCATCCACACTACAGGGTGTATGGCTCATGTTTGCCTGGTGTCCCAGGCTCCAAGACACAAGGAAGAGCAACAAAATACAAGCAGGTTCCAAGTTTCTGAAACAGCAAAAGCTGCAATTAAGGGTTTTTTTTTAAACATGAGAATGGTGCCACATGTTTTGTCCGAGTGAATGACACAGGAAAATCATTTGAGAAAGAGTTGGAGACCTGTGAGGCACAAAGAAGTGAAGTTGGTGCAGTCTGGCAGAGGGACACATGTGTGGGCCAGGCTTGGGAGCAAATTGTTCTGTCAGCTTAACTTGGGTTTCCTTGACAGAAGTCACTGCATTGCTGCCAGGTTTTCCTTCTGGAGTGAGCTACTCTTTGCCTGGTCCCTGGTGGGGGACTGGGTGTGTAACAAGAAGCTGCTTAAACACTGCATAGCTGCTGGTGTGCTATAAAGGGTCTATACATAAAGCATAACCCTTGTCTTAACCTGGGCTATATTACTTAGTATCATTTAGGTGCTGCTTTGTTTCACTGTCTCTTGTAGCATTTATCTTTTATTTACTGTGCTTTCCTTTTTGTGAGGGCTACCATTTGATGGGGTTGATGTAGTACTGAACACAGTGGGAATCATATTGCTAATTAGAACTCGTAGATACAGCAATGAAAAAACAGAACTTACAGCAGCACATTTTAATATTTTTCTTTGATGCTGTCTCAGTTTAAGGAAACTGGGAACTTGATCAGGCTCCATGACCTACACTTGGATACTTAGCTCTGCCTTTGTTGATTAATTCTATATGAAAGTCAACTCTGCATTGTTTTTGCGCTAATTTTCCTCCAACTGGAATGAGAGGGTGATATATTGTAGGTGTTTCTGAAGGGTCTATTTAAATACTATAGAGTTAATACAGTGGTGGCTGTTACATCTTTAACATAAGGGCATTGGTAGAGGTGGTGAAGGGAGACATTTTCAGCTTCTCTTAATCTGCAAACTTTGTGCCTGCCAAGCCCATATGAAAAACAGGTTTTAATGTGTAACTGAGCTGAAGTCATTTGTTGTAGTGATGAATTTTACCTTCCTGACAAAATATTAAGTTAAATAATTAATTACAAATGTTGCTTTGTCTTTTCAGTACATCAATTGTGGTAACCTGGAACAGCTACTAGATGGCAACCAGCATCTGCCCTGGACAGTGAGGGTGAAACTGGCATATGACATTGCTATGGGAATCAGTTATCTTCACTATAAAGGCATTTTCCACCGAGACCTTACATCCAAGGTATTGTTTATAAAATTAAGGGAACTTCCTAATGAAGGTGCTGCAACTGATTGTTGGGTTTTCTCCCTTCTTCCATTCCATGCAGAGAATTGCTATTATATGAGGTGTGATCTAAGACATTTTGAGAAACAAATTGAAATGCTGTCTATAGAATTAAAACTTTTCTGAAAACATATTTGTAGTTGGTATGGAAACTAGAGAAATTGTTATCATGAAGAAAGATCATCCCTTAAATGAGTTCAGATTAGGATTTCTCATAAAGCAGCTGCAGAGTTTTTCTAGTTCTGAATTCTGGTTCAGTAAAGTATTTAAATCCCTGGATAATTAAGCACGACAATCTAACATTTGGAACAGGTTAATCATATAAAGAACCCAAATTGAGGGGATTATTACAAACACACTTCAAAATCTCCTTGTTGTTTTTGTTTCCCTGTGTATTTCACAAATCTTCTGTAGGAAGAGTGACCTTTCATTACTAATTCTGCCTTAAGTGCTGTGTACAATTCTGGATTATGTTTCTTTCATTTTTAAAGTCAGTAAAATCAATATAGTTTGCCTAAAATTTTCAAATTTTGATTTTTTTCCCCCAGAATAATATATCAGTGGCAGAGTTTTCAGTGGATATAGATGTATTTTTTCTAGTTGCTTTGGTGACAAGTTGCATGAATTTAGTTGGCTGAAGTAGCTGGATAATTCAAGCTCAGCTAGAAGTATTGACATAGGAGCACTAAGCTGTGTGAGCAGATTGTCCCAGTATTCACATTGGCTCTTACCACCCATTGCAGCCTGTGCTGAGAGCTTTGCTGTCCTGTCTGTCCTGTTGTCTGGTGCTAATGAGCTGGTTTAAACTCACTGGGGGCCTGCAAGATGAAAGTCTTTCAAAACTCTTCCTGAGAAGGCCTCATCATGTCGCTTCAGTCAGAAGCATCCAGAAGAATGTTAATTTAGTCTAAAAGGTGTTATTTTTTAGGATTAGAAACAGCTTTTAAAAATAAAACTACAACAGAGTGTGTTTGCCAATGAGGCCACTAGTCCTTTATCCTGTTTTAGGGGTCTTTTTAAAGCTTCCTTAGTGCAGTGTTAAACAGACATAGAGTCTGCATTTAGTCAAGATGAAAAAAAAAGTTCAGCTGGTAGATGAAAGAAGTATTTCGGTGAAGTCATAAAATACTTTCTTGGCTGTTCTTTCAAGTGAAAGGCACTGAATTCTGTAAGGATGAATATCAAATTTGTGAAAAATGCCCAAACTGGGAGTCATGTCACTTTGACATGATACACTCAGAAAGCTCCATTTCAGTCACCTTGGAGTGTGCAGGTAAGAGATCCATAAAAATATCTGAAAAGACAGCTTGGTGTTCCCCTTTCTTTTTCAGTTCAGGATATATTTTAGTGCATTTAAGAGTAGAGTTACTGCAAGGAACCAAAGTAACTAAGGAGAACTGAGTGCCTGCAGCATTTATTACAAATGTAACTGTGATGGTCAGTCATATGAAAATCCAGTTCCTGGGCTCCCTGTGAATGCCTTTGTTCCAAGCTTTACATAACTGTATGTCATTCTCTGGAGCTGCCCTGCCAATGCTTCAGTGTTATCTATTGTTGAATGCCAATTGTTTGGAAAGCTGCACCCGCTGGGAGGGGTGTAGGATGTCCCGGGAAGAGCAAACTCATCAGAGGCCACGGGAAGTGGTTCAGGTTATTCAAAAACAAATGAACAACAAATCAAACCCTAAAAATTCACTAGCAGTTATGCTATATTTGGATGGTTCTTAGCACTAAAGTTATAGTATCTGTGTGGGTCACATCAGAAGCTGTCAGCTGTAAGAATAATACAGAATTTAATTGATGACAGCTATAGTCTGTATTTTTCAATTTTTTCAGGATTTTTGGGTTGTTTTGGTGTTGTTTTGTTTTTTTTAAGTTTAATAATTTTTTTTAATGTGATGTATGCACTTTTCCTTGTTCTATTTGGAAAGGAAGTAGACGAAACACCTGGGCTTAAACACTCACCTTAAACAACTCATGAATTTTATTAGCATATTAAGGTATTGATGAAATAAACTTGAAATCTGTTGGGCAAATGTTTGCACTGCTGGCTGGCTAAGTTTTTAAAAAGTAACTTTGTTCCAAAGCAAAACAATGAAAAGCAAAACATAGTTCTCAGACTACAGCTTTTGGCTGCTTCTTGAGAATATGCCTTGGCTTTTACCAGGTTTGTACTGGTGATAGGATGAGTTGTCTTCATTCTTACTAGTAAATAGTCAGTGTGTGAGCAAGCTGAAGGAAGATGTGATGGACTCCTGCTTTGGGAGAGAACTTGGATTGAACAAGGGGAAATTCAATACTATTCTGTATTGTCCTTCTTTCTTCAGTAAACTTCACTAATTGATGGGATGGCTTTATTATTCAAATGAAGGCAAAGACAAGAGTTTAGACATCTGCAAAAGTCAGAACAGACTGAGTTTGCAAAGTGGGAGAATGGAGTATTTTTCTATGAAATTTGCTGGCCTTGACTGAAGTGGGAACAGAATGAAACTGAGACTTTCTGTGCAGGAATGTCTCCATGCTTTACATGTTACACTTGGGATGATAGCCCACTGCAAACTGTCCCTTTACTATGAATTTTACTAATTTTAATTAATTTAGACCCATACTTGTGCCTTTCTGTTTCTGGTAAACCTCTAATTCTTGCAGCTTCCTGGAGTGGATAGTGTGTTACATAGATTTTTACTGTGTCAGTTATGGCAGCAGAGTTGTCTTGCTCTTAGCATTATATGTGTCAATGTATTTGATGCCTAACAATTTAAAGGAGGAAAAATTCCTGTCCCCTGCCAATCTAGGATTGGAAAATAAGTGGGTTGGGCCATTAGTATATAGCAGGGTGATCTCGCTTCCTAACTGCACTATGTGGAGAGGAGCAGAACAGCATTGATACTGCAGGAGGCCAGAGGGAAGAGCAGTAGAGTAGATGTAGGTCATTATAGTCGATGTGACAGCCCAGGGGCATGTCAGCCCTCATATCCCACTGGTGCCCTTCCTGATGACCTTCTGTCAAAAAGAGAAGCAGTACTGCTTAGAAGGGATGTGCTGCCCCGACAGCCGCTGCTTCCCCGTGTCATGAGCAGCCCCGTGCCTGGGCTCTGGGCTTGGGCTGCTGGAGTTGATCAGGATGAGTTGCCCTAGTTTGATAGCAACAGCCTGGCTTGAATCTGTCAGCAGGTACAAGTGGTCAGACTGGCCATTTGCAGCCTGCACAGAGCAGGGGTGTTGGCAGAGTGACTTGGGCTTTGTATAGGCCAAGAAATGTGGTGTTTGCACTTTTGACTTGTCATTAAAAGATTTACATGGAAATGAAGCCATAGATGTGTCCTGACTGCCAGCCTTGTTGGCTTCTTCCCTGGTCTTGGTCCCTGCCAGTCCCTGGCTTGGGCTTGTGTTCTGTCTTGTCACCTTAGTTGTGCTCTCAAATTCCTCACACAGCATATACTGTTCTACTCTATCCCAGCTTACTCTTTGCAGAGATGGCAACAGAAGTATCTTATACAGAGGTCTCACCATGTTTCAAGTCAAGAACAGGCCAAATTCGGTATGATATCATAGACTGATATTTTGACAGTTTACATCCCTTCCCTAAAAATCCACTACCAAAACTCTGGATTAAAAACAAACAGGCAAACCTCCAAATGCCTTTTAGTTTTGCAGAATTATGTATAATTGAAAACAAGGTTTTATAATCAATAGTAGGTTGTGAGCAGTTTAGGGGAACATTGTGAGCTTCACTGATGATAAAATCTATGGTGAAATTGTAATCTCTAGGCACATATATATATATAAACACATGTGTATGTGTGTGTATTCCTGCCAACATCTGCTTTCACTTCACAGTGTGTAATGGCTCAGCCTTCTGTCATTGAGAGAGGAGCAGTTTCAGTTACTATGGGACAGAGTCATGTGTGTAAGCAACTACTGTGGATTATCTGATGTAACATAAATTCACTGCCTTTGAGCTTTAAAGTGACATGCCCTGCCTTCCTACCTTGCTGTTTGCTTCTTTAAAACAAATAAACCCCAGGCTGTGAACAGCACATTTGTCTGATGAGTCTCATAGTTGGTGCTACAGTTGCAAGGTCCCCTTTGTGCTGGAATAAGTTTGTCTGGACAGTTTGCACTGAAAAAATTAGCTGTTGCAGATGGCTATTTCTAATGATAGTCTCAATACTAAACTTCCACGGATACTTCGGGAACCAAATGGACCCTCTCCCTTAAGCATAATAGTTTCAAAAGTGTGTCTAGTACTGTAAACTTCCTGTTACCCATTTAATTCTCAGTGGGGTTTCTCCTAGGGAATAGCACTTTTTGAACAGCTGATACATCTCAATTGGCCTTTAAGTATTTTAATTTGGTAACAGTCATCAGAAGGTTGCAAATGACACTGCACTGTGTTTTCTGGAGTGCAGTAAAATCTCTGAGGAGTTTAGCTTGTATGTAATACCATAAAATGAAACTATGATGTTTCTTCATCTAAGTAACTTATTTTTAACTCTGAAAATCTTGAGTCTATTTTAATTTTTGTTTATGTAAAAGGGGGAGTCGACTATTGCGTTCGTCTTAGTAGGATTATGCTGTGCAAAGCAGATGTTAAGCTCCTGTAACACACAAAGGGGGCTTTATGTTCTTTCACATCTGTCTGCATAAACAGCTCTGTTAACTCTTTCAGACTCATGTACAGAGCTCCTTGCTTCTATTAAGAGACTGCCTCGGGAAGGACTGATGAGGTCCCTATTTTGGTAGGGGAAAAAACCCTCAAAAATTCAGCTGAAGTCAAATACTGCCCTCTTTGACTGTGTGAGCTGCCAAAGGAAAGAACATCCCTGTCTCTAGAGGTCCAGAAAGAAAGCCTGAAAAGGTCACCAAGTTTTATTGCCTTACAGCTTATATAAATAGTGCAATAGTAAGTCAAAAGTGCTTTCTCAAAGCTCGTGTTGTGAAGCTGCTTGGCATTTCATTTCACAGGCAGTTGTTGAGAGGCTCTTTGCACTACTGAGGGGTATGAACTCTTGCATCTCTGAGCTAAAATCCATTAATGGAACTCCTGCATACCTGATATACTATTTTTTTACAGAAACTGAGAAGTATCACTTTGTTAGAAGAAACAGTGTAGTTTGTACTATTGTGCTTTTCCTACTAAGATACCACTTCCAGATTAAATTCAAAAGCTCTTTTCAACCTTTTAGATTCTACCAAAGCTTTGTCCCTTTGTGATCTTGATTTAACTTGTTGTTAGAATGTGAATTCTTTCTGTCTTTCATTGAGTGCACGTGAACCGCAGTGGGCTGTGTTATGTCACCTATTTATGAATTGCATCTAGATCTGGTAACTCCATTGTCTGTGCTGTGGGTTTGGCACAGTGTTGTGTAATGGCTTTACTAGGGTGGGAAGTGTGGAGAAAAGGAATATGGTGGAGCTGAGGGTTCTCCTTGACTGCTTGGAGAATTTCAGCACAGAATGTAACTTTGCCATCTGCACAATCTTGCCCTGAATGAGCAGTACAGGCTGGAGAAGTGACATCTGACCATGCTGGTGTATATAGAAAGGGTTTACTACTGATTTTGTTAGCAATGGGCTTTCATTCTTTCTGGGTTCCAGGAAGTCAGTGCTTAGCAATGTAAAAATTTGCCCCAGATGAATTAAATCAATTTAATTTCACTACAGTGAGCATTTATAGTGACACTGGAATTTTATTGTATGGTACATGTCACCTGCCTGTGGCTGATTTAAGTGTGAATAAAAAAGTCACTCTTGTATTGGAATATGTATCCTAATGAATTTAAATTCACACTCAGTGCTTCTTCATGTGCAAACAAAAGACAAGCATCCACTAATGAGAGAGAACAGTTTGTGCAGCCCACCACAGCAGAGCAGCTCACCCTACAGCAGGAATGCCCAAGACTTTCCCCTGGTGCCTTCTCCTGGTGAAGAGACCTCTCCTGCAGAACCTGTGGACCCCACAGCAGTGGGGTACCTGCGCTGTTGGCTCTCTCCAAAGGCTTGCGCTGAAAGGGAGCCTGGCTCTGCTGCCGGCAAATCCTGCTCGTTGGGGAGGGGCTCAGAGCTGTCAGACAGCATTGATTTAATGTATGATTTATCTAGGAATAACCTACTTGTATAATAGTTCAGTGCTGCACCTGAAAGCTGAGACTGCCTGGGGCTTGGTGGGGGGGTAGGATTGTTCAGCTTCAGTTGATGTATTGCTGTCTAACGGGATGAGATTAGATGCTGGTAAGAAGCTGAAGGAATATTTGCTGTCAGGATGATGTTTCATTTAAGCTTCCTTTTGGTAACAAAGCAGGCTTGTAGATTATTGTGGATCTTAAGATCAGTAGACAGATTTTTAGTTACGTTGAAAGTAGTTCTTAGTTGGGATGTAAATATTTCCTCAAAATTTTGGACATCAAGGGTTATTGGAGAATGACAATGATCCGTAAAACCGAGAAGGTAAAATTAAGTACTGCAGTCTTGCTTCTCAAAATGAATAAAATGTAAATAATTAAAGGTATAATGGAAGAAGGAAATCTACATTTCAAAACTAGTGATTATGAATTACAGAGTTTTTTAAAAGAAATGTTGAATTAAGAATCATCTTTAGTCACTGAGAAATCTATGGCAGAAAAGTAACCTGAATTTTTTTCTGCATAAAATAGTATCAGCCTTCTTGAACACTGCAAAATCTTTGGTGTCCTCATGGACTTGTTTCTGTGTGGTACACAATGAAATTCCACTTGTGTGAATCATTTGAGTAAGATTTTTCAGTAGTTTTATCCTTCTCAGTTTTAAGTCCACTTACTGTGACCAAATGTTTAAAGAGAGGCAAGCGGAATGAATGCACTCTTTGATAAAAGATAACAAAGCCCGCAACTGAGAAGCTTTGCTGCTCTTTGGGCAAGCACAGTTGATATAACTTGGTACATGTTTATGAATCCCCAAACTAACTGTAGTTATTATACTTGAGTCATGCTAAACAAATAAAGCTTTGCATCTCAGGAGCCTGGCATGTGTTTCAAGAGGCTGGCATGCATTTTCTTTACAGGATTGCAGGAGTGGCTCGCTTAACCTTTTAATTGGCAGGAAGAAAACTCACTTCATGGCCTAAGCCACAATCATCTCTGAATAATGTAAACAGTGATGACCTGAACTTGATCTTTAGACAAGGGATTCACTTTTCTTGGTAGTTGCATTACACAGACAAGCTAATGCTCTGGGGTCAGTGAGGGGCTTTTGTATACCCAGGCACAATAAAGGCAGAAAGTGTTTCCTGCTGTTTAGCTAATTAATGCAGGGTACCACTCGGTAGGAGTCCAGTGGGTTTGCTGCCTGTCACTGCTGTTGTACTGCCCGCAGGAGGATGCAGAACAACATGTGGGAAAGGAACGAATTCTCTGCCTTGTTCCATCTATCGCCAGACAGAACAAAATGCAGGGAATCAGCTATCGATTCGTTTGGTGAAGTGGGAAAAGATGTGATACTGGAATGGTCAAAGCATATTTGTCAGAGTTGTAAATAAATAACAAAAAGAAATTGATAATACCCTGTGTGTGATGTGATCTGTTAGAGCACAATTATCTGTGTGTGTCCTTAAGTTGCCCTCCATCCTGACACTGGAGGGCACATCTGAAAGGAAAAGACTGACAGCATTTCCCTATTACTTTTCTCTTAAATAATGTCTTATGATGTAATGTAAAATAAAGAATTTTGAGACTGTAAAAGCATATATAACTTGGTCACATCTTAGATTTTCTGATGGAAGTTTACTGCAAAGCAGTGAGTTCCTTTTCAGTAGTTAATGCAACCAAACATATAAAGGCATTTAGAGTCTGCTCTGATCTTGTATTCTGGTCAGGTGCAGGCAAATTGTAAAGAGAAAATGTAAGGTGTCATAGTGAACAGCATGTATTGCATATTTGAGCATAAGGGAGCTAAATAATTTTAATTCTTGTTAAAACCTTGCAGGGTATGTGCTGCCTGTGGCTGCCTGCCTTCTCAGCAAGTTTTAAAGTGGATTATTATCTAAGTGGAAGGCTGTTTGCAGCATCTTAAGTTTGATAGACATGTGATTGTGCAGGGGGAGGGTGGGGAAAAAGGGTTATTGCTCTTAGACAAAAGCTTCTCATAGATGAATATCTTCCAAACTATATTTGTAGTCTTGTTTTATTTTTAATCTGGAATGTTACAGAGGTTTCATGCCCAGATAGTAACTCTTCTGTTTGGTTTTTGTTTTGGTTTTTTTCCAGAACTGCTTAATCAAACATGATGAGAATGGATACTCAGCAATAGTTGGAGACTTTGGTTTAGCAGAGAAAATTCCTGATCACAGGTATGTGAGCTAATCTAAATGGAGAGAGAGTTGTAGTACAAGTGCAGGTCAGAAGCTCTAGTGAGCCAGATCCCTGAGACTGTTATTGCACTCTGGTACAGAACTTTCAAAAAATACCCTCAGTCTTCAGTCTGGAACTGCAGGCTGGATAGCCAAAAAGTTCCTGCCTTAATTACTGTCCATTTTGATATTTAGTGGTAACATTTATGCTTCAAAAATGTTCCAAGCACTAAAGGATTTGCTTAAGCTTTTTGGTAGATCTTTTAAGGTGGTACTGGGAATTCTGGGTTTAAAAAACCCCAAAACACAAAGCAAACACAATAATAAAAAAATACTGTCCAGCATTCTGGATTGGGATTATTTTGTAATAAATGTCATTTGTTGATTTCAAGCAACTTTAGCTTCTTTGCACTTTCATAAACAATATTTATTGTCATTCCAGCATTATTCTTATTTAACCCCTGGGTTAGTTTTTAAGGATTATAACAGAGTAAAATAAAATTAAATATTAAATTGCTGTCTAACAGTAGCTTACAATTTTCCCTAGGATAAAATGATAATCTTAATTCATTTGAGGAATGCACAGAGGACTGTCACAAGCTATTGTCACAATTGAAAATAGTCCTTTTGTTGTCCCTCCATTAGAGAGATCAAGGACAAGGATTTCATTGTTCTCTCTGTATATTGACTTGTGTATTGCAGAGTATTCTGACTGTGAAATGCTGTCATATTTTCTCCAGTGTGTGCTTCTGCGTGAAATAAATGAAAGCCTTCCAGCACTTCTGACTGCAGAGGAAACAATAAAAGTTGATCTCAGCTCTGCACAGTTTTTTAAAATGCACATATCCCAAAACCATACATTGAGAGATCTGAAGGTCTGCATTAATATTGGTGAAATATTGGATCTAAAAGCTTAACAAAATGAACATCTTAATTTACAAGATCTACTTATCTTACTGATAAGTAGAGCCAATGTCTGTCTTGTAGCTGCTGGGGAGCACCCTGTGAGGTGCTAAAAGCTTCAGCTGTATTCAGGTGAAGCTTCCATGACAAAATCAGGAAGACACTACAGGTGCCTTAAGGTGCCCTTAATACTCAGCTTTGAGATGCCCTGAAAACTGAGATTACAGTTAAGATAGCTTGAGACTAAAGCCAGCAACATAATAGAATTGCTACATTAGCACTATTAACCACTATTTTGCTTTTATCTAGTTTTATCTCCATTTTCAAAAGCAGCTTTGTTCTTTCCAGTTTGCTGGTAACAAGCCATGCTACTTTGAGGCCTTCAGAGGCCTTTTCTTTTTTAAATAGGTATTCCCTCAAGATCAGCTGGGTGACAGGCTAGAGCCTTTCTTAAGGCTCCAGTATTCAACTTTATGGAAACTGCAAGTTTTTCAAATTGAGTCTATTCTGAGTACTTTCAATTTTTCCATAGCAAGGATAGGTAGACCTTGATTTTTAATTGTTTTTAATACAGTTTTAAAATCTTTATTATTTTAATAATAAATAAGTTTGACTTCATTCAGAGCTGCATATACATCTATGGATGGATACCTGCATGTCTTGCTGGATGAATGGAGAACTTGGCATCTAGCCCAAAACCGATGTCCACAAACCTTTATGGTGTTTTTTTTATTTTATGTGTAGATGAAGGAGCCAACTCTGCCAAGAGTTAGGCAATAAAAACTATTGAACAGCTTGACCTTAAAATAAAACATTCTTTTAAAGTGGCTGTGCACTTTAAACTGAAAATATGAGTAATTGATTGGGAAAGTTAGTAGCAATGCTTGAGTATTTAATTAATGGTCCTTCCTTCTCTCCCACCACCTCCCATCCCTATCTATCCCACATCTATATAGTGAGAAGTTACCAGTTGTGGGTTCACCCTTCTGGATGGCACCAGAAGTTCTCAGAGATGAGCCCTACAATGAAAAGGTAGGTACATGATATAAATGCAGTTAGTTGTCAAATATTTTTCTTCTGTAGCAGTATGCAAGATTTAAGAATTTCCATCATATTAAAACTATTGTTATTTTCACTTGTGATATTTCTGTACTCAGTAGATCATTCAGGCTAAGGGAGAGTGGGAATTAAATACCTAATATTTGTAATTCATGGTGTTTAATCTTATATGAAAATAGAATTGGCTTCATGATTGTTCTCTGTTGTGCTATCTCCATTCTGAAATACCCCACATACTGATACATAGTAATGTTTTATTGACCTAACACAATTTAATTTAACCAAGTCTGAGAAATGTAGTAAAGTTGCTTCGCAACTGTACACCAGTGAAATCTGGGTAGAAGTAAAAGGTCTGTGTGTAAACTTGCACAATTCTCTGTGTGTGTGTGTTAGTATATGTGTGTGTGTGTGTATATATATATATATGCACATCTATGTATATATCTATGTCTATGTATGTGTGTATAAATTTAAAAAGTAAACCAGCATGTCTTAAGGTGAGACGCCTTGATAAGACAAAATGTTCTCCAAAGGTTTTTCTAAGTTTTCCTGTTTGTGTCATTGGGAAGTGTTTCTTTCAGAGGAGGATCAGGTCACACTGGGTTTTAGAAGTGGTGTTTTCAATCAGTCTCTTCTTTACACAGGATTCTGTCTCCATTACTTCAGCTCTGCCAGTGCAGCTTTTATGTGATAAAGCCCACATCCTGTACCTCTCTATATCTACTAGTTAATACTCTGTTTAACTGGTGGTACTTTTAACTTGTCGGAAAGCAGTAACTGCCTCAGTAATTAATGTCATAATTACCATTTCAAAGCTTTTTAAAGAGATTAATTGACCTAAATTAATGATAAAGTAACCAAATCTTTGATGCTACATTCTTCATTGACTCGACCATGGGGAGGACAAAAAGAGGAAGGAGATGTCATATCTCATCAGCATGAAAGGTGACATATAAACAAGCCTGATAAGGGATGAGGGATTCATGCTTCTGCCCTGTAGACTTGCATTACATGTTTTCCTAAATTTTATTACCTGAAAAATTCAGGTGGGTGGAAATCTGAGGAGCTGTGCAGCTCCAGAGGTAGTCAGATAAGTGGTTACTAAACGTCATGGAAATTAAACCTGATATACAGTGCTGCTAGGTATCTCAAGCTTTGGGAAGACAGTTTTCTCCAGAGGTACTGAACTGAGAAGAGGAAAATAGAATTTTTCTTAAAAATAGCATTAATGTTCTGGCTAGGCTGTGAATCATGTATTCATAACCTGTTTTTCTAAACACAGTGATATATGGGCATGTCATGTTTTGGCTATGTTTTTAATTATTCCCATGTGTAGGACATCAAGTGGAACTTCACTATTCTTCATGCAAGGAAGGATTAAACTTTTTTTTTTTTTTTTTAGTTTTTGCATTGCTGAATTAAGAGTGATTTGGTGTTTTTTTTTTTCTTGAAAGAATTTTAAATTTATCATTGCTATTTGTACAACAAGAATGCTTTCTGTGAGCATGGGTTTCTTCACATGGAAAATGTTAGCTTTAATGCAGTTGCTCAGTGTTTGAGGCTATGGTGTTGTTTAGTTGTTTCATGATAGCCATTTGGGGTAAGCAGAAACTCAATGGCAGATAAGGATGCTGAGCATTCATAGTTGAACCATGTGTCTATTAATTTTTTTTCTCTCTCAGGCAGATGTGTTCTCCTATGGCATAATTCTGTGTGAGATTATAGCAAGAATACAGGCAGACCCAGACTATCTCCCTCGCACAGAGGTGAGTGGTTGTGTTTATAACACTGGTGGGAGGTGGTGAGTCTGCCATGATAACAGCTCAGCCTTTAGAACTTCTGCCACTGCTGTCAAAGATAGGATGAATAGGTGTGACATTAGAAATAGCCTGTAAAAGGCTTTTGCTCTTTATGCTGTTGCTGTAGGAAGCTCCATTGAAGACAGTTTCTCAGAGACTTTGTGCAGCTGCAATCCTCATGGGAATCCTTTCTGCCCCTAACTGGCAGGACATTGAAAACATTGCAATGCGAACTCTTCCTTTTGTGGAGTGATAGCTCATGTAGACTTCTTGCCAGGTTCACAGTGAGACATTTTGGCATTCTGTATGCACTAAGCAGCCCCCCCCTTGTGAAAGGGGTAGGAGCTGTGTTAACAGCAGCTAAAATAAGTTAACCCTTATTTTTGTGTGGACTCTGCTAAGCACAGTGGATCTGAGCTATAATTGACTAACTAAAGATACTTTTTTCTTTATTAGTCCCATCGACAGGGCAGCTTTTGACCCTTTGTGGGGTTATTCCAAATTGTCTATCCCCCTCCATTTCTGAAAATGGAAAATTGCTTAAGTCTCAGACTGCAATAAATGAAAGATTATTTTTTAGTCTGCCCTTCAGATTTTATAGACATGCACTTAAGGAACTGGATAATTTGTATTACCAGTCTACCATCCACTGAAAAGTTAGCCATTTTAACTGATACATTACCATCACAGCAAAGCCTCTGGTTTTGGAGTAGGCTGTTAATTTGCACTATGAAAATCACTACAGTGAAACACCATAGTATATGGTATTGTTTCCAAATCCACACGGGCAACATTTCAAGTGCAATGGATTGCATTTGAATCCAGGAGGAAAGATGGGCTTTGATGTCAGCCCATACAGCTATCCTGTATCAGTAATCCCCACTGGGAATGCTGCAGTTTGGAGTATGCATGAAGTTTTCTCAAACTCCTCTGTTATGTGGTTGCTGAGAAAGGTGTTCATGGTTATTCCTGGTAACTTCACATAGGGACCCCCTAAAAGAAGATGCTTTGAGCTAGATAGAAGACCTCATTTATTTCTCTACACTTTGTTGTCATTTGTACAGAATTTTGGATTAGATTATGATTCCTTCCAGCACATGGTGGGAGACTGTCCTCCTGACTTCCTCCAGTTGGCCTTCAACTGCTGTAATGTGAGTATCTTATTTGAAGGGGAGAGGCCTGAACTGGAGTTCTCTAAATCCCTCTGGTTTCTGAAGACACAGCTTAAAGCATTTACAGAAGAGACTTGAAGAGCCTGCCTCTAGAAGCAGTGTACCTTCTGACAACCCCGGAAGTCCCTTTCAGTTTTTATAATCCTTCCCTTCCCCTTGCTCAAAGGTCTGTCTTGTGTTTCTGCAATTCTGTGTTCTGTCTTGCCAAACAAACAGGTCTGGCACACTGAGCAGCTTCTTGCAGGCTGCTCAGGCTGACCATAACCAGTTGGATGCCATTGACACTGGCTATCCCTCGGGCTGACAAAATCCAGCTGTTGTTGTGTGCAGACCTACTGAGCTATGAAAGAAGGACTGAGTTGCTCTTATAAACAGAGGGGACAAACAAAATAAGAGCAGGCATTAAACTGTTCTGAAGTGTCTGTATGATGCCTTTTGGAAAAGGGGTTTGACATCCAAATGCTTAGCCTGTGTCATAAAATCCAAACTGTGACTGAAATGATTTAATATCTGTAAGCCTATAGGCCATGTGCTGTATGGAGAAATTTTTCTGGCAATTATTCAAGTAAAACTGTGATAGTAGATACCTTCATGGCTCCTTATTGTGAAAACTCCAGGGCAGTAGATCTCTTCTGCTGTTTATCCTGCAACAGAGTTACTAGTACCAATGCATAGTAAACCAGTTTATATAATATAAGAGAACCTGATCTTCCACCACATTCAGCTGAAGTTGGGAATCTCCAGTTTGCTCAACTTAAGTAGAGGCAACTTTAAAAAATTTTACTGCACAAAACTTGGCCCTGGATTCACAACCAGGCTGTGCTGGAACTGATGCCAGCATTGTGTCTAAGTGAATGCTTTTAAGAAGTCTCATCTCCTTGTGCTTTTGGTGGTTATTTTTGACCTGATGTCTCTCTTTACTTTGTATTAGTACAAAAGCCCATGCTCAAGGGGAGAGTGGTATAAAGGTGAGAATGGGGGCAGTGACTGCTGCTCTTGGCACCACATAGTATAATTCAATTCTAAAACTGTTTGTGGAACTTACTATGGATGAGCTATTTAACTCCTCTTATTTCACCTTAGTACAGCAGAGCTTGCTTCACCTGGAGGGGTACATCTCACTCATGTTTATGAAGCCCTTTGATTACATGAGCACTAAATGTTTTGGTTAGAGGTAGGATTTGACTTTGGAAAGCTCAGCTCCCACCTGCAGACTGCAGAAATGGTATTGCATCCAAACACATGGTGCATGATTCAAAGCAATTTTTCAGCTCAGAAATTCAGAGTAAAGCTTCTCACGAAGGAAGGGGCAGTGACCTTATATTCTCATGTAAAATTTGGTGTGCTCAGAGCAAAAGGGTTTTCTACTACTCATTATTGTCAAATGCAGCTTCCTGTATAATAAATGTCCCTTTGCTGAATTGAAATGGAAATTACTGTCTTGTGATCCAGCCATTAATATGCTGATTTCAGTGTGGGGCATGCTGGAATTCACATACCACTCACCTAGGAGAAGGGAAGGAGTAAACAGATATCTTCCTAAGCATGCTGTGCCTCAGTAAGAGATGATCGGTGTGGTAGTTTTCTCTGAGACATGGACATTTGTGTACCTTTTTATTATTTAATAGGTCAGCAAGGTGTGAACTGTATAGCCCAGCTGAACTAATGTGCAAAGCCCTGGGATTCTCTACAGCCAGGAAATGTGTTCTAAGGCACCCTAAGGAAACCAGTAAAAACTGACATGTATGAGTAGTGGATTAAAATTTAACTTACTGTTTTTAAGGGGGGGGGAAGTTGTTATTAGCACCTGCAAGAACACAACAATTATTAGCCTACTTGTGGAATATTTAATAAATGTTATCATAAATGATCATGCAAAAAGCTTACCAGGATGAGCTAAGCTGTTGGCATCTGCTGCTTTGAGAAAGAACCTTCTCTTCCATTTGAGCAGAATCTCAACTGCTCAGGGATGGAAGAGGCAAATACTGCTCTGAGTAACTTTTCCATTGCTGCTCTTGTCTTGGATCTTACCTAGCAGAAATTAAAATAGAGAGCTCTTTTACTTCCTCTAACTTCCTGTAGCTTGCAGCAGCTCTGTAAGATTCCCAGATTAGAAAGTTTGTCAGAGTACAGTGTGTGCTTCAGTGTTGCCCCTGCCCTACTCTTTCAGTGGAATAGGGAACGCAGAATAATGTTTTCTAATGCCAGTAAATTCCAGCTGCTGCTTTAGAACAATTTTCTTGCTGCTGTTGAGTTCTTCAAGTGTGGTTTCTTTGTTTAATTTTTGTTACTGTTCATAGGAATTTTTAAGACCTTACCCCTTGTTGCTAGAAGGTGTTCTGGCATTGCTGATCATACCAGTTGTCTTCAGAAGGATCCATCTCAAACAACTTGCAGGGCAGTATCACGGAGGTCTTTGGGGTTTGTTGTGTACAAAGCACTACTGTTCCCATTGTAGAGGTGGGATCTGTCTGGGCTTGTCCACTCTGAGAAAGCCTTTAGCAGGCTGGAAACAGCAATCAGGTCAAGCAGAATTGATTTTATTACTGGAATGAAGGTAACTTTCAGCTGCTGAATTAGATGTTGATACCTACAGTAGTGAAGCCTGTGACATATATACAGAGTCAGTGCTCAGAATGATGAAATGCTTTAAAGTTACTGCTCAAAGGAAGCTGCTTGCCCTGTGGTATAATTTTAGTGTTGGACTTTGTTTAGAGATCTATATCTGCTAAAGTGAATAAATAAATACTGAGACCAAATAAGTACTGAGAAATAGAGACTAATACATATTGATGAGCAGGGGGAATATTTTACCTGGGAAAGATGGATTTTTCTTTTTCCTAATTTAAACCTTTGTCAAATTCTATAACCACCCTTGTTTCCTTACAAGATAGACCAGTGCACTGAGTTGTATGGCTAATTAACAGATGGAAAAGTACAACATTTTCAGCTTTAAGATCAGCAGTGCCATTTTAGGTGTGTTTTAACTAAAGCCACAAGGAGATGATGGGATAATTACAATCTTTTAAAGACTGACATAGCCATGTTGTTTTGCGTAATCCTTTTGAAAGAACATTGGTACATAATCTCTGTTTGATAACCAGAGTCCAGAAAGAAATCCTGAACTATCCAAGCTGTTTCAAGCAAACCAACCAACTCCCCTCACAAGCCATGAATCTGATAGTTTCCCATGTTTTCAATTTAAAATTTTTCCTTTTCATAGAATATTTACAAATTGATGATTAAATGTGAGAGGTGTAATAGAATACTGTCTTCCTCTTCTTTCTGTAATATTTTTTTGCAATGATAATACACTTAAAACCATTTTGAATTTTCTCATTTCCTTAGATTGTCCCTCTCTCTGTCCACTGTGTAAGCAGAATAGAATGGACAAACCCACGTGGACTTACCTGATTTGTGTGCATTCACAGATGGATCCAAAGTTGCGTCCTTCATTTGCTGATATTGTCAAAACACTGGAGGAAATGTTAAACCGCCTGAGAAATGAGGACTCGGAGCGAGACAGAAAGTTCTTGAACCTTGACAACAATGAAAGAAAACCAAAAGGTAGGTGTCTGTGTTGTACAAACATTGCTGGGTGCTCACAGCAAGAGGAGAAAAAGCTTCGTATTTTGAAAATTGTTATTTTGGCTATATATGGTTTTATTTATGGTTTATGAATGATTTTACACAAGCCCTGAAAATTATTCTGGAGCAATGCTATATGCTTTGCATTTCAGAATGTCCTTTGGTGAAAAAACCAGCTAACTGTTTCTTAAAGTGCTTGATAATATTCTGTCCCCAAGATCTTGAGATGAAATTTAGAGTTCATTTGGGAATGGGTTTGTAAATTGCTAATAGTATATAAAAATCCATCAACTTTTGATTTATTGCTGCCATACTTCGTACATATACATAATTTCTTTGGTGTATGTTACTTGTAATATTTAGAGGCTTCTTAAATTCCTTCAGGAGGAAGAGCACAGAAGATGCACGAGTATTATAAAGTACCTAGAAATACTCTGAAAGACGAGAACAGATGAGTCCCAGGTCTGCTTGGGAATGTTGGCCTTGAAAGGTTTTCTCTAAAGCTGTCTGGTGCCACCTGGTGTGGGGAGCAAACTCTTGTAGCCTGGGCTGTATTCTGACTTGGGTGTTTTATGTTAGTACACTTCTGGCATTAGAAATTTAAGAGTACATTAAAAATAGTTTTTTATATATACAAATATGCACCATATGGACATAACTATTGATCTGTAATGTAGTTGTAGATTGAAATAATTTTTCTCTACATGAAACCACATAGAGTTCGTGCATGTGGTAGTTCTCCCATACCTGGAAGGCATTTTAAAAGAGGTGTGAGTTAAAAAGGAAATTTGTTTGTTTGTTTAGGGTTTTTTTGGGTTGGGCTTTTTCTTTTGGTGGTTTTTTTTTGGTGTTTTTTTTTTTTTTCCTTGGCATTCTCCCTTTGGAGTACATGTACAAAACAAGTACTTCTCCAAGAAGTGTTACATGCTGCTCTTTGACTTCCATAGTCTTTCCTACATGGAATGGCTCTAGTCTAAACTGTGGCAGTATTTAAAGGGAAAAGTAAAAATCCATATGTGCTTATTCTGGAAATGGTAATCAAAAGGAGATATCGCTTCTTTATACCCATTTGTTATTGCTCTAACACAGCTCTTCAGAGACACCTTGAGAGCCCATGACAGATGCATGTTCCAAACATTTGGGGAGTTAACATCTACCAGTTTCTCATCCTAATCCAGTGATACCGCTTTTATTTATAAATGTGTGTATGTGTGCAATGGGTGCAAATACACAGACATATGTACAACTTTTAAACTCCTATTCATTAGGGTCAGACTCTGATATATCTCCACTTTTGTATTGGATAATGTACTGAAAGAAGGCTGGGATAGAATGATTTAAAATCCGCATGGTACAAGGAGAGACCTTTTTTGTTTGTCTTAGACATTTCCCATCAGGGTGAAAAAGTGCCAATTTCTTGGACAACCATATTTTGTACTGGTTCTCCTTCGTGGTCAGTAGCACCAACAGACCTTGGGCAACCTCTGCTGGAAGCCAGGACAATAAATCTAGAAACATGCAAAAGGTTTTTCAACACCACCCTGTGCCATCTCTGCTGTGGCAGTGTACTGGCAGCAAAGAGGTTTGCAGGGGCTCTAAAATACACTGAGGAGAAGAGAACAGTGTACTTGTGTTTGTGCAGGAATTTAAAAGGAAGGAGCAGACATGTGATTATGGAACATAGTTTGGAATATCAGAAACACAGCTTTTTTCTTTACAGTGGTCATGAAAGCTCTGTGAGTGAGCAGGGGGAGCACAGCTATATGGAGCTTGTTTAAGCTAAGAGTATTTCTCTCTTTCTACTCAGGATCAATTGACAAAGGACCAGGAGTAAAACGTTTGAGTTCCTTGGATGATAAGATCCCACCCAAGTCACCCCGTCCGCGGCGGAATATCTGGTTGTCACGCAGCCAGTCGGATATCTTCTCTCGCAAACCTTCCAGGAAGATAAACGTGCAGGACCCCTACTACACACCAAGCAAAGGGTTAGGCCGCAAAGTTAATCCCTTCAGTGCCCGGGAGGACCTCAAGGGGGGAAAGATCAAATTCTTTGACATGCCAAGCAAGTCTGTGATTTCCCTCGTGTTTGACTTGCATTCTCCAGAGGCAGGTGGAGGCCTGAAAGCCAGCCCGTCCCAGTTCCGGCAGGCATATAGCACAGACTGGCAAGACCTTTCCCTTCTTCCTGGGAGGAGATGCAGATCACTTCCGCTCTCTCCTGAATTACCACACAAGGAATATGGCCTGTTTGGGGGACTGTCTTCAACTGTTGGCAGGTGTGACCCAGCCCAGTTAGGTGCAGAGGTTCGGCAAAAACTCTTGAGTAGCACTAAATATGGTGTGTCAGAGATTCCCCCCTTTCATGCCAAGCCTCAGAGACCAGAGTTTCTTCTTGCACCAGGACAAGAAGAGGATATGGACTGTTCAGATGGGCCAGTGGCCCAGGAGGAAAATGGGTTTTGCCCTGTTGAGAACACATGTGGAGATCCAGCATGTGATCAACCATTAGTGCTGGCCCAGTCTCGGCTGCTATCTTACAAAAAGCTCCCAGCTGAGAATTCAGTGAACTCTGAGGGACGTGGCTCCCCACAAGTGTTTGCAGGTTATCTCCCTTCTGAAGAGATGGAGGTAGAAGATGATCTGCTGAACATTACTCTGTTAGAGTCTACAAAGCCTCTATTCAGTGTTAGTTCTCCCACTGAGCTGAAGAGAGAGACATGGCCCTTCAGGGAGCAGGATGGGGACAGTCCTGCCCTGTTGTCTCAGACCTCCTCCAACATCTCACAAAGTGGCAGCACAAAGTCAGCTTGTGACATATGAAGAGAGGGCTCAAACTGAATGTGTCCTTGAGTTGTTCCCAGTTGCTTAAACTTTTTCTGCAGTGCTGGGCTTCACATTTGAAGGAAACTCAACAGATGGTGGAAACTGGCTGTAGGACAGATAGCTGCAGATAGTGTCTGAAGAGACTGATTATTTTATAAAACTGTATTTCAAATTGTGCTTATTCCCTTTCCTGATTTGCATTAGGAAGGGGAACTACTCCAGCCAGAATGGCCATGTGGGTCCCACAGTCCTTTCAGGAGGCAGCAGCCAGAGTAGGCACCATATAAACACTTTGACCTGGATTTCCAGCATGGGGCATTTTAAGGTCTTAAGCTCCATGAAGAGTAGAAAGATTGACCCTTAGATTTTTCCCTCTTCCTCTAACTGAACATCTCCTCTAAGCCACTGCAGATTTTTCATTAACATTCTGCATCAGTGCACCTGGGTCTGAGCTTCTGTTTCAGAAACAGGCACAGAAGTCTTTCCAAGCTATGTTGAGCAGATAGGAATGCTCTCTAGTCCCAGAGCTGCTTTGAATGCTGTTGTAGCATTAAACAAGCTCTTCTTTCAAAAGCAGCAAAAACAAAACCCCTCATGCTGGTCACAATCTGCAGGCTGAGTCACATGACAAGTACTTTGTGATTAACAAGAAGAATCTGTTCCCTGGTGTTTCATTTTCCCTTGGGATTTAGTAATGATGTTTAATACATTTGTGCAGGGAAGCTCGCTTCCTTGTACAGCTCTTTATGTACCTCAGCCCAAATGTGGAGGAAGATTTGCCCAGGGCACAGAGAAGCATATTCCAGCATTGCCATTTCTGGGCTTCTGAAGAAACTGCTCCTGAAAGTGCCAGCTGTACTGAGCTTTTGCAGAGGTTGGGCCCTTATCTCTGAATAGCTGAGTGGACATCATAGTCTGTTTCTGCACAATAGTTAAATACAGTAGCTACATCACAACTGACTATTATCACTAAGCTAGAAGGGTCATATTCACCTCCCTTCTCTGGTACAACATCCCATCTCACTGATTTCACTGCAGTAATGATGGCTCCTCACTAGCCTGCTTGACAGAGGACAGGAATCTCCTGCTCAGGGGAAGTTGCCAGCAGTGTTGCAGCCCCACAAGTGCTCTTGGAGAGCACAACTCACAGGAGGGCTTTGAATTGTCAAACTGAAGAAAATTAGCTTGTCCTAAACTGACTTGTTTCCTCTACAGAAAGAATCTGCTGTCTTTATTGGTTTCTCCTGTCACTGAATAGGATGATCTCTTTTTTTTATTTATTTTTTTTATTTCCCTCCACCAGCAGGTACCTGTGAAAAACCCAACATGAGCTTTAATGCTGCTTGCTGGAACCAGCATCAGCGATCCCTGCTCTGGGATGCAGTGTGTAAGAAAGCTCGTTATGTGACATTTGTGCAACATCCTGCCTTTTTCCACTATCATCCCAAAAAACCTGGTATTTTTAAGATTTTATTTTATGGGATTTTTTTAACCTATATCATCATTCCTAAATGAGGGAAACATTGCACACCTGCTGAGAAGATGGTGATGCAGCGGAGTCCAGATTTTCAGCCAGGTAGCCTGTTACATTCTTCCTGCTCTCTTTTAAGGTTGGATACTGTAAGCTGGTCTCTGATGGAAGGCAGACTATTTCTACTCTTCTCCCATCTCAAAGAAAGGATGGAGAAAGCCTTTCTTGGCTGGAATGTGTATCTTTCCTGAGGTGTAGGTAGCTATTCCATGAGTTACAGCTATGACTTCCTCTAGTGAAGAGTCTGTTAACCTGAGCAGTTCTCCCTTTGCAGTGGCTGTTATGAATGAAAGGAGAAGCCCAGTGTTGCTGAGTTGTTTAGTACTCCATGCCAGATTAGGCAGCTGTTGGCTGCTTGAAAGAGAAAATGCCTGTGCTCACTAAGATAACTCCTTTTGGCCCACAGCTCTCTGCCTTTTGAAGGTGCTGCAGAGTAGTTTGTCTTCTGTATTGTGTCTGCAGAGTGCAGAGCAGCTTGTATGGCTGCCACTGTGTGTGTCTAACTTCGAGGACAGTGAAACACTAGAACTCAGTTGCCTCCTGGTGCCTGCTTGCCTTTTTTTTTTTTTTTTTTTTTTTTAATATATTTTTATCTTTGCTACAATTTTATCTTCTGGGAGGGAAACGATCAGCACCAGCTTCTGTTGTCAGAAGATGCATTTAGGTGTGACTTCAGACAGACAAGCAATAATGAGTAGTTTACTTTTGGATCACCAGGCTGAGGCAAGCTGTCCAGCAGCCTGACCAGAGAGCACACGCACACCTCTGGCTGCCCTGGGGCTCCTGTGAGCGAGCCCTGGCTGTCAGTGCTGACACCTCATCATGAAGCCTGTTGCCCTCCCTGACACTGACTGCAAAGCTTGAGCAGTCAGGCTTGGGGTACCCCCAGGGCACCCATTGCAGTGACCTCACAGTTCTCTTACACTGCTGTCTTTGCAACATCTCCCTGCCCTGAACAGCTCTTACAAAGTGGCAGAGCTAAAATTTTATTTTCTTAATTGTCTGCTCTAAGCACAACCAATTGACATGCATTGGGCACAACTATCAACATTTCTGGCTCTTGGTACTGAGGTGGAGATGTCAGAAACAGAAATGCCAAGGAGTAGCAGCTCAGGCCTCTCCTGGATTGGTCTGCGTGGGAAGAGGCACATGTATGAAACTGGAGTAAAAGGTCATTTTAAAATTGCAAAGTGGTTGCTGAAACCCACTGTTTCCAAGGATGCAGTTGGAAGTCACAACATCTCATCCCTTTGGCTGCATAAAACTGAATCTAGGCTGCACCTAGTAATTCCTAGGTTTTGTGCCTACTGAGGTTGCTTTTCTACAGAGGGCCATTTTCTGACAGATACTGATAAACATGAATTTGAACATGTGGTCAGCAAACTCCTTGTTTTATAGTGATGTGACAAAGTTTTATCATGATTGGATTTTACCGTGATTTTCACTTTACAGGAGCAGTTCTTGCTCTTTTAAAGTACTTTCTACACATTGCTACACATCTCCCTGAAGAGATCAAAGATGTTTTTAATTCACTTTAAATCCATCTTGAGTTCAATTAAATGTCTGTTATAAGCTATTTTTGTTGTGGTTGCAGGCTGATGAAATGCAGCCAAGAGAATGCATGTGAATTGCTGCCCCTCAAAAGCAGCACAGCCAAGGGGCTGTAGCAGACTTGTACTTGTTGGAGAGGCATTGATGTATTATGTGTAACATAACGTTGGTATTTTTTGCCAGTACAACTAAAGACACTTGAATAATTCCTGTTTGCACTTAATGCTATTGTTTATATTGCATGTCACTACATTTCTATGCAAAATAAATAACCTTTTTTTTTTGGGAGGAGGGGCAGCCAGATATTTGATTAAGTATAAAGATCTTTGCGAGATGATCTATTTTCGTATTTATGAAGGAGTTTTACGTCTTAATATTTTGCAGTCTGTAAATAGCTGAACTTGTAATTAAAGGCTTAGGAAGAAGTTTGTAGCCTGTGTATAATAGTAAGTTAACACTGCCAGAAAAAAATCTTTGCAAAACAACTTTTCTAATATTGCAGATATTTATGAATATGTAAAGAAAGCACGTCTTGTTTTTATGTTGATTGACCTTCTGACTTTTTTGAACTATAGAAATGGTGTATGTTTTATTGGAACTGCAATAAGAAGTAACCAAAGATGAATCCACTTAAATATTTTCATAATTTTTTTCTTGGTCAGGTTTTGTAAACTTTCCCAACTTGCTTTCAAAATAAAAATGAAATCAAGGTCTGAGTCTTGTGATTAAGAGGACAAGTGCTTTAAGTTAAAAAAGCTGGCTTGAATACTTACTTAAAATACAAATGCCATTAATACCTGGCTTGAGATTGTATTTGCTATTACTCAGTGCTGAGTTATACCTAAGGAAAACTCATCCTCAGTAAATGTTATTTCTCTCCTGCATCTCATTGAAGAGTTCCACTATTGAATCCATAAGACTCAAGGATTTTTTCTGCTCTGTGTTACAGTGCTCTGAAGGGTAGGCTGTATCTTGTGAGCTACCAGATAAGATGGCTTTTGATAGCAGCCTGGAGGGCGCTTGCCATGGTGGCTGCTCTGTTCTAGCCCTAAACAGCTTCAGCAGCACAGGAAGCTGTGCAGTTTCTCAGGATCACATATCTGGCTTTCAGCCCCACTGCTTCTCCCCTTGGAACAAGTCTGAAGACCTGCTATGGTTTGGTTCTGCATGCAGTTAGCCAGCTCTAGAATCAGCTGGCCCACGTGAGAGGAATTTTCTCCTTCCCTTCTCTTCTGTAGGGGCAAAGGTCTCATCTGTGCATGCTCTAACCAAAGGCGCATTTCCCCCTTCAGCCTCATCCCTGCCTTCACATCCCAGCATGCCACTAAGGAACACGGGCAACTCCAACTGAGAGCAATTTAATTGGTCAGATGTTAAAACACAAACAAGAATATGAAACCTGTTCCCTTTTTGGTGAGTTCTTGATGGAAGAAAGACCTCCAAAACTTGGAGGAGACAAAAAAAGCACAGTTCAGTGAGGAGATCTGTAGCTCTATGCACTGTCCCACACCAACTTTATCTTCTCACTGTGAGCTTTGGAAGATTTAGAAAACAAGCTCTTCACTATTTGCAGTGGCACTGATTTCCCACTGAGGTACAGTTTATTATGGCAGTCTGGCAACCAGGGCCCTGCGCCGGCGTCTGTATTTTTCCCTTGCTTGAGCATCCAGACATAAGCCATGATATAGCCAGTCATGAACGCATCAAAGCCAGCTCGGTGTGTGCCCCCCTGCGAAGGAGGGCCATGGGTTTCCTTTTCCTTTCCTGCAGCACCTGCTGCTTCAGTCTCACGGGTGGCTGGGTGACTGGCTGAGCCCAACCCAGCGGGAACCTTTGACTTCTTCTCCACTTGGTCATTGTCGGAGGCATTTCCTTTGGCAGAAGGGCTCTGGGCAGCTGCTCCCTGGTCAGTTCTTTGAGTGCTCCCCAGATTCTCTTCCCACTGTGTGCTGGTGTCTGAGCTGACCTCTGTTTCCATGTCCTCCAGTGGCCTGCCCTCCCCGTTGGGTGGGATCTCAGCCAGCTCTGTAGCAGCTGCAGGCTCATAGCAGCACTGCTTCCGTGGCGGTCCCTCCTCCCCGTTCTGAGCTTGCTCCATGTTGTCCCCTGAGCTTTCCTGTTGGAATGCTGTCGTGAGCACTTTCGGGTTCTTCCGATGCTTCCATCTGTGCTTCCGTTTCTTTCGCTTCTCCCAAAGCTTGTCGTCCTCATCAATGATGAGGTCAATATTATGAGACTCTGGACACTTCACCCCTTTTGGACACCACCCATAGGCCTAGGGAGAAAGAGAAAGGGGTCTGTAGCCTCCATCTTACTGGTTAGAGCAGCAATTACAACAACATGGAGTGGAGCTAATCATTCCCTTCCACCGAGGGCTTGCGAGGCTGGAGCAGGGACAGTGTCCAGTTACAGATCCCCAGCACACAGGAAAGGTGCTGACACGCTGTACTGGGTGCAGCACACAGCACATGAGCAGAGGCTAAGAAAGGTGGGTTTGTTCTACCTGAAAAAGACAAGGCGAAGGGGAAGGGGATATCTAGTTGGTGTCTGCAAGTACCTACAGCAGAGGTTATGGGCAAGATGAAGCTAAACTCTCATGAGAGCACAGAGAGAGGGGACCTGGTAAGAGGGGAAATTATGACTAGAGATGCAGGAAAACATTTTTCACGTAGTGGTCAAGCACTGGAACAAGTACCTGGAGTTGTTTTTTAATCTCTGTCCTTACACAATTTCAAAATTTACCAAACAAGGCTCTGAGCAACACTTGAGGGGGTGGCTGGATGAGAACCTTCCAGAGATTTCCCCAACTTATGTTCTGTGACAGAATATACAACGTGTGGAAGAGCTCCTTTTCTCCATGAAGCACCTGAAGCCAGTTATGATCTGACCAGATGGGCTCTTTGCTGCTGCAGTTGCGCTAGGACGAGCTCTTGTGGATCACCCTGTGCTACAGTGCCAGAAGCTACTGACAGGTAATAACTTTTTATATCCAATGAAGATAAAGGGAAGGGTAGTGGTGGCACTTCTTTCTTGTAGGACAAGCCAAACTAACGCAGAACTTGCAGCCCCCCCAAGACAGCAAGGGATACTGCAACTCATACTGTCCCTCTGTTTAGGGCCATAGACTCTGTTGGACTCTTCCTAATGAAGCCTGTAGGATTCCCAGCCTCAAAGCAAAGCACACTATTGCGCTGTCTGTCATGAAGCCACCTGAAGCTCGAAAATGTTCCTTGTGCTATGAAGCAGGTGAGGGGAAGTTGCTAGATGCTTTCCTACAACTTCTGGCTCGGGTCACATGTGCCCCTTTCCATGGAGTCAGGAAGGAAGCGGGGATTTGCGTTGCTTACCGAAAATTTCTCACAGACAGGCACCTTACTCCCCCCTGCAGCGCTGTGGCCGTCTTCTTCCAGAGAGCAGTAGCGGTAGTCGATGTAGCGGGACATGTTGGCAGGGTAACTGCAGAACTCCACCGTGAGGTGCTGCCCGCTGGAGTCCCTCAGCTTGCAGTTCTCTCGCTTGCTGGAACAAGAGGAGCACAGTTGCTGGGGGATGGGACCAGGGCAGGGAGCAAACACTGCTCTCCACCAGCTCTCGACTCCATGACTTTCCTGCTCTTGAGCTCCAGCCCGGGGTGCTGGAAAGGAATTCAATCCCAGGAGAGCAGCTATAGTAAGTAGTTGTTTTCGTGCTGATTCAGAGGTTTTTTTTTCTTATGTTGACATAGAGGAAGGGAAAGCAGATGCTCTGTTGAAGTTACAGGAGAAGGGCATGCACAGTTTGGTTTTTTAACTGTAAAGGGCACTAAGATATGTCTTTGTCTTCATAATGCTAATGGACAAGGAAAAGATGCCCCAAAATGAGGTACTGTGCAGAACATCCAGCAGTCACCTCCCAGGCAGGTTAAACCTGGGCAATGCGGACAACAAGGAAAGGGTTTTCATTTCATGAAAAAATATCTGATCTCTGTTTTGTCCCAAGAGCTGGTTAAAAGGCCAAAACCTTTGGAAGGCTCTACCTAACGAGAACTTGGGTTAAAACATTTAAGATGTCAGCTTAGAAAGTTATTTTTATCTTGTCAAAACAAAGCACTCTCATGTTTTGAGAACAGCCATCTTGAATGTTTTCAGACCTGTCAAAATGGTATTTCCTGAGATAAAACAGTCACAAAAAATACCATTTCTCCTCAAAACAGAGCATGACTTGAGCTTTATGGAGATCCCCGGGGCTTTATCACTGCAAGGGACTTGTTTAGATTGTGTGAGGCCTGCAGAATGTGGGGCCAGACTGCAAAGCACAGACGCGTGTCCTGAACAAGAGAACAACCCTTGCTTGGAAGGAAGTGACGGGAGTCAGAGTGGGCCGTGGGCATCTCATGTGCAGGACGTGTGACAGAGCTGGTCAGTGCCAAGGAATGCAGGGAGCACCCACCCTTTAACTGCAGTATCCCTCACAAAACAGAATTATAATTAGCAGACCTGCAGGACAGCCCTGGTTTCTTTTCTGTGTGAGTTCCTGCCATGACCCTGTGGCACTACTGGACCACAGCCAGGCAATGACCCAACTAGATCTCAGATCAGGCCACTGTGATCAGTCCTCTACTGGCATCAGTTCCGAAGTTCTCTTTCAGCTGCTGCCCACCAAACAGGTAAGGTCTATTAAAAAACAAATCCATTCTAGAAACAGAAAAAGCCCAGGGCAGAGTCACCTGAAAAGCACCTTCAGTCAGTGGGACAGTGAAAGGACACAGCCCCCTTGCCTGGAAAAACAAACACACACTGACTTTCCCTTTGCCTTTCCTCCTGTAAGCTCTGAGGACCAGTGTGCTGCTCACCACTTCTTGTAGGCGTACTCCAAGTAGGAGGCTACAAAGCGAGTCTCAAACTCCGAGGCGTACTTGGTGTCGTATATTCCTGCCGGGAACATCTCGGAGAGGTCGGCGGTGAAGGTGCTGAGGCTCTCCGGGAGGTGAGCATAGAAACACTGGTACAGGAAGACCAGGTCGATCAGGCCGTTATGGAGAATGAGCGGCTTCTTCGCCCGCATGAGCTCCAGGAAAAGCGTCCGAACGCTCAGGCTCTGGCTCTCGTTGCCCTGCGTGAGGAAGGCTTGGTCAGTGAGCCTCAGCACCCTGACTGGCTGTCACCCTGGAGAGCCCTCAGAGCCTGCAGCAGCAGGATGCTGCCCACAGCTATGACTTACTCTGACCAGACACACAAGCATTTGGAAAAGCAACTGCAATGAGTGGGTTTAAAGCAGCGGGGAGGCGAAAGGGATAATGCTGCACGCGGGACCCCAGCGTGCGCCCACCTTCACACAGGAGCAGGGGAAGGCAGCACACTCCCAGAAACCTGGAGCAGAGCAGGCTGAGGTGTACAAAAGGGAGGGGGTTTGTACCTTGTCGTTGCCCTTGTGGTAAGGGATCCCCTGGGAATACTGCTTGTTGAAGTCGAAGCCGTGCTGCACTAGGAACTGCACTGACTGGGGCTCGACCACATAGTCCTCAGTGCAGAGCAGCGTGAGGTTGTAGATCTGGCACAGGTACGTGTTCTCGGACTGCACAAGGAGAGCGTGAAAAGAACCCGGGGACACCTGTCAGAGGGAGCTGCCGAAACAGCCGGGACAATTCCAGGGGGGAGTTCCAGCTCCCAGCGCGTCCCCGACTCCCGGGACGGACCAAGAGAAAACGGCCGCACCACGGCTCGTGCACGCACCTTCTCCGGGAGCTGCTTGAAACAGGCGACGCCGAGGGACAGGACAGAGCGTGTCCTGGCGGCGCTGCAGACGGCCTTGTAGCGCTCCTCGATGCACCTGGCGACGGGAGAACGGGCCATGACGGCTCCGGCCTGCCCGCAGCCCCAGGAGAGGACACCGCGCAGCCGGTACCGAGAGACGCACCCCCCTGCCCCGCCCCACCGGGCACTCACGGGCTCAGCAGCGACTTTCTGGCGCCGAGGCCGCTCAGCTCCTGCGGGGCGACAGACACCGTCAGTGGTTCCCCGGGACCCGCCGCGCCCCGCCCCGCTGCCGCCCCCACCCCGGCTCACCGTGTCTACGGCCACGAAGGTGGCGGAGCGCAGCGCCAGCACCATGGACGGCCACAGGTCCGCCAGGTTGTCGCTCTGCACATCCACCACCGGCACCCGCGCCGGGCCCGCCATGGCCGCGCTCGCACGGGGCCTCCGCCGCCGCGCCTGCCCGCCGCCTGCCCGCCGCGGGCCCCGCACGCCTTGCCCGCTCCGCGCCCGGCGCCGCCCGCCCTCGCGGCCGGCCCGGCTTCTGCCGGCCCCGGTGGGGATTTTTACCGTTCTCAAAATCCGTTTCCAACCGAGATTTGGAATTGGGTCCACAGGCGCTTAGCTGGAACAGCTCCTTCGGGTCCTTGCCGAGGCCGCCCGGGCCGGCGGGAGCAGGGGCGGGCCCCTTTCGCTGCCGGCTTGCTGATTGGCTCCAGCGCGCCGGGAGGCCCCGCCCCCCACCCCTGCGTTCCGGGGGAGGGCGGGTACGAGCCCGCTCCGCGCGCTTCCCTTCGATTGGCTGGCGGGCGGCGATGGGCGGGGCCGCCGCTCTGATTGGCCCTCGCGCGGGGGTGGGGCGGGACACGTTTTCCCGGGAAAGCGCGCGCGGCGGCGGCTGCGCCATGGGCCCCGCGCGGGCCCGGGCCCGGGCGGCGGCGGCCGGGGCGCTCCGGCGGAGCGGCGGGAGCGCGGCCCCGCCCCAGGGGCGGAGCGGGAAGCGCGCGTCGCCCCGCGGAGGTGCCGGGTAGCGGGAGAGCTGGGGGAGTGTGGGGTGTTCTCAGCCCGGGCAGTCTCCGGTGCTTGCTGGGTCCTCGTAAAGTCCGGTACTCGGTGCGCGTGCACCCGGCAGCGGCTCGGTCGGGCTCCCGCCTGTGCTGCGGTTGAGCCCCGCGGCTCTTCGCCGTCTCCCACCGTGCGCTGACCTCGCGCCGCTCTCCCGGCAGGGGCCCCGGCTGCAGCGCCCGCTCCGCCGCCCGCCCGGCATCTCTTCAGCGACCCGGCTGAGGTCGAGGCCCTGCGGCGGAATCTGCTCGCCTGGTACGACCGATGCAAGCGGGACCTTCCCTGGAGGACACTGGTAAGAGGAGACATCGGGAAGCGGGGATGGGAGCTCCCTTAAGGGAGCCTGGCTGATGTGACCATGGTGTTTTTCCCGCCGTCATGCATCCCTACCTGCATGGAAGTGCTCCCAGCTAGTCGTGGCTGTGTTGTGGTGGGTGGTCTGGAGCAAATCTCTAGGTGTGAAGAGTAAAAGCAGGGCACACTTCTCCAATATAACCTTCAAGAGGAGTACTTATCTCTGGCAAGGTTAGTCTAGCTGTGTTTTAATCCTGTTTTGTTCCTGCCTCTATGATACCCTGAAGCAGCGAGTGCTGCATGGAGAAGGTTTCCCATGTATTTGTTTTAAGCCTGCTGGACGTGTTTTTAGAACTCCTGCCTGTTCTGTGCTCAGCCTGGCAGCAGTGGCTCGAGAGTCATTGTGGTGCTGAGGGTGGGCATCAGCTTTTCAGCAATGTCTGAATGGTGGGAACTGCACAGCCCCTCTATGGGATTTACATCTGCCTCCAATTGCTTCCTGTGCAGGCGGGCTCAGGTATGGGATAGCTCTCTGTGGGATTTTGAACCTCATAAGTAAATCTTCATGGGGGATTTCATCAGCAAGAAGGTTCTTTGGCTGTCACTTGATTAACCCAAACTCAGAACTTCTGAGTGCTTGGGGAAAATATTTTGTTTTCGTTTCAGATTCTATTGCAATGTTCAAAACACGCCATGGACTGTTTTATTTTACACACAGGTCCCCTCTGCAGTGGGGTCCTGTGTCACCTTGTTTCTCACACTTCATCTTCTTCCTCTTCCAGGCAGCGACGGAGCCGGATGCCGACAGACGGGGATATGCAGGTGAGGAGCAGGGACTGCATTGTGAGGTGTGGCTTTGTGTGCCATCCTTGGAACAAGCTGCCTGAAGCGGCCACGAGAGCCATTGATTCCCATTGCAAGGTGCTGGGGGGTTGGAGAGCCCACCTGGAGCCTGGGGGAGCTCTTGTGGGGCAGCACATGGGGAAGGTGAGGGGTGGGAGGGTGTCCCATGTGCTGGATGCTGTGCAGGGTTTGTAGCCAGTGCTAATGTGGCCACAGCACGAGGTGTGGGTGGGGTTGGTGCCTCTGCTCTGACCCCTGCCCTGCTCCCTGCAGTGTGGGTGTCGGAGATCATGCTCCAGCAGACGCAGGTGGCTACGGTGATCCACTACTACAACCGCTGGATGCAGGTGACTGCTCCTTACACAGTCCTGTGCCACAGGCTGCCCCTTTTGGAGGGGACAGCTGCCTCCTGCCTGTGGCAGATCCCCAGAACTCTGCTTGTCCCTGACTTGTCCCTTTCCCTCTGTCCTGCAGAAGTGGCCGACGCTGCAAGCTCTGGCACAGGCGTCCCTGGAGGTGAGCATCACTGGGACCGGGTGCTCTCCCTGCCCTGTGACTTTTCACTAACACCACGCTGTGTCTCTCGGAGCAGGAGGTGAACGAGCTGTGGGCTGGACTTGGCTACTACTCCAGAGGGAAGCGTCTGCAGGAAGCAGCAAGGAAGGTGCTGGAGTGGGGGGGAAGGGGTATTTCTAAAGCGCTCTGTGGCTGCTGGGCTGGTGCTGGCATCCCATCTTCCCATGGGCAAAATGGGTTCCTTGCACACACCCTCTCCTGCTGCTTCCCTGAGCTTGGCCCCTTCCCTGCCAGGTGGTGTCCGAGCTGGCTGGCCGGATGCCCCAGACGGCTGAGGACCTGCAGAAGCTGCTGCCGGGCGTGGGCCGATACACGGCAGGAGCCATCGCGTCCATCTCGTACGGACAGGTGAGAGCTGGTGACAGTGGACTCGTCTCCCCCTCGGCTGCCCAGCCCCACTCCTGACAGGTCCTGCTGCTGGGTCTCACAAGCCAAGGGCTCTCCAGGGTTGCCCTTGGCTCTCCCCCCACTTTGGGATGCATCGCAGCCCCCACCCAGCTTGACCAGTGGGTTGGCCTCATTTGTGTCACTTTCCATCCTGGGAGCATCCCAGCTCCCTTCCTTGTCCGGAGCACATCCCAGCATGGTAATCCCAGCTCCTGATGCCAGGCTACGGGAGTTGTGGATGGGAACGTGATCCGGGTCCTGTGCCGCCTGCGATGCATTGGTGCCGACTCCAGCAGCCCGGCTGTCATCGACCGGCTCTGGTAAGGGGAATGCTCTGTCTCTGGAGCTGTGCTGATTGTGGCTAAAGGCAGGATCACCCAGGAGCCTTGGGGACCTGAGCCTGTGAAGGGAGGCAGGTGTGGAGTATGGGAACTCTTGGGAAGTTGGTGCTGCTGGTGGTGAAAGGAGC
Source organism: Anomalospiza imberbis (assembly GCF_031753505.1). Classification (NCBI taxonomy): domain Eukaryota; kingdom Metazoa; phylum Chordata; class Aves; order Passeriformes; family Viduidae; genus Anomalospiza; species Anomalospiza imberbis. The sequence goes on along the minus strand of NC_089689.1, from coordinate 22,043,465 downwards.
TCTGTTGCCTGTGCTTACCTAGGAGCTTTCCCCTGACAGGCAGGAGGCAGGCAAAGGTCCTGGCATGCTCTCCCCAGAGATCCCTGTGCCTCTCACTGCTGTTTCTCCAGGGACATGGCCAATGTCCTGGTGGACAGGAGTCGCCCAGGGGATTTTAACCAAGCCTTGATGGAGCTGGGGGCAACTGTGTGTGTGCCCAAATCCCCACTGTGCAGGGAGTGCCCGGTGAAACAGCACTGCCAGGCATGGCGCAGAGTAAGTGTAGTCCCGAGGGTTTGCCATGCCTGGGGACAAGGTGGGCTGGTGGATGAGCCTGTCCTCACTTCTGTCTGCCCTTGCAGGTGGAGAAGGAGCTGGCCTTCACCTCCCAGAAGCTGTTTGGAAAAGCCCCCCCAGTGCCTGATGTTGAAGACTGTGGTAAGCATGTGGGGAGATCCCTGTTGTAGCTCCAGGTCTGAGCCCTGCAGCAACTGTTACACTGGTGTTTGCAGGTGTTGGAGACTGTCCCCTGTGCCCCCCAGCCACGGAGCCATGGGACAGCAGCCTGGGCGTGACCAACTTTCCCCGGAAGGCAGCGAAGAAGCCGCCGCGGGTGATGCGGACGGCCACGTGTGTGCTGGAGCGGAGGGGCTGCCACGGGGCCCCAGAATACCTCATTGTGCAGAGACCCAGCTCGGGTAATGGGGCTGGGAAGGAGGGGATGAAGGCACCACGCAGACCCTTCCCACTTCATGAGGGATAGAGGGAGCGGCTTTGGTTGCTGGGGTGGGGAAAGGAGCTCTTTGGGGCTGTGATGAGGCTCAGTGTCCCTGGCTGTGTCCCTTGCTGTCTCACATTTCTGTCATGCCTCCTTCCCAGGTCTCCTGGCTGGACTCTGGGAGTTCCCAAGTCTCCCGTTGGCTCAAGATCTGCAGGAGGAGAAGGAGAGGGAGGAGCTGGCTGATCACCTCCAGGCCTGGATGGGGCAGCCGGTGGCAGCAAAAGGCCTGCAGTTTATCGGAGAGGTGAGCCTGGAGCTGGAGGGATGCAGTGAGTCCCCTGTGCTCAGCCATGGGGATGTAGCACACAGAAGAAAGGTGTCCCTTCCCCACTGTCACCCCTCCCAAGCTCTGCCCCACTGCTCAGGACCCTGGCAGGCTCAGTGCGCTTTGCATCCCCCACTGCCTGCCAGCTGCCCATCTCATGTGTCTTTCCATCCCCTCACAGGTCATCCACATCTTCTCCCACATCCACCAAACATATGTGGTCTACTCCCTGTACCTAGATGGAGATGTGACCCTGGACCCTGCCTTGTCCCCATCCCGCTGGGTGACAGAGGATGAGTTCCATGCCTCGGCCGTTTCCACAGCCATGAAGAAGGTATGGGGGGCACTTGGGCCTTTCCTCCCTTCCCTCAGTTATCTTGGGAAAACCCCTGGCATCCCCTCAACTTCTCTTGGCTGTCCCAGCTCAAGGACCCAGCTACTGTTCATTTCTGGGCTCTCTTGTTCTTCCTTCAGGTGCTGAAAGCTCACAAGAAGCAGCACAGGAAGGAGAGCAGCCCTGTCAAGGTGAGCAGTGCTCCAGGGTGCCTGGAGCCCCAGTGCTGTGGGACAGCCTCTGGTGTGCTGTGCAGAAGGCGCCCCAGGGTTTGGGATCAGGCCAAGGAGCATCTCCAGCCCGTGGCAGGGGAGCTTGCCTGACTGGCGTTGTCCCTGGGTGTCCCCAGTACCCAGGGGAGGATCCCTGGAGACCGTGGGGGCCCTTGGGGTCTGGTTGAGCCCTGCTGTGTCTCCCGCAGGGCTCCAAGCGGAAGCGGGGGGCAAAAGCACAGGGAGCAGGCAGCCCCTGCCCTGGGACACAGCTCTCCCTCCACGCCTTTCTCCGGGCACCAACTGGCCCGTGAGGCCACCGACCTTCCTCGTGTGAGACACCAGAGCCCCTCGCTGGGGTGAGTCCTGCCCGGGGCCTGGCAGTGCTGTCCCTGTGCTGTAGCAAGCCCAGGACATGGCACTACAATGGTCTCTCACTCTTCCTTTCCCCTGCCTCCCCCGTGGGCATTGTGCCTGGATGTGGCCACTGGTCCTGGATTAATCCTGGAGCCAGACTTGCCCTCCTTGGCTGGAGCCCTTCTGGGGGAGCCCTTCTAGGGCTGTTCAGCCCTGTACTGCCACCACGTTGGCACTGTGGACTCAGGACAGCAGGGGTTTCTCTCCAGCAGTGGGAAGGCTTGTGGCCACATGGCTCCTGCAGCCCTGTCCCCTGCCTGCATCTCATGCCCCAGCCAGTGACTGGGGATGCTGCTGTACCCTCCCTTGTTTTTACTGGACCTGAAAATAAATCTCAAGTGTGTGGGTTTTTTTAAGTGACTGTCTCTGTTGCGGTGTGCTAAGCTGGGGGTGTTGGGCAGCCTGTGGTGGAATGTGAAGATAGCCTACAGGATCCTTAGATCTGGGCTGGGGAGAGCAGGGATTTCTTCATTAACGCACCCAAGAGCCCCTTGGCTGAGCATTAACTGCTGGTGACCCCAAATAAGCACCCAGAGCACCACTCCTACAAGGGCAGGTATCAGCCCCCAAGGGCTGTGCTGCTTCTGCCTGTGGGCTGCTCCTCCCTGGGGCTGAAGAACTGCCCCCAGGGCTTTTTGCACGGTTTCATCCTCCTTTTATAATTTTTCTCTTGGGCTGCTCGGCACTGTTCCTGCTGAGTGTGGTGCACCCTTGCAAATGCACAATGCTGGGGGCTGGCAGGGACAGTCCTGGCTGGATGCTAGGGGCAGTGATCTCAATTTTAGTGATACGCCCACTTTGAGTGATGGAAATGGCCATTTCATCCTGACCTGGCACTCAGCACATCTTAAATAGGAGGATTAAAAACCCAAAGCAGTGCCTGTAAGTTAGTTCTTTAATTGAGAGGAGGAAGAGGCCACCACTCACCCCGCAGGGCTGGTCATGCTGTGGGTGGTAACTGCCAGTAAGCGGCCGTAATCCACGGCCTCTGATTATCCACCCCTTGGGCAGCCCCTCATCTCTCAGCGTCTGGGAGCGTTTCTGTGCCAGTACACTCTTGGCCATGCTTCAGGCTCAAGTCTCAATAAATTAAGCAGAAACTAAGGCGGAAAGTTCTTTACATGTGGTCAGTAAATCACTGGGAACCCAGGGCAGGGGAGAAATGCACCCATCCTGGGCCATGCTCACACCCCTGCTGGACTTGGCCCTGAGCATCTTGCTCCCACACTGAGCTGGTTCTGGATTGATGTGGAGCCATCCCTTGGTCCCTGCCCACCTGGGCCCTGCCAGGGATGGGATCTTATGGTCCTTGTCCCAGGGTTGGACTGGAGAAGATGGGGAGCTGGGGGAGGAGGACTTCAGCGTTGCACTACTGCTGCTGGTCCATGTAGACCTGCACAGCTTTCCACAGTGCCCGAATATTGCCTTCCCCGAAGCCGGGTGCTCCCCGACGGTCAATGAGCTCCAGGAAGAAGGTCTCCTCAGAGAAGATGGGATGGGTGAAGATTTGCATCAAATATTCCTGAGAGAGTCTCTCTGTGGCATCGGTGCCTGGCCGACCCTTGTCCCCAGGCACTGTGGTGTCCAGGAGGATGCCAAGCTCTGCCAGCATGTGGGGGTCCTGCCCAGCTCCTTGGATCTCCTCCGCTTTGCCCCCCTGGCTGTAATAGGTGGTGGGGGGTGTGAAGAACCGTGCCCCCCGCTGCTGCAGAGCCCTGGTCGTGCTGACAATGTCAGTGGTGCAGAGGCCGACGTGCTGGATCCCAGCCCCGCCGTGCTGCTCCAGGAACGTGTCGACCTGGTTGGTGCCATTCTGGGAGAGAGACTCAGCAAAGACCAGCTTGCACCCGTCTGCTGGGGTGCCCTGGGCGCTCTGCAGTGCGAGGAGCAGCATGCCCACCCCCTGCCCCGCCAGCACATACCCCTCAGCCGGCCTTTCCTGGGGGTTCAGCAGGAAGCGGTGGAAGCCAAAGCAGCGCTGGTACCAGTCCAGAGCCGCCCGGGCCCCGCCCCGGGGGCAGACATATGTGATGTGGTCAAAGTGAGAGATCTTGATCCCATCCCCTGTGGCTGAGGGGGCTCCTTGGATGGGCTGGAAGCCAGGCAGGAAGAGCCCCCGGTAACAGGATCGGTCCAAAAGGGTGTGGCTGATGTTGCCCACGACAGAGCTCACCACCCCGTAGGTGACAGAACCAGCATCATCACTCAGCTCAGTGGGGGGAACCAGCAAGGAGCATCCCTGGCTCTGCAGCCGCCTGCAGAGCCCCGGCACGTCATCCACCTCGAAGCAGACGTTGGAGGCCGTGCCCAAGGTGGGCTGGGGATCTATGTCATAGAGAAAATCACGGGATGAGGTGCTGGCAGGTGCCAGGCGCTCGTTGACGAGGAAGATGGCAGATTCTCGTTGCAAGGCCACCTGCCGGACACGCGGCGTCTCCCGCACGGCCACTGGCTGGAAGCGAAAGGTGTTGGCCAGGTGCTGGCCCCAGCCCTGCCTGTAGGGCAGGTGGAGGGAGATGAAGCAGGGGCGGCTCAGCGAGGCTGCCATGGCTGGGCAGGCTGCGGGGAGGATGCAGGGGATCAGGGGGGCTGCTGGCCCTGGGGAAAAGCCGTTCCCCCACCTTGCACAGAGCCCACCTGTGTTTGCAAGCACAGATGCATATGTGTGTAAACTCGCACCTTTTAAACGTGTGTGTTTTAAATAAGTGGGTCTCAGGAGCCAATTTGCACTGTGAAAGGGCAGCCACCTTCGGGACCAGCTACAAAGAGCTGCCCAAGGATGCCAAGCCTTCCTGCCAGCCTTCCCCTCTGCTACCCTGCCCCATGCTTGAGGTCCCAGAGCAGGAAAGCCCCGAGCCCTGGATGCAGGTCTGCGGGTCCCCTTTGGAGCCACGTGTCATTTGGGAGTGCCGAAGGGAGGTGAGCGGGGATTCCCAGTGGAGGAGGTGTGCTGCACGTGTAAGCAAGATTATGGGGACAAGGGTTATGGTGGGAATGTCCTGTACCAGGAACATGGACTGGTAAACATGGAGCAACACACTGGTTACAGCTAAAACGCTCCTGTGCTGCCCCAGCGCCTGTCAGGTGTGTCCCACCAGTGGAGGGGAGCAGTGGGGTCACGATAGGCTGATGTGCCCTTCCCCTCCCCAACAAGGACAGCGCGGAGCCACCATGCTCTCTGCAACAGTCCGGGAACAATGACCTTGCCCTAGGGGCACAGAGGAGGGACACTTCGGGAAAGTGACCTTCCTTCCCAACAATCCAAATATCTGTGATGCTCAAGGGGGAAAAAAGATCTGCTCAAAACCCCAATCGGAATCACCTCTCCAGAGCACCCACGGAGGCTTCCTGATCCCAGGGCATGCACGAGCCGCTCTGGCCAGTCCTCACAGGTGTGCAGTGGGCTGGGGGCCACACACCTGCTGAAATATTCCCTTTCACCTGCCCGCTTGAAGGGGCTGTGTGCACCGAGCTCTCCCTGCTCCTTCCCAGCGGCCCAGGGCGGAGGGGCCGCGTGGAGCCCGGCGAGCACATGGGCAGGGGGCCGGCGCTCCTTCCCTCCGGCCCTGCTTCCCGCTGCGCGCCGCGGCACCGGCGCGATCCCCGCTCCGCTCCCGCCGGCCCCGCTCCCCGTGCCCGCCCCGCCACCCCCGTGCCCGCGGGCCCCGCTCGCCCTCGGGCTGCGGCTCACCGGGGTCAAGGCTGCGGGCGAAGGGGACGCCGGGCAGCGCCGGCGCGGGGGCGGTTCAGTTCGCTCCTCCCCGGCATGCACCAGGCACGGCGGGCCGGGCACGGCGCCGGCACTGCCCGGGCGCTGCGGGGCGGCCGCGGGAGCGCTCCCGGCGGGGGATCGGGGGGATCGCCCCGAGCAGAGACGGGGCCGGCACACGGAGGACGCGCTGCCCGCTGCGGGTGCCGCGGTTTGCGGACGAAAAGCCGCCCAGGCTGAAAACCGCAGGCACCGCGGCTCGGGATGAGCCGAGGGGAAGCGCCTGCCAGGCGGCGGCGGCGGCTCCTGGGGCACAGCTCGTGTCTGTGCAGGGTCATTCCCTGCCAGCCCGAGTCCCAGGACGTGAACTGGGGAAACGTGTCCCTGCTCAGTGCTGGGCACTTCACAGTGTCCGGGGTACCCGGTGGGCACTTGTGGGGGCACAGCGTGCAGGTGGGGGGGGTGACAGCTCTGAGGAAAGTCCAGTGTCAGTCATGAAGGACTGCTCACCATCCTTGCAGACACCTCTGGGCCCCTCAAGCCCCTCAGCAGCGATCCCCTCTCCCCCTGCTGTTTTCAGACGAATCCCTGCTCTGTGTGTGTCTGGGATCATGTTCTGCCCCCACTGTGACTGTGGCTGCTTGCTCTTCCCTGCCTTATCATGTTTTTGTACAGATCCCAGGTACAATAAACTGCTCAAATATTTGCAGAGTTGTCCTTGTGCTGCCAGAGTGATGAGCTCCTCTTATTTGGCTGGGGGGTGGAATCCAGTGTCGCTGTGATTTCCCAAGGAAACACCGACATTACCGCAGCCCCATCAGTGTGGGGCCGGACAGGAGGCATGGAACTGGACACTGGGGAGTTGCTGTGGGGCCAAGCTTGGCCTGAGAACGGCCATGGGCACAACAGAACAGCCCGGCTTTTGAGGTGACACCCCACAGGGCAGGGAGCTCCAGCACCCCGCTGTGTATGGGAGACACCATCTTTTTTGTCTGCAGGGAAGCAGAGACGGCACTGGTGGCTCCTGTGGCACCTCGTGCAGGGATGGCGCTGTTGGAGGTCACCCCACAGTCCTGCAACCCTTTGGTGTAAGCAGTGTCCTTGGCAACGCCCCCAGCCCTCCTGTGCCTGCCAGGTTTGGAGCGGCTGTGTCCATCTCTTCCCTGCAGCACCGCCTGTCACCCTCTGGCGTCAGCCCGGCACCAGGCACCGCTTTGCTCCAGCACGGCTTGGGCTGGGCTGTGGCAGCAGCACCCCGAGGCCACATGGCACCGACGGGGACAGTGCCTGCCTTGTCGCTGTCCCCTCGAGGCGGGCGGTGATGGCCGGAGCGCAGTCCCCGCTCCAGCCAGGCTCTTCTCCTCCCTCCTGGGCGGGGAGAGTGGTCAGGAGATAAAAGGGGGACCAGGGCCAGCTGGAAGTTGCTGAAAGCTGCTGGGGCCGGGAGAGAGGGAGGACGGCAGCGAGGAGAAGCGAGGTATCGAGGGCTCGTTCTCGCGGGGAGAGGGCTGGGGAGTGGGGGCACATCCACCCTGACCAGATCCTGCATCTCCCTGCTCCCTCCCCAGACCGTTCCCCCCAGACCCATATCCTCCCTCTTGCCCATTAAGTGTGCTGGATATTAGAGGGATGGGCAATATCCTGGGATGGGCAGGGTTAGATTGGAGGACAGGGCTTCAGGCAAATTTTGGGAGACTCAAGGGCTTTAAAGGCTCTGCGTACTCCCAAAGCGCTTTGTGGGGCATCAAGGACTCTCAAGGTGACCTGAAGGTGAAACCATCTCTGTCCCAGTGACTGCTCACTGGCAGCTGAGATGATGAGGGCCATATCCCTGCTCCCTTCTGGGGCAAAGTCAGATCTCTCTCTGGGGCTGGGTTTGTTTTGTGGGATCAAAGAAATGGAGAAGGCCCATGGGCGGAGGAGCAGCTTCATCTCTTGAGATGCGGAGTGGGTCTTCACTGCCAGGGGAGAACAGGATGTTGTAGCCGTGGGTGCCCACAAAAGACGGTAGCAAGAAGCCCAATTCCCCACCTTGTACCTATTTCCTTGCCGCCTGGGATAGGGGTCCTGGCTCCCAGTGCCAGGATCAGGCCAATACTGCCCACAGCCCTTGTCTGCCCTGGAGCAGGGTGCAGGGAGGTGTTTTGGGGTTGCAGTGGATCTGGGAGGAGAGCAACACCCTGTGTCCCCCTGCCAGAGCCAGGGTCCAGGATGGGGCTGCTGGTGCTGGCCCTGGCCACCTGGCTGGGGCTGGGGCTGGCCTCTGAGGAGACGGCCAACAGCAGCCGGATCTGCCAGGAGGCACCGGCATGGACCATCAATGGCTCGAGCCCCATGGAGGGGGCGGCAGGGCAGGTGACGGTGGTGGCCCTGCTGAAGGCCAGCTGACAATTCTGCCTGAGGCAGGCCCACAGGTGAGCCCCGCTCCTCCTCCCCACAACAGTCCCCGCCAGTTCGGGGGTGTACGGCAGCCCCCTGCCCCGGCAGCCCCTCCCAGCGCCTCCTTCCCGCAGCCTCGGGGGCCTGCGGGAGCGGCTGGCCCGGCAGGGCACGGCCGATGTCCGCTACATGATCGTCAACGAGAAGGCGCCGCTGTCCCGCGCCATGCTCCCCGAGCTGCAGCGCCATGCCCCGCCCGGCGTCCCCGTCTTCCAGCCGGAGCAGAAGGACCCTGACGTCTGGCAGGTCCTGGGGGGTGACAAGGACGACTTCCTTGTTTATGACCGGTGAGTGTCCCCCCACTCGCCTGAGGATTTAATAGGTGTTACAGAGCATTTGATGGGCTTCCAAAATCTCCTCTCATGGCTGGGCTGGGGGGATTCCAGACCCCTGTCTTGAGTTCAGGCCATGACTTCTCCCCTCAGGTGTGGCCGCCTGGCTTTCCACATCCAGTTGCCCTTCAGCTTCCTCCACTTCCCTTATGTGGAGGCAGCCATCCGCTCCAGTCACATCAAGGACTTCTGTGGCAACTGCTCCCTCTACCCCAACACTACCCAGGAGGTAAGAGCTGGAATGCTCGCTGGAGCCAGGATCCCTTCTGTCCTTGGCACTGCACATCAGCAAGAGCAATCTTATGTCCGTGTTGGGGATGGGCTCTGGGTTGGCAGCTCCCCTCAGATGTGTTTGAGAGGAAAGGTGATGGAAGGTCTGGAATAAGGGCACTTAAATAGGTCAGAGCTTTCCGTTTGAAAAGGAATTGACTAAAGGGGTCATATCCCATGTCTAGGAATGCTAACTAGGACTGTTCCCATATAAGAAAGGGCAGGCGGTGGATGCAGAGGTGGCAAGCTCAGAGCAAAGAGAAGGGTGTAGCTCTGAGCTTGGCAGGCGATTAGTCACTTCCCAGGAGAAAAGTACATCCAGAAATACTAAATGCTAATTCCCGTTTCTGGACCACAGACAGCTTGAGCCAAGGGATGCAAGTCTAGAGGCTTGTGCCCTGTGTGCTCCAGCCTCTCCTGTCCTCCCTGTGCCCTGGCTCAGGGCTGGAGAGCATTTGCTCTGACCCATAGTTTTCTGTATGACTGCTGGTCTGCCTTCCCAGTTCACAGCTGTGCCCCCAGGCTTTCTGCAGGGTTCTGTGGGCATTCACATACCACACCAGTCCTTGTGTTGCTTTCCTCAGGGTAACAGCACCATGGAGGGCCCTGCAACCCCGAGCTCCCTTCCTGAACACGAGGGGATGGAGTCAGAGTCCCCCGTCCACCAGCACAAGCCCCTCCATCCTCACCACCATCACGAGGTCAACAGCGAGAGAGACACAAACCCAACTGAGGATGACAAGCCTGCTACCCATGCTCACCACCACCATGGAGACCATGGCCAGCTCCATCACAAGGGGAAGAAGCAGAAGGAGGGGGATGAGCATTAAACCAGGCTGGGCAGCCTTGCAGAACCCAGTAGTGTGCAGATGACCCCAACTCGCTTCACAGAGGCATGGAAGGACTTGCTTTGGGCTGCTGGTCACCAGCAGCGCTGGTTTAACAACTCCCTCCAGCATACCTCATGTGGGCTGCCCTTCTACGCTGTGATAGGGATGGACATTCCCCTTGGACCCTGCTCAGTGCTGTGTTTTCAGCCCCAGGGCTCAGTTCTGAGCCTTCATCCGGCACTGCCTGCCTTTCTGTGCTCAATGAAGCCCGCTGTGCAAACCAGGAGGTCCCTGGTCGCTGCTGGCTGACACTGCACAGAGCAGCGGGGCGGGGCTGGAGGGGCCGGAGCTGGGATGGGAGCAGCACTGCTGGCATCTGCCCATCCAGACACTCCTGGGTGTGCTGGAATCCCCCAGTTTCCTGGCCAGGGAGCGAGGGGAGGGACAGCGTGTGCCCCGCAGGACACGGCCCCAGGGGACCGAGGGCACGAAGAGCAGTGGGATGTGGCAGCTCCCCATGGTCCACACCCTGTTCCCCCGTGGCTGTCCCATCCTGGGCGCCCCCAGACCGTGCGCACGGGTATGTGCAGTGGTGCTGGGTGGCCGCAAGATGGTGGCCTTGTCCCCTCTTGGAGACCCGGGGGCTGTATCCAATGGGCACAGCTCGGGGAGGACAGGGTGAGGGTCCTGAGGTCTTCCCTGGGGGTAAGCGAGGTGGGAGGGCAGCGTGGATATCCGGAGTACGAATAAAACCTCTGTGAAGTGTGAAGTGAAGTGGCCACTGCTCAGTTTGGCCTCTGGTGGGCCCGGGGGGGAGGGGTCTTGCTCAGTGCCGGTCTGTGCCCTGGGCACAGGGAGGAACACAGTGCTGGATGTAGACCCCAAGGTGCAGCAGCCAAGGATGGTTTATGTCCCCCGAGCAGGAGTTGGAAGTAAAGGAGTTTAAGATTGAAGTCTTCTCCAAGAGAAGACCCCATCTCTTCCTATCTTCTGGCTGCCTCCCAGGATGGGCGTCCAGGACATTAACACCGCACTGCTTGGAGGATATTTGACTTGGCACCTCCATACCTGGCTTGTAGGTGTGATGTCAGGGTGCTTGCCCCAAGCTGCTGCCGGTTCCCACATGCAGTCCAAAGTCACCATGGGCATCTTGTCCCAGCGCCCAGACCAGTCCCCATTGCAGGCACATCGTGGGGCTCCCCAGCCCTCAGGCAGGTGGGTGCTGTGCCCCTGGCAGGTAGTCACGCCTGCCTGCAGCTTGTGGTGCCCCAGGCCTGTCTCTGCCCTTTACTCCAGCTCCATCCATCATCCCCCACAGCCCTACTCAGTGCCTCTAAAGGCCCTGCAGCCTGACTGGGGAGCAGAGAGATGATTTTCTGCTCAGTGTTTTCATGGTGCTGTGTCCCAATGCTGGGTTTCTGCACCCCGTCTCTGCTGGAGGATGTTCTGCACAGTGACTGGGACAAGAACCAGGGTGAAAAGGAGCTGTTCCTCACAGGGATGACAGCAATGGGATCAGATGTGTCTTTCTTACCAGCCAGGCTCTCCCATGGGGTGCTAGCTGAGCCCCTGCTCCCCCTCCTCCATCTCCTCCTGCTTCCTCCTCTACCTGCTCCCAGTATCCTGCAAGGGCACCTCTGTCTGCTGCTCCTGCCATCAATATTGAGGTTATCTTTTTCTTCTGGCAGCTGCTGTAATTGAAACAAAGCAGGCCGGGCCTCACGGGCTCGGCTCCTCTCGCTCATTTTGCTGGTGCTGCTGAGACAACTAATTCATCTTATCGATGCATGGTTGGCCTCTTTTCCACCAGATCCAGGCAGAGCAGTCTCCCTGCCACAGCTGATAGGAGCAGACTGTGTTCCTGTGGTGTGCTGCTGGGTGCTGCTCTTATCCAGCCTCTGGTCCTTGGCTTGCCTCAGCTGGGTGCTGGCCACCAGCAGAAGATGCCAGAGGAGCCAGTCAGGGAAAGAGGTGCAGACTGGAAGGATGCTGATTACTTTAATCTCTTTCTTTTGCCTTCTGATGCATTATCAGCACTTGTATTAAATTCCACATCCTTTCCTTGTGCAACTCCTAAAGGTGTCCCTGCGGAGGAGGTGACAGGTGATGAGTGGGCATACATGGATTTGCATTCCCTCACTGATGACCAGTGCTGCAATTAGCCATGGCAGAGAGAGGGATCCCATCTGGTGCTGGGTGTGTAGTCCACTGCAACAGCTACAATTTGGTTACCTGCCAGCAGACAAATTTCTGGCCCTGAAAGCTTGGGTGAGCATTTTGCTTTGGGTAGAGACACTGAGGTGTGGGAAAGAGCGTTCATATTGTTTGGATGAAGTCCTACGTGACTGAGTAGGGGCAAGGCTTTAGAGTGAAACTGATCCTGTTCCATATATTATTGTCCAAAGACCTGAAGGGTTTGGGGTGCCACGCTTGGGTCCCCTATGACAGGATTCACCTTTGAAAGATGCCAGAAACCTGGAGCTCTGCAAATCCTGTGTCAGTGTCTGTACTCCTGCGATGCTGAGGGAGAGCTTTGCTCTGGGTGGGGTGGAGAGGTGTTTTGGGGAGGAAACAGGCTCTCTACATCACCAATGTCTTGGAGAGTCATGGTGTAAATACAGTCAGAGAGCTCCAAGAAATCCTCACCTGTTGGGGGGCTGGCTCAGCTGGGGGGTCAAGGGCCAGAAACAAGGGCTGACTTCAGGTTCTAGCAGTGCTGTTCCTTGGTACCCTGTTATCTGTAGCTGTGCCACCACCCTGGAGGAGGGTGCACCATGGTACCCTGGTACCCATGGCTGTGCCACCACCCTGGAGGAGGACAGATGTCAGTTTCATGTCACATGAATCCTTGGCCCTGTGTGCTGCTCCTGCCGAGGGCCAGGCAGATCCTCTCAGGAAAGGAGGAACAGCCAGTCCTAATGTCAACAGAGGCCTCTTGTGCAGCGATGCTGTGTCAAGAAGAGGAATGGGTCCCTCCTCCTCCACCCATTCATCTGGCAGCCGTGGCTGGCGTGCTGCCAAGCCAGGCTGCTTTGGAAACATTTCATTGAGGAGGCAGCTGAGCCTAGGAAAACAGAATGAAAATATACAGAGGGATCACTGTTGTTAGGCAAAATAAATGCAGGCGGCTGCATTTTTGTCCCCCAAGTCCAGCCCAGCCAGGCCCCTCTGGCTTCTCTGGGGTCAGGGTGGCTACTGCTGCCTGGGGGTGGCAGCCATCTATCTCCATTGTGGGTTAGGAGCTGGGGAATGAGACCTGGAGAGGTCATCTGTGGCTTTGGCCAGCTTGCTGATGACCTTGGTGAAGAGGCCCAGGTTAATTTTGGGGTAGCATTGGCCAAGGAGATGGGACAGAGCAGAGAAACAGCAGCAAGGATGAGCCAGCAGCAGGGACTTGTGCTCCCTGCATGGCCACCAGTGCAGGGGGGTTGATGGAAGTGATGCAGGGGCTGCAGAATTGAGTCAGATTTTGGCCATGTTCATTCCCATCTCCCTCTTCAGCATCAAACATGGGACCAGACTGGGCAGGAGGCCCCCAGCAGGACAGAATCCAACCCCTGTGTTTTCAAAACCCAGTTGCTTGGCATGCCCCATCTTCTGTCTGCTGGCAGAGGGAGAGCAGAGTCATCCCAAAGCAGTACCCAGGGACAGAGGGTGGAGCTGCCTCTGATTTCTGAGCAAAGCTGCACACAACAGGTTTGCTCTCCCGTTGTTTCCTCCTACAACCTCTCTCCTTCCTCCAAAGGCCTTCAAGCCACTCCATGGCCATTTGATGCCCTACAAGAGATGCATCCCAGTATCTCCCTCCCTCCCTCCTGATGGATCCAGAGTGATTTGGGGGAGGCAGAGCTGGAGCCCCAGCCCCATGAGATATCAAGGCTCTCACCCCTGCATAGCTTTCTATGGCTTCACCTCCTCTCTTTGTCCGCCCAGCACAGTCTGGTTCTGTTATTTACAGCTTAGATCAGGGGGTTGAAAGAGCCCAGTGTGAGCAGAAAAAGCCCGACCCACACTCTGGGAGAGACATGTCTCACCAGGCCAGCTCATGCATGGATTTGCAGGCAGGTGCCCAGGGCTGAGACTGGATCTTACCCTGGTCCTTGTGTTTGTAGGAGCTTTGCTGAGATTCAGGCTCCCTCCTGCCAGGAAAGCAGACAGCAAGATAATCCTTTTCTGCCATGTGAGGGGTGATTTGCCATGTGTGTCTCCACATGTCTCTCCTGGATACAGGTTAGCTGTGATGCTGGGTTCCCAAATCCCGCTGCTGAGGGCGGCCTGGGATGATGGCAGATGTGACAGTGATGGTCCTCAGTGCAGCTGAGGAATCACAGCTTGGTGGAGCTGCCAAAATGCCTGACTACAACTTCCCATCCAGCTGGACCCTGTGATCCACTCATGTTCCAAAGCCAGGGCAGACCCCATACTAAAAGCTAACAGAAGCATTGTTTACCCCTTGCTTTGCCATCATTTATTCATACTCTTGTATCCTGAAAAAATGATCCCCCATTTATTTTAGTATCCCTAATTAAGGAGAAGGAACTTCAGTGGCTGAAAGGGGGAGGCGGTGGCCCAAGAGGGTTGTTTTCTGCTGAGCTCAGCCCTGAGACAGCCAGCCTGGCCGGGATGGACATCTCTCTGGAGAGATGGGACTGAGTAACTTTCTGGACCACTCTGTGCTTTTAGACTTGTGCTGGAGAGGTGGCTGTTCCTCCTGGAAGCCAAGGGTCTTCTCCCAGCAGCTGCTCTGTGCTTAATTGCTGTCTGCACAGCAAATGCGTTTGCTGGAAGGGTGCTGAAATCTCCGTGGCAAGACAGAGGCTCAGCACGTTGCTGATCTTCCAGGGGCTGGGGGAAGGCAGGCCTGGCAAAGCCAGAGATGTAGTGTCATGTGTGGGGGAAAGAGGGAACAACAGGTTTTGACAGACAGAAGTTTCTGCCTGGGTACAAGGGGGTGTCTGGGTCTGCATCATCCCAGCCTGAGCAACCACAGGGACACACAGGCAAGCAGAGCCGTTCCTGGGTCAACATGAGGGTGAGAACAGCCATCCCACACCTAATCTTGGAATTCAGCCTGTGCTTGGAGAGGGGAGATGGTACTTCAGTCCTTGCATTTCTCTTTTGAGTACACAGACAATTGCAGTCACACCTGAAGGAGGTCTTTGAGCTTGTCAGTTCTGGAAAGTTTCATAAAATAACTGGCTGGCTAGCAAAAAGCCACTTTATTAGAGTCCCTGCTGGAAGAGGAGCACAGCAATAACTCAGCGCTAATGAATCAGTGGAGAATCCACAGGGGATTTGAACAGTTTGACAGCAAAAAGCTCCAACTCCAGTCTATGCTTTGTTGGAGATCTTACTAGGCACTGGAAAATCTAAAAATGGTGCTAAACTCCATGGGCAACCAAATCAAGGTGTCCCTCCTCTTGCTTGCAAGGCCAAATATTTTATAAGACAATGCTCTCTGCCTCTTCCTGGACATTGGATCTAAGGGGGTGCTAAGGAATAACTGTCCTGGCCAATAGATTCCTCTGCTCCCAAATGCATTAAGGCAGGGGAGCTGCAGTTACTCCCTGTGTGCTTTCCCTTCTGCCTCTGCTTGAACAGCATCAGCAACATAGGAAAGGCAGAAACAGCCACACTTCCACTGAGTACTGTGCAATGGAGGCTGTAGCAGGGAGCTTGGCTGCTGATAAGCCTGTCTTTGCTAATCCAAAACACCAATTAATTTATGGCCAATTAATGATGGGAAAAGAACAGGATAGTAGAGTGCAGGCAGACACCAAGCATCCTGCTCCAGCAAATGCTCTGGATGGCTCTACTATCCTGTTCCTTTCCCATCATTAATTGGCCATAAAGCTTCTTCTGCCCTTGTGTACCTTCATGTGTCACCACAGGACTTCCCTGGTGCTCCCTGGGCCTTGCAAAACTCTGCTGTCATCTCTAAAGGCTCAGGCAGTGTCACTCTTGTTAGTGAGGGCACAACATTGACTGTTGGGAGTAAAAGCAATGTCAAAGCAGCATGGGAGCATCCAAGAGAGGGGAGGATGCCCAGAGAAAGGCAGTCTTTCTGCTGAGGATGGAGTTTGGGCATGGTGGGGAGAGAGGAGAGCAGCTACATGAAAGTGTGCAGGTGGGAGCAGCCAAGGAGGTGACATCCCCTTGGGCTGAGATGTGGCTCCAGCCATCACTTACCTTGACTGCCATAAAACAAAGCACAGCTGCCAGGAAGCCCACAGAGGCATCTCATCAGCACCCTTGTCCTTTCTCCTTTTTATAGCCCTTGAATTTAATTTCTAGGAAGATGAAAGCGGTTTTCTTACTCCACAGCACCTGCAACTTAAAGCTGGATTTCTGACTGAGATGGCACCCAAAGAATTTCCGAGGATATTGCATTGCACTGCTAACCCCTGGGGCTCCAGCCCCTTTTGTCGGTCAATTTTCTAGCCAGGGACTCAAAATAAAATACTTCCTGGAACCAGCAGGAGAAATCAGCACTTGGTGGATAACACCAGTGATGAGGCCAGAAGGGCTGGAGTTTGTGGATTGCAGCACAGGCAGACCCTGACCAAACAGTCCTGAAAACAGGAGGGGAACCAGGGCTGCCAGTGGCTCAGCAAATGGCCGGGCTCAGGAAAGCGTGCAGTGAATTATTGATGTACCTGGTTCCAGGCTCTGAATGAGCAGCATCAGGGGCTGGGCTGGAGGCTGACATTTTGCATCCTTCCCCAGGGAGAAGAGGTCTGTCCACGTTTCCTGGGAGGAGGAGAGCTCTCCCCCTTGCAAAATCAAGGCAGTGATGAAAGGCACAGGGAAATATGGGGAGGAATGGGGAGCAACAAATGTTCAGAATGAAGAGAGACATGAAAAATAGATTGGTTTTGTCTTTGAAATAACATGCTAACCCCCCAGAGACAGGCTGGCCAGCCACTGCACCAACCTTGCTTTGATTCGAGTCTGGATTATATGTTTTATGCAATGAAAAGTCAGCTTATTGGTAATGAATAACATCCCTGCTTTGTCTGAAGTCTAAACTCCTATTTATTGGCACTGTCTGGGGACGACGTAAGTAAGGACACTCAAGGTTGTCACTAAGTGAGCTCTGCAGCGACTGGTGAGAGAGGGACCAGACAAGCTGGGGTGCTGTGTCCCAGCTCTCATGAAGTCTCACCCTCTGCCTAAGCAGCCCTGGCAGCTGCAGGGACACACAGGTGCCAGCAGAAATTCTGTAACACCAGAGCCCACAGCTTTCATCATCGGAAAAGATTGCTGGACTGTTCTCTGCCAGAAGGGTGCTTTGGGATGGCCCTGTGAGGTCCCTGTCTGCAGCCAGGGAGGGGCAAAGGTGGACAAAGCCCTTCTTTGTCGCCCCAGGACCTGTCACCAGAACAGTGAGCAGACAAAATGCCATGCTCCTGTGGCAAGTGCTTCCTGTTGCAATGAACTCTTAAAGAGAGCAAAATGGCCTTCAGGGTTAAAGAAATGGGGATATGATTCCTGGGGAAAATCTGTGTGTAAACAAATTTGTGTGCAGCTGCTGCCCCAGGCCAGTCCCTGCCATTGCCAGCACTCATTACTTTGAACAAGACCAGCAGCAGCAAGGAACACCTCAGCCTTCAAGGAAAACCTCTTCCTGACCTTCATCGATTAGCTTGTGGCTTACTCTCTAAAATGGAGATCTCTCATTGCAGTAGCTCTGCCTGCTCTCACCACCTGCCTGAGACCTGATTCCTTCCCTCCGTGTCCTGTGGAGGAGACCTTGGGCTTGGAGGTATCTCGTGGCAGAGCAAAGGCGCATAATTATTTCCTGTTCCCTAATTGCATCGCCCTGTTATTCCAGGAAATGTACTCTTGCTCTGTCAGTAAGAATAAATAGGAGAGCTCTGCAACAAGGGAGTAACCGGTAATGGTTTAGATGTGACTGAACTGCAGATAGGAAGGAACTGGTCTTGGATCCTCAAAGCACTGAGAATAATAGCAAGAAAACTGAACTCGGAGACCTGTGAGCTCTGCCCTTTCTCGGAGGTTTGTCACTTAAATTTAGACAGGTCACAAAACCAGGAATGTATTTCTGGGGAAAGTCTTGGAATTGTGTGCTGCTGGACACAGCAGCAAAGCGATGGCAGGGTGTAGAGGCCCAGAGAAGTGGACTTCAGTTGCTGCAGCCCTCCCCCCATCAGTCCCACGCTGTGATGGTCCCAGGGGTGCTGCCATCACCCTCGGCTGAAAACAGAGGCTGGTGAGGAGTCAGCTCCCTGGATTTTGGGATGCCAACTCAGGCAGTATGTGCTGAATATATTAATATGTTTCTTTAATGTAATCCCACCTGAGAGCCCAAGAGAGCTCCTGGAAGCCAGCAGTACCTGTTTTTTATCTCCTCCCCCCAAAGGCCGTGTGTACTAAAGGACCTGGCGATTCCTGTGCCCGAAGACCCTGCTATGATGTATGGGACGAGCCCTTCACTACAGGGCTTTAAAAGAAAAAGCAAACCCTGATGCCCATGGAAGGGCAGGGCACTGCTGTCCGCTCTGCTACTCGATGTAAAGCCGTGGGTGAATTACGGGTGAGGCTGGGCGTTGATTCGTGGGTCAGACTGGGCGCCTGAACCGGGCACCGCCGGGCACGCAGCAGGAGCAGTGCCGATCCCGCCGGCACCCCCGGGGAGCGCTGCCACCTCCAGCGCCGCCGTGCCCCTTTGTCCCGCTGGCTCACGCAGGCTCCTGGCGCTCGGATGGCTTCGCCAGCCCCTCACCCACCAGCGCCGTGGGGACCCGCAGCCGCGGGTCCTTCCTCTCCGAGCACGGGGGACACAGCGTCCATTGCGTGTCCCCCTCCCGCCTGGCGACACGGCCAGGAGGACACCGGGCGGTGCCCAGGGCCGTGCCCTCACCGCGGCAGCAGCCGGGCAGGTGCCACAGGCGGCGGTGCCCCGACGGGCGGCGGGGGCGGGCGGGGGGCTGCGGAGCGTCCCGCCCCGGCGGGGCCGGCTCCCGGCCGGCGGGACCACCCCCCGGTCCCCGCCCTCTCCTCCTCCTCCTCGGCGTCTCTCCTCCCCTCGCCCGGCTCAGTCGGTCGCAGCCATGGCGGAGGGAGGAGAGGGAGAGGAGCTGCTCCGCCCGCCGCTGCCCGCCGGCGCCCCGGGCCCCAAGCGCTTGTGCTCCCGGGCCTGCCCGGCGGGGGGCACCGGGGCCGTGCACCCCCGTCCCGGAGCCGCGGGGGCCGGCTCGGCGGGGCCGGGCGCGGGGGCCAGCGGGGCCGCTCCGGCGCTGCCCGGCTGCTGCCCCGCGGCGGCGGCGGGGCCGGCGGGGGCGGCGGGGCCGGCGGCGGCGGCGGCGGGGCCGGGGGGTGGCGGCGGCGGGGGCGGCGGGACCGGCAGCCTGCTGCAGCCCGAATCGCTGCTGGACGCGGCGGCCAAGCGGGTGGCGGGGAGCTGGGCCTTCGAGCGGGTGGAGGGCCGCTTCCAGCGCATCCCCGAGCCCGTCCAACGCCGCATCGTCTACTGGAGCTTCCCCCGCAGCGAGCGGCAGATCTGCATGTACTCCAGCTTCCAGCCCGGCCGCGCCGCTGCCGCCGCCTCCCCCGCCAGCGCCGCCGCGGGGGGACCCTCGGCCGCCGCCGCCCCCGCCCCGGCCGGCGAGGAGAGCCCCGCCGCCGGCCCCCCGCCGCCCGCCGCCCCCGCCGCGCCGCAGGGCGAGGGGCTGCCCTTCCGCCGCGGCATCCGCCTGCTGGAGACCGGCGCGGTGGACAACGTGCTGCAAGTCGGTGAGTGCCGGGACGGGGCCCCCGGGGGCTCGTCTGTGTCCGTCCCCGTCCCCTCCTCCCCATCCCCTCCTGCACTTAAGCCTTTTGTCTGGCGCGGTTGTGGTTTGACAGGAAAATCCTGCCCCGGGGGCAGGGACTACCGTGCGCTCCTTCGGGAAGATGCCGGCTTGGGGGTTGAGGGGGTGGGAGGGCGAGGGTGACCTCCTCCCGCCTCGAGGGGTGCGTCTGCCCGGGGGTCACTGGCAGCTGCCTGCAGCTTGGACACCGTCCGTCCAGTCCGAGGGAGAAAATAAAGACCACCCCTCTTTTCCTCCCCCACTCCCCCCCTAGGTGCCCGTCGGGGGGTTGTGTGGAGGGCACCGAGCCCTGCCGCCCTCCCCGACCCCTCAGCCGCTGTCTCTCTCACGCCTGAGCACCCCCACCCGCGCTCCCACGGGGGTCCTGTCCTTTCCACCGGGAGATGGGCTTATAAACATAATGCATCTCTCCAACAGCTCCGAGCCTTCCTCTTTGTCCTCTCCATCAGGGGCTTTCCCTGCTTGGAACATCACTAGGGGTGGCATCAGCCCCCGCTTTCCTCTTCGCAGCCCCTGCACGGGCACGTCCAGCGGGGCTGGCTCGGGGGAACGAAGGGAGCGGTGGGGGGTGACAAGTTGGGTGGACCCGCGGGTACCACCGGTGACCTGGCGTGGTGCGCGTGTCCGGGACGGATGCGCACGGCCTTCTCCCGCTCGTTCGGTGTCGAAGGGGCCGTGGGAATGACGATGGGAATAATGGCATCGTGTTTTCTCTCCATGGGCAGGTGGCTTTTGTGTGCGCTGGCGGAGGGGGATTGCCGGAGAGGAAATGTTCCTCTTCCCCTATCTTTCTAGCCCCTGTCCCCAGCTGAAATCCGCATATATTTAAAGAGAAACAAATCGGGGTGTTTTACATAGAATAAGCCGCTCCTCGTTGTTATTGGAAGGGATTGAAATGCGCGTTCCCATTAAAATGACATTAGGCGAGAATTTGTTTTGCAAATGCGAAATGTAAATTCATTTTGTGCCAGGGTATGGCGTGAATGACTGAAGGGAGGGTGGTTTTTGTTGTAAGGAACGGGTAGTTCGCTCTGTTTATTTAAAGAGCCGTTCTTCCTTTTGGGGAAAAAAAAGCTGCTTAAAAAAATAATAAAAATCCCATTTGGTACAGTTTACATTCAGAAGAGCATTATCAAAACATTTTCCATTTGAGATGTGAGAATAGGAGGCAGCAGAAGAATTCTCCTCCCACCTCTGAGGACATGCAGTGAAAATTCCTGAAGCACAAAAGGTTTTCTCTGAGGATATGATTATAGCCTTTTTTTTTGCCGTGAATTAATATTTTGTAAGGGCTGCGTTAAGATGATTAATTATTCTGTTTAAAATACTGTTAAACTCAAAACCAAATTTTTTTTTTTTTGAAGGAGATGAGTAGCTCTTCAGGAACTTTAAAATTAGGGGGGAGGGAAGATAATAGCTTGCTGAGGGTGATGTTTTAATGACATGCCCACCATGGTGTGGATGCAGTGAGCTGGTGTGGGAGTGGGAGACAGAGGTGACGGTTGCCTAAACCCAGGACTGGTTCAGTACAAAGGAATTTTCTTTTAAAATCAGTTGTAAAATTTATTTGTCTTTGGAGCATAGCTTTGATGAGCCTTTATCCGGCTCTGTGAAGGATGTGTGTGAGTGCTGGGGTCAGGTGCATGCAGGACATGAAGCAGAGCAGTCCCATCCCAAAGTGACGGCCAGTGCTGGTATCCATCATCCCATCTGCCCTGTCTCCCTGCATTTTCTGCTGCTGCTCTTGGCGAGCCAGAGAACAGAGAGGATGGTCCTGGCTCTGGTGTTTCATGTCCCCCCTGACAAGTCTAAACCATCTCCCCAGCTTTGAAACCAGAGCTCGCGCTCATTGTCCTCCGAGCTGTCAGCTTTTTAGATGAAGCAGCACGTTCTGGAAGCGCTCGCCGCAGAGTTGGTGGGTGATTTATCTCCTGTTTTCACAGCCCGAAAGGGGCGTGCGGGATGCTCGCCATGGGAATTTGCCTTTGGAGCTGGCAGGGGGAAGGTTTGGGTCTTGGCTGTAGTGTGGCTCCTCTTCACATGGCAGTGGGTGGGTGATGTGGGGTCAGACACCTCTGTTTTTGTCCCAGGAGCAGCCACGTCACAGCAATGCCTTGCAGCCCTGAGCTGGAGGAGGAAAATTTACATCAAACAAAAGGCTGTGAAGGGCTGTGTGTTTATAGACGGGAGGCAAGGCTGAGATGTCCTCCGCCAACTTTCCACATCCATCCTGTGGATGCCTCTGGAAGGTGAGGTGGAAGAGCTCCAGCCACCAGAGACACAAACACTTTGTGGCTGTGTATGTTTGCAATTAAGATAGGAACTTGGGAACCATTATGTCTTGGGAAAAAATAAAACTCCAGCCCTGGCTTCCTTGATGCTCTCCAGCACTAAATCAAAACTACTGTTCCCCTCTAAGGATCCCTTAACGGACACCACCGGCTCCCGGTGCCATGACCTGAGGTTTGCACAGTTGAGATTTGCTGTTAATAAAGATCAGATGTTTATACAGTTGTGTTTCTGACTCAGACCTGTGGAAAAAAAATAGGGACAGTACAGATGTGAAATTCCTTCTCTGTGTGGTTGGAAAAATCCTTTTGAAAAATCGACAGACAAAATCCAGGAGGAATGACCTTCTGGCAATGGAGGATGGTGTGGAGGGGTGAGGGTTGTGCTTATGGGCACAAAGCTCTGGCTCCTTCGTGCTTATAAAGCTGGCAGGTCTGAAAAAACATATATGCCACATTATCAACCAATAATTCCTTCATGCTTAGTAAAACTTAAACGAGGCTTAAACCCTGATCTCGCTGGAGTCATTAAATTGATTTTTTTTTTCCCCTGCTCAAAGAAAGATCTTGGATGTTGAACACAGGCATCTTTGTCTTCTTAAAAACTGCTTTATTATTATGTGTACAGATCCCGTCTTTGTGTGTGTGTGGTGTGTGGGTTTTTTTTCTTTTAATTTTTAGACAAATGACAAAAGCATGCAGGAAAGGAATGCAGAAATGCCAGGCTTAATATAAAGCATGCAACTGCACTGCATGCCGGGAATCCTAAAGGATACAAAACCTTTAACGACAGCGGTTAATTTTTAACAAGTTCACTTGCATAAATATTTATGAACAAAAGTTTTTACGCTATTATCTCTTGGGTTTTTGGAGAGAGAAAAGACCTTTGGTGGATTTTGACAGCAAGCTGTGATCTGGCAGAACAAATTCATGTTTCTCGCCTGTGCTCCCCAGTATGGTATAATATGGTTTGCCCTTGAGTGGTCTTGGGTGCTGATGGGTGGGCAAGTGTCCTGGGTAGTTTTAGGGGGGAATTCTGCTTTTTCATTGGTTTTACAATGACTTACAAGAGGAAGCATCGAGCTTTGTGTTGTTCTTTGGATTGTAACCAGCCGCTTAGGAACCTACACGGTATGTGCTCCTTACCCACAGATAAGCCTTTGTGCCCCGATGGGAAGGTATGTGGTCCAGCCATAAGTACATAGGCAGAATTTACTTTTGCTGTTAGAATAACAATGAAGCAGGGCTTTAAAATGCTCTGGCTTTGTAAACACTTGGAGGGAGCCTGTTTCTTTCAAACCTGCAATTAATTCTGGATATTTTATCTGATGCTTTGCAGGTCAGTCACGAGTACCTTCCCATGTTTCCTAGTCTGGTATCTATGCTGGACATGTAGGTGCTGGGCATTTTTTAACCTTGCTTCAACAGCCTTCTGACTGGGCAGAGGTTAAGCAAGACCTGATACCTGTAAATGATATCTGTAAATGCATTTTAATTGGAGGAGTTCAGATTTGGAAGCTTTTCATTGCACTTCAGCTTGTGTTGGTCCATGTTAGTAAAGATGCCTATTGAAATGTAGCTTCAGAGGTAAAAATACCAATGAGTTCCAATGTGGTTGAAACCACTTCTAGCTTTTTTTTCCAAACTATTTTTAGGTTTTCAGCTTCTTTTTTTCTTTTCCCCTAAAAATGCTCACTTTTAGGCGAGTGTTTGGTTTCCTGCCCCTGTGACGTGGTATGGAGCAGAGTATAAATTTATATCCAGTGGTGTGTTGCTTTATAGAGCTGTTTATTTTGGGGAAAACACTTTGATGGGGCTCTCTAGGGCGAATTGTGGTTGCTTTTGTTTTGTGTAAAGATTGGTCTCCTCCTGGGTCCGGGTTTAAAGCTGTATCCAGCAGGAGCAGGTTTGGAAGGAATGCCGTGGGATGTGAAAGGTTTTTTCAGGTTAAATCCTGGTGTCCTGTGTCTGAGTGCTGCTAAGGGAGTTTAAATTTTCTGTATCCTTTTAGTTTTTGTGTGGGATGCTTGTTGTACAACATGTATCCAATTTGCTAATTAATTTTTACTTTGTTTTTCTTTATGGGTAGATTACTCGATCCTACCCTATGTATTAAAATACTTTAAACCACATAAAAAGAACTGGCAGAGGTTCATTAGCCCTATCATGAGGGAAACTCTTGTACATTTTAAATATACATTAAACTCTTTAGATTTCTAATTATCTTTTTCTTAACATATATCATTAAAACCAAGTATTATTAAGCATTAGAGCTTATGATCTGTTTATTGCTGCTGCCTCATAGGTGAGATATTTCTTGAGCCTGTTCTGGACTCTTATAATAGAAACTGAAAAAGAAGATGATGAAAACCACCAGAATTTCTTGCTGGTAGGGCAGGGAGAGCTGGGATGACAGCTGGAATTTTAACCTTTTATTTTAAGCAGATTTATTTATTGGCTTTGCGTCTTTTTCAAAGAGTATAAACAGATCCTCTGAGGCTGGGATGTCTTTTGAACTAGGTGGTTAATTAAATGATACTAACTTAGAGGCCAGAGACTTGAAAAATAAAGCACAAGAAATAAAATACTTAGTGTTGACTTTAAGAATAAATAGGTTTGAAACATATTTCAGAGTATGAGTCCTAGTTTCTGGCTTGAGCTGGCAATAGGAGTTTGTTCTCAGCTCACCTGTGCTTTATAAAGCTTAATCTTCAGCTTCCAAGTTGCGTGTCATTCACAGCAGATTTTAATTTTGCTCACATCTAGGGAGAATATTTTAGGAAATATTTAACTGTGCTAAAACTGCAATAACATAAACCACATGTGCCTGCTTGCTTTGTTTTTGAAGCTTTGTGTGAGGGAATGTGCTTTGCTGTTATTTGACGCTCGCTTTGATGTTAGATGTTTTATGATTAGTCCCCCAAACCTCAGATAGGACTTTTGGAAAACTTAAATGAGCTTGTCTATCTGATAGCTCTGTAAAGTCACATTCAGCTGTGGATTGTCTGGTGGTGTGTCAGCTTTTAATTTTCTTTGAAAAGAAAAAAGTTTTAAAATGTAATCTTGGTAGTATTAGGATGGAATAGTTTGTGGGCTTATGTATTTCCTTGGCATATACTGGAACCTTGCCCTGGAGGAAGACCTGGTCCATGGGGGAGATGGAGTCCTTGGTGGTTCTGGGGTTATGCCCTACTCCCCTTTCCCAGCAGACCTGCTCCCCTCTGGGGTTAGCTCAGAGGAATAGCATGGCCAACCTTGCGTTTATTTTTCAGGGGTTTTGCATTTAGGTGACATGGACAGCTTTGTGTTTGGTAGTGATGTTGGTTTTCCCCTGCTGCTCTTGAGGCTGGAGTAACTCATGTGGGTGAGGAGCTGGGCATGTTTTTTTGGGGAAGCAGCAGCATCTCTTCACCCTCTCAAGATGGCCAGGTTTGGGGATTTTCAGTGTGAGGCCGAGGCTTGTTGCTGCATGGTGCTACTTTGTGTGTGAAGTGAGTGAATTTTCTTCTGGAGCTGGGGGTTGTGCTGTTTCTCCCAGGCGTGTGAGGCTTTGACTTTGTTCTTCTGGCCACTCTCTGAGGAACCAAACCCGTGTAGCATCCTGGGTGAGGTGGTGGGGAAGGATCCTTTGCTTTTCAGGGTTTGTTTCTGCTGGTGGGGCAGTGGAAGATACCTGGATAGCTGGGTACTGGGATGGCCTCGTGGCTTTGCTCAGCAGGAGTCAGGTGGTTGTTGAACCTGCTTCTCTATCAATCTCTCCATCTGTGGCTGGTGCCGGTGACTTTATTTTGCAAGTAGGTGGAGGTGTGGAATATTTTGAGGGTGTTAAAAATGAACTTGTGGTGTGTTCTGCTGTATGTTTGATGCTGTCTTGAACAGGTTGTGTCATGGCATTGTCATAGTCCTGGTCTTCTGGGGATGAAAGGGAGGGGAGGAAAGTGACTTCTCTGGGTAACTGGTTCCTGCCTCTACTGAGCCTTCACTTTCTCTGGCATCAGCATCAATAGAAATTGATCTGCTTTCCGATGAAAACAAAAACTCAAAGACACCAAACCTTGGCTGTGCTAATAAGTGCAATAGGACAAATGTAGCATCTGGAGCCAGGATGTGGGATGGCGGTGGGGAGCTCTCCCTGTCTGCCCACAGAGCTGCCAAGGCCCTGGAGATGTCCTCCATGCTCAGGACAGAAAAAAATGAGCCCATTTAATTTTTCACCTGTATTCACAAGGGTTTGATATGTGGGCTTGACTCCCAAGTTCTTTTGTGCTATTGCAACAGGAGTTGGGAAAGGTCCTGATAACATCTCACAGAGAGACACAGGTCCTTCAAAACCCCTTCTTGGGGAATGCGGGTAGGAAAGCATCTTCATGGTTTTAAAATAAAATGTCCCAGAAATAAAATGCAATTTTTCAAAGGCTTTTTTCTTTTAATCCTGATGTTTAAATATGTATAGATTCCACTTGGTTGGCATGGCGGGTGTGTTTTATTAAATGCTGAGGATTCACCTGTGCACAACACCACCACATTTCTCTCAAAATGGATTTTCTAGTGCTGTGTTTTAAGAGCATTTGCTTTTTTGTCTCAAGTTTACAGCTTAGGATTTTGTGCAGGATTGGGGTTAGTCCTTGTAAAATGGTGCATTTAAAGTAATGCACAAATTAATAAAACCCTGGGTTTTTACGTGTTGCGTTGTAGGTGCGTGTTGCCAGGGATTTTTCTTTTTTTCTTTTTTTTTTTTTTTTTTTTTCATTAAAAACAAAGACATGAATGTGCTTAGAAAGCAGATCTGCTGGGATGCCAGCTTGGAAGGGTTGCATGCGGATATATTGGTCCAGCTTGTTGTCTGCAAATGTCCTGCTGCTGTCGCCCCGGGTTAAAATGGGGCAGGGGGGGTCTGTGTCCCCCTTGCCGTGCCCTGCTTGTCGCTGATGCCAGTAATGAGCTGCCTGCACCTTCGCCACCCAGCTCGTTTTGACCGGGGCCGCTAATCATTATTGAGCTTTGCTCAGCAGGATGCAGCGTGGTATCTGCCTGGCTGCTGTCCTTGCACCTGGAGACGGTGCCCGTGTCCCAGCAGCTGCTGGAGTTGGGGGGATTCCCCGTGGGAACGCCAGAGCCTTGGTGTCTGGCACCTTGGCAAGGTCCAGGCTGGCTGTTCCCAATTGTGGATGCTGACCAGTAGCCCTGGCCTCTGTCCTTTGACTGATACCAGCATGTGGGTGCCTGCTTTGGGACACCAGTCACAGGCATTCCTTGTTACTGGTGCTGTGTGGTGTTTAAAGGCTGGGGTGGCAGGAGATATTTTGTGCTGTGCCTTGTGTGGTTGCCTTGATGAAGATGAGTACCCTGTCAAAGAAGTGGCAAAGCAGCAAATGGTTCCTGAGATAAATAAAATTTCCATTAATGAACTACAGTGGTTTTGGATGCCAAATTAAAAGAAGTGTGTCTGGGGGATGAAAAATAAATGCATTTTCTGTCTCACTCACTAATTCTCATCTCTTTTGATTTTCTTTATTATCATCAGAAAGACATTTTTAATTTTTTTTAAAGCCAGTTGTGTTTATTTTGGTAACAGTTCATTGGCTGCTCTGTGTACAGAAGCTTTCTCTTGAAAGTACTGAAACTATATTAAAAGTGCTTTTGGCTGTCATCTTTTATTTTGCTTCTCCTTCGTTCTTTTCCCAAAGCTGGATTGTTGCTATATCAAATGCTCTGAAACTCTCTGGTAGCGTTTTCCCTGCGGTGCTCCGTATAAACTGGAAATAAAAAGGGAAGAAATTGTAGGATTTGGATTTCTGCAGCTTTTTCCCCCTGTGTGTGTGTGTGTGTGTGTGTCCCATTGAAGTCTGAGCAGCTGTCTCCATCCGCACAGCCCGCTGATGGCATGCACAGATCTGTTTCTTGTGATTAAAAGGAGAAATAATACCCCAGTGTTCAGAGAGGGGCTGGGGGGTGAGTGAGCACCCAGGGAGCAGCAGGTCTTTCCTCCTGCTTGCCCCGAGGGGTGAGTGAGCACCCAGGGAGCAGCAGGTCTTTGCCCCGTGGCCAAAGGAGCTGGAGCCCCTGTGCTTGTCCCTGTAGCCTTGTGTCTTTGTATCCCAGCGAAGGAAGCATCCCATGCCGTTGGTGGTGGACTGTCCTGCTGCAGCATGTCCACCCCGGGGTGGGCTCCTGCAGAGGCCCCGTGGTTTTTATTCTGTTCTGAGGGTGTAGAAACATTTCTGCGGCGGTGCTGCAGCCGCTCACTACCGGCGTGCTTTGAAAAATGCCCAGCAAGTGTCAAGCATCTGTCTGTGAAGGGGGAGGAAATCCCCCCCCCCCCGTTATTATTTTCTCCTGATTGTCCTCGCTTGGTGTGGCTTTGGCTATTATTGGTTTGTAAAATAGAACTATATATGACCTTTTATCTTACAAGAAATAGGTTAAGCCATTTTTAAAGAAAGTGGTGGAGTCAGCAGTGCTGCTAAGGAGCTGCTTTCGCATGGTTGATAGGCTGTGAAGCCGCTCAATGGACTTTGGTTTCAGAGACAATATCTGTTTAAATTAATCTTTGTCAGATACATGCCACTGCAGACAATTCAAATTCCATTTGCTTTCTGATCTCATAACAAAAAAGCACCTTACACTGGTTCTTTTATCGGAAAATTAACTTTTGTCTGTGTGTCCTGGAAACAGGGGTGGCATAAAATCTAGTTAAAAGGCTCTGTTATAGGAGGATTCTGTTTCTTTGTACAAGGCAGACTTTTTTTTTCCCCCTTCTTTCCCCTGTGTGCATTTAAAAAGAAGACGAGTGTTTGAGATAGATTAAGGAGAATGCCAGCAGATGGACCGATTCTGTTGTTGCTGCTGGCAACCATCTAAGCAGCCATTTTGAACAATGCTGATACCGGGGTACTGATAACACAAAGATGAGGATGGGATAAATATCCAGCTAGTCCCTTTCTCCCCGCCTGCTCCTCCTCCCTCCCTTTCACGCCGATGCTGCAGCCCTGTTATTAGAGAACCCGATTGTTTCCAGAGAAATGCTTCATCCTCTTAGCTCAGCTGGTGGATGTCTAGCGTTGCTTATCTTCTTGATTTTCCTCATGGTTGGTGGAGATGCTGGCAGATCAGCTTCTCCCAGGAGTGCCCACAGCATTGGTCGTAAGCAGAATGGGTTGTACTTTTGGGTGTTTTGCAGTAGCAATGGTCTTTTCCCTGTCCCAGTAAAGCATGGGGTGGTTAGTCCTTCCCTTAAAAGTGGAGACAGTTTCCTTCCATTCTTGTGCACATTTTATGTGCTTAATGACAAAGTGGGGGGCATGAGATTGGGATCTCCTTTATGCCAAAGCAATTAGGAAGGGGCAATGATTGCAAATTGAGAGCATCCCCATTGCCTGGTCTCCCTATCCCATTCTCCCACTTGTGGCATTATCTTGCCCTTGGGTATCTGGGTCAAGTTCATCTCCTGGACCTCCTGCTCTTGGAGTTTCTTAAGGTCAGTACCAGTTGGATACTTTGGCCTGTTGGACTTTTGACACTGGAATTGGTGGCCTTCTATCTCTCTATCTGGTTTCCCAGCTCCAAGGAAATAACCCTTTAACTGATGGAAAAAACCCAACCAAGCTTCATCTTTTCCTAGCAAACAACAAAAAAGGCTGGTTTGTGGTTTGCAGTTGGGCCAGGATGAGCACGGGGCTGTTCTGGGGAACCTACTGGGCTTTGCCCTGGGTTCAGTGTGGCGTAGCATGATCCTGAATGTGGGGTCTGGAGAGTACTCAGGGGATGGTGTGTAGCCTTTAAATGTTCCTGGAGCTTAAGGTGGGCAGCAGTAAGTTGGTGTGTTCCTCTTGCCTTGTACAAGTCTGCAGACCATGGGCTGAAACTT
Organism: Anomalospiza imberbis; assembly: GCF_031753505.1. Classification (NCBI taxonomy): domain Eukaryota; kingdom Metazoa; phylum Chordata; class Aves; order Passeriformes; family Viduidae; genus Anomalospiza; species Anomalospiza imberbis. The sequence goes on along the minus strand of NC_089689.1, from coordinate 22,013,909 downwards.
TCATCCATTGACATTGCAGCACCTCTTAGAACTCTTGAGTGAGGCAATGCTTTAACTGCAGCTTTTGGTCCAATTAAAACTTCTTTGGGGTTAAAAAATGTACAGATAAGTCTCAAATCTATATAAAACAGAATCATGGAACATATATCTAATTATACACAGTAGATGGAACTTTACTGTAAAGAAGCAGATGTAAGGATTAAAAAAATGAGCTGGGCAAGCATTTTATGGTTTCCCTTTTTAATTTGTCCCTTGTGTCTGGTATGTTTGAGGCAAAAGTTACTTCTTTTTTTTTCCTGTTGGAAAGTATCTTTTCTGTATTGAGTCTCCTCTTTTTCAAGCCTGCCTTATTTGATCTGTAAGATGTGGACTTGCCATATTTGAGGTACTTGCTAAAACAAGAAGCATCTGGCTGAAAGTAGAAAAATCGGGCTGTAAATTCTACTTGGAAATCTTGTCATGGTGTGTTGGGAAGTTGTTGAGGTCAGCTGAGCTCTCTAAAGACTTGGACTGAGAAACTGAGAAACCCTAGTGAGGGTCTCACTAGGTTGTCTTTGAGGTTAGCTGGCATCACTGACAGATGCTTTTAGTGCACTCAGAAGGCTCCAGTCCCTGTGTTGTCCTCAGTCACCTCCTTTTGTGGCTTCTGCCACGTTGCTTCACCTTGATTGGCCTCCTATTGCATTAGGAAATGACTTCTGGAGACTGGAAAATGGGTGAGGGAAGAAGTGCCTGTTTTAAGCAGATATCCTCTAGGAAAGGTGATGAGTGGGACAATGGAGTGTGCTCTTCTCTCCCTTTGGCTCATGATGAGGTCAGACCTCAAAAGCTCTGGCAAGTTTTGGTGGAGAAGAACTGCAGCCAGTGTGTGACAAAGTTCATGATGGTGAACTTGGGTGACTTCTAGTGTGCTGCTTCTTCGCGCTTGCTGCCTCTGTGGAAAATATTACTCACCAGCAATAGGCACAAAGCAAGTGCTTGTGAGGATGACCAAGAACGAGCAGTGGGGTTTTTAGAGTACTTTAAGCTATGCCCTTTGAAATGGGGCAGAGTGGAGCTTAACCCTGTTCTTTCCCTGAGCCCCTGGATGACATGGAAAGGTACATTGCCTCCCCCTTGTAGAGCTCTCGTCATCTCCTACTTCTCTTGAGTTTGACCCAGTCTGCTTTAACTTCAAGGGACCCATCCCACTACGTAACATTCAGGTTCTTTGGCTAACCCTCCTCAGGAGTGCTTGGTAGCAGCCAGCTTTTTTGAGATGAGGAGTATGTTCAGTGGTTTATGAGGCTGCTGATTTCATCTTGACCATGTTGCTGGGGGCATATGGAAAGAGCGAGTATCTTCATCTGCATCACTGTCCACTTTGAGTCACAGTTCTCATGCAACTCAAGCATCCATTATCTCTAAAATTCATTGCAGTGACATGGTTTGAAATGTTCCCATGTGCTGTGTTTTGCTTAAGCTGGAAGTTATTTGCCAGTGGCTCACAGTGGGCTGCCTTCCTTGTGGGGTATCTCAGAGGCAGAAGGGAACTGGAGGTGTTTTAAAACTGGTGCTGTACTTGCTGGGAAAGGATGCAGAATGATGAAATTTTGCTCTGTTACCTTTCTGTCTGTGTTATGATAAAAATTTGCTGTGATTTAGGCTCTGAAAAATCATAAAAACTTAGTAAAACTAGACAAGATAAAGATGAATGCTTTGTTTCTAGTCATGGCTCAACTTCTCAACTTTCCCTATAGAAAAGAGGGATGTGGAAGGATGACTTAATGGGGACTGATGAATAATGCATTCCCTGTATCTGAAGGAGGCACAGGGCACTGTGATGTTTTCCCTTGCCTGCCTGGTTTTTGGCTTGTTTCTGGTGGTTCCCAGCTGAGCCCAGAGCCTGTGGTGCAAACACTGTAGGAAGGCCTGATGCCCAAGAGGGTTTTTTCCCCCACCCGTTCCCACACCCACGAAGAGGTAGGCCACACCAAGGTTTCCTGGACTGAGGTTTGATGAACCATTAACCTAAAAATGCCCTGAGTAGGAAGAAAATGTTTCCAAGGCCTAGAAATCTTGCAATGCTTCAGAAGTGGGAATGGGAGCTGTGGTTTGCCTAAGCAACTTTTTGTGCTCCTGGCTCTTTTGTGAGCTGGCTGTGCTTTGTTGGGTGCAAGGGTATGTTTGGGATCTTGCTGAGATGGGAAGGCACCCCTCCAGGGCTGGGTCAGCCAGAGGGGCTGCCTTCCAAGCAGATGTCATTTTGGCGTGAGGCTCAGCAGGTTTAAGACAGGATGTCCTTTTACTCCAGAGAGCTGAAAGTATTGAAATAAGTAACATGCTGGGAATGTCTGAATCCAGTTATGAATTCCTGGGGAAGAGGATTTGGCAATGGCAGGATGTCTTGTGGGCAGGCTCTGCACTGAGGGTGGGGAGCGCACCTCGCTGTCCCATGGGCTCTGCTGGGAGCCAAGTGCTGGCAGGGCAGCTTGGCTGCACGAGCCCCTTCCCCTTCAGGACAGTGCCAGGTCCAGTTCCAGTGCTGAAGGAGACCACTGCCCTCCTCATCCATTGCCTCTTCTGTTGTTCAGTGAGGGGAGAAGCACCTCACTGGAAAGGTGGGGGCTGTGGTGTCAGCCAGACATGGTTGTGTGGGGCTGTGGTTGTTCAGCCATGGCTGTGCTGTGGTGGCACAGTGAAATGGGGCTGTGGTGGCTCTGGGGGTGGCCCAGAGGATGACCTGGTGGCTGCAGTGTGTGTGAAACTGGAAGATGAGGCTGCCCAGGGAGATGGGCACAGGGACACACGAGTGGGGGATTGATTTTACTCTAGAGCTCTGTTAGTGGCTGGGACTTGGAGCCTGTCTGTCATTGAGTCCCAGTGGTCACATTCCTGAGGGCTTTCCTAGAGCTGCCTCAACAGCACGGGTGACGCTGCAGCTCAGGAAGGAGCTGTGACAGCAGGATCCTGACCCTGTTTTCATAAATAGTAACAGCATCTCTAAAGGCTTCGAGGGCCTGGTTGGGAAGGGAACGGCTGGGTTCCCCTGTGTCTGGCAGTGGTCAGCAGCAGATGCTTGGGGAGGAGATTAAGAAGCAAGGCTGGAGCAGAGGGATGCTTCCCTGGTGTGAGCAGTCTCTCCAGCCAAAGGGCTGCCCTGGCCCTCAGCTGCAATGTGGATGCAGAAGGAGATGGTTTGTGACAGCAGCCCTGGCCCCACATCTCCTGAAGCACTGGGATTATCTCTGAGTCTCCTCAGGGCATAGCATCCCTCCTGAGGGGGTCAGGATGGCCCTCCCTGGCAGGGACTGCTGGCACTGCTCGGGGAGGCAGCAGTGATGCAGCACTGGTGGGGCTAAAGAGGCTTTTGGAGAGACCAGCACTTCTTCACCCCACTTTGATGCCATCCTGGATCTGCAGACTGGTGTTTGGGAGAGGAAGCAAAGGTATTAAGAGCTGTGGATTTAACAGGGTGTGAGGAATATGCAGTAAAAAAACGTGCAGTAGCACCAGTCTTTTATTCTTTTCCTTTCTTACTACAGTCTTCTAGATGGTTTGATTTTGCTAAATATTTTAGCACTTCTCTAATTGTAGGACAAGCTAAATTTCCTGTGCTAGTATTTCAGTAGGGTTAGTGTTCTGGAGGCAGCTGCAGCTCTCTGAAGGGCTGCCTCATCTCGGGCTGTCTGCTGTGTGCGTCTGGCCCTCTCTGAGATGCCCAAGGTTATCCCACTGAGGAATAGGCTCTAGTGTAGGGATATTTGCTGGAAAGAAGCAGAGCTCTTCAGACTACAGGTTGCAGCTTTGTAACGTGTGGCTTGTTTGCTGTGAGTTGCAGTGGAATTTGTAGCCTGCTATGGAAGATGCATCCAGAGGATGTCCTGTGGACCACTTTGGATGGAAGAGCTGCTGCTCAGTAGCTCCTGACACCAAGTCTGTGAGACTCTTTGCCTCATGGGTTTTGGGCAGCATTACTGTATTTGGAACATGCAGCTGCTGTCAGGAGGTTGGGTGAAAGATTTTCCTTGGAGCTCAGGAGAAAGTGTTTATTCTTTAAAAGGGTAACTTGGGGTGAGAGAGAAAGAAAGAGAAGCAGCCTAATCTTGAAATTTAAATATATTTAAAGATTCCTTCTGTTTAAGTTTGCTTCCTAGCCTTGATCAGAAGGAAATGCTGTTAGCTACAGAGTGGAATAAATCGAGGGCACCCTTATCTGTGCAAGATAAATTACTATTGTTTAGGAAAGACACTCCAGGGATTGAAGAATTTAATTAAATACACAGGGATTATGAATATGCATGTAAATTAGACAATCTAGATATGACATGGCTACAACTGCAGGGAATTGTTCAAACTTAAAAGTGTAATCATTCTTTTTATCGGGATGTGGGGATGGGTAACAAATAAGATTCCCTTTCCCATTTACCTCTGCCGGTCTCAGGTCATTAAGCAGTGGGAATTACCCGTCGCGGATCAGCCCTCCACAAGCCTGCGAGATGATGCACTGGAGCCTTTCTCCACCCTAATGAGCCACTGCAGGAGCTGAGGGAGAAATGGGGGTTGTGGCGAGGGGCTGCCACTGCCATGACCCAGATAAGGGGTTTGGGAGGGTGGGGGATGTGATTTGCCTTCTGCTGAGGCAGGGGAGGAGAGTGCTGTGGGCAGGGTGTGCGCTGCAGGCTTGCTGCTGGCTCTCCTGGTACCTCCCCCGGAAAGAAGGATGCTCTCCAGAGGCATGGAAACATACATGCAGTGGTTTCAGAGCGTCTTCCTAAAAATCGAGGGGCTAGGGAGTGCAAATACTGGTCAGCTTTTCTGCCTTTTTCTGGTGGTTTTATGGGGGTGCCCCGCTCCAGTGTGATCACTACTGTCTAGAAAGCAGTGTGGAAATCATAAAATTGTTTTTTAGAGACTAAGATCAGTGTGAACAAGAGAGGCAAGATTGAAATATTTCTTAAAAGTCAAGACACCTGAGGAATTTACAATGAAATGTGGGAATGTGCTCGTGCTGCCCTCCCTGCCAGGTCTGAGCTCTTTGTAGCATCCTGCTGATTTGCTGAGCCAAGGCAGGTTCTTCAAAGGACATTAACTGCAGTATATGGTGCTGCCTTGAATGTGTTTAATTTGCAACTCTTAGAGGTGACATCTAATAACAATGCAGGGAAATATTTTTCTTTTTTTTCCCCTGTGTCTCCTTTGTTTGACTTCACCTCCATCCGCTTGGTTTCATTGTTCTGCTAAAATCAGATTTCTCTCTAGTTTGAGTCCAGGACCTGCAGGTGAAGAAATAAATTGCTACAAGCCCCCCAACCTGTGAATTATTTGTAATTTTTAAAATAGGCATTGAAACGTGGACATGATCCGACTTTGAACTTGACTTGTTTTTAAAAAGAAATAATAGGCTGGATCTTGACTAGCTGCTTTCCCTCACCTTTCAGTTTTTTGCTTTTCAGTTGGCCAGAGCTGGATGAGATGGATCTGTTCTGATGGCAGGTCCCCAGCGGGACCCCCACGAGCCAGGGGCAGGAGCAGAGCTGAGCCCGTGGATGGCTTCCCTGGGGACCTGGGGGTGATCTGTGGGGCCAGACCCAGGTCTGCTCTGGGTCACCCCTCCACGAGTGGAGCACCAGCTTCTCTCACCTCCTCCACCCCCACTGAATTGAGAGCTTATGGTAATCAGGAGCTCAGTCCTGACCTGTTCGAGCCACGTGGGAACAATTCCTATTTATCACTTTGAAAAGTGGTTGATTTTCCAACCCTTGGCTCGTGGGTTCTGATTAAAAAACAACAAAGAAGAAACCCCCCACATCTGACAACGTGAAATATTTAAAGCCTCCACACTGCATATTTTTTCAAAAACCTTCGAAGACCTGCTTTTTATTTTTGTCAAGGAAAAATATAATAGGAGAATATTTTTCTGGGTGCACAAGTGCATAGAGAGATTTGGACCTTTGTAGTAAAGTATTTCTAATAAAAATTTAATGTCCTCAAGACAGTGTTATGGCAGCTCATTACTACTAAAGGTCATTTGAAGAGTATTGATCCTAAATGTTACAGCCGAATGTAAACTTTGACTGTTACAGTTATTAATGTGTATTTATGATCTATGGGATATGTGCAAAGGGAAAATGAGAATCTAAATGGTATGGTGAGCTCATTTGCTTCAGGATTGCCAAAGGCTGAGTTCATGCAATTCACCTCGGTTTTAAGCATGTCTGTCATCTTTGTGTTACATGGATTGAACCTTATTTATTTTTATTTTTTTTTAGCTGGAAAAATCCTTTAGTCCTGCCCTAGAAAAGGAATGAGTTCTTGAATTTTTGATCATGTCCATGACACAGCCTGAGCTTTCTATCTGTGCCTAAATGTATATTGGGGAGCAAGCAGTGTTTTGCATTCAGCTTCCATGCTGACACAGAAGTACCAAAAGCTGAACTTCGTGTGTGACTGAGTTGCAAGCATAAGTAGGAGCTCTGAGGAGCATGAATCTACTCTGAGTGTAATTAGAAGGTTATGCCACTGAAAAGCAATAGTGTTTCCTTAAAATTGAATTAATTAAAAGTGTTAACATTGTATACTGACAGAACAGGTGGCACTATATTTATATTTTTGCTATACTGTAATGCACCTATGTTTGCACATCAGAGACAGAAAAGCTGCGTTCACAGAGAATTTTAAGGCTCTTTGTATTAAAAAAAAAAGAGAGAAAAATAGACAAGAAACCTGTGGTGGTAGGAGGAAGATAAACGGTGCTTGTGATATTTCAAAGTCACATTAATCTTTTTTTCTTCCCATTTTTTTTTCTCCTTTTTTCTTTTAATGTATGACTTTCTCCAGGGAAATTGTCTCCTCATGACTGCAGCGGATTAATGTGCACAGATCAGCTCCTGCATTATTTTTCTGTTTTGACAGAGTGGTGATTTTTATATGCACGTCCCTTTCTGCCGAGATTATAGCTCGTGTTCTTGGAGTCTGGAAGAGTTCCCTGCCAAGGGGTGGCAAGGAACAGGAAGCAGCTGTTCCGATACACGATGTTAGCAAGAAGCTCTCCGTGGCTGCGGAGGCTGTGGGTTTGGTGCCGAGCATGGTTTGGTGAGGAGCCCTGGTGGAGGTTGGTGAGGGTGAGTGCTCACAGCCAAATCCTGCTGTATGTGCTGGGACTCATGGCACAGGGTGCTCTGCCTGGTGTCCTGAGGATGCTGATGTGGTTTGGTGAGAATTTGGTGCTGGTAGCAAGGTATGGGCATCCAGTAGTACAGAGGAGCCAGTTTTAGATGGGTTTGTGACTGCACTGGGAATCCTTCAAAAGATCCTGCTGCTCTTCAGGCTTGTTGATGTTAGCTAATTTATTTTAAATTGCAGTTAAATATATGTTTTTCTGATGATCTCTGGTAAAGTTTTGCTTAAATGAAAAAGTGACAACTGAGCCAACTCTGGCAAACCTACGGGAATGGGACAGGTTTGGCCTTTCGTCTCTCCCTGTGGCTCCCACAGTATCTCTGGGCACAAAATTGACATTGCATTTCTGATGATCATTGCATCCTGTTTTTAATGGTTTGTCTAGACAGTGCTGACATAACTATGAAAATACTTTGGTGACTTAGTCTAGAATTAGTGCACATGAAGAAATCAGCCCTCGCTTCTGATGTTTGCAATCAGTTTGAATGACTATACTGTAGAACAACTTAAGAGGGAGGCAGATTTGGAGTTGCTCCAGAGAGCAAGTCATGAGCAAAACACATCCAAACAAACCCATGTGGTAAATATGCATTGTACAGGGAAAACGCCAAAATGCAGGTTAACCACATCTTGCCTCGGAGCTGTGTGACAAGTTTATGGAGTCTGGTGTAAGGCTGGAGTTCCCCCTTGGTTGGCCCGAAGTTTTTCTGGGAAGTACATAACCCAAACTCTGAACTTGGTCTGTGTGATGTTGTGCCCTGTATTTGGAGAAACTTCGTCAGCATAAAAACAATGTGTTCCTTCCAAACATCAGCAGTATTCTTGACAATGCCTTGGATTAGGAGATTGTAAACTTTGGGACCAGTGGTCTGTCCCGTTAGCTCAGAAATACCTGGCACATCAGGCACATCAGTGACAGTGACTCTCAGCAGTTTAATGGCACTGGACTTCACTGGTCCTGGTTTTGAGGACAGTTTGTGTAGCACTACCCCCTCCAGAGTGTGTGACCTGCCTTTAGATTACTAATCCCAGATATTTTAAGATAACATAAGCCTCCTGAGCTGTAGGGACTGTGTGGATATTTCTACAGACTCTCTCCAAAGAAACCCGTGTCCGGTCATTTGCTGATGTGGTGAGGACTTGGACACCCTGGAATAAGGGTGAAACTGGAGAAGGGTCCTTGGTTTTAACATAGCAACAAAGCTGTGGGAAAGGTTTGGTTTTGGTGGGGGTATGTAGTGCCATCTTCAGTGGGATTGCTAGCCTTTGAGAGCTGGATTGCTGCCCTCGGAGGGGACAACAGCACATTCCCCATTCCTGTAGTGTAAACAGGGAAAAAGGGGGCAAAATATGAAATGTCGAGTTCATTTACAGGCAAATAAATGGCATGTGGAAGGGAGTCTGACAGAGCAGTACAATGGTTCCGTGCTTCATGCATAGCTAGGTAGCATGTGGAGGCACTTTCCAGATGTGGGAAAACTGTCTGCTGCACCCAAGAACTCCCTCTCTATGTGGGAATGGGAAGAGGCTTCCAGGCAGCATGAACAGAGAAGGACGAAGAGGGCAGACAGGGTGTGTACAGGGGTTTAGGGTTGAAGGAGAGGGATGGCAGTGCAGGTGGAACCAGAAGCAGCACCTTGTGCCTAGGCTCTTTGGGGGCTTGTGGGTTTGTAGGCATTTAGGATGGAGAAGTCCCTTTGGGTGGCAATGGAGTCCATCCTGTCAGCATGAAGTGTTGCTTTGTTTGCCCAGCAGCTGTTTTTATTCTTGGATTGCCATGTGGAAAACATTGGAGCTGCAAGTGTCTTGGTGGAGAGGGGCAAGAGTAGGAGCCCATGAGCTGGGCAGTGGGCATAGGGTGAGGGCTGGTGTGCAGTGGAAAGTGTCCCCTCTGGTGTGCTGTAGGATTTGTTGGTGCAAATGTGTAAAAATTCTCATCTTACTCTCCTTCTGCCTGGATAAGTCCTAGGGCAAGCAAGAATGAAGAAAGATGGCCAGTGAAACCTGTGGATGTGACCTCAATGTGGCACTGAGGAGGGCTGGAAAGGTCTCTCAGGTTGATATCTGCAGGAAAAAGATGTGTGGATTTATTGAGGAGAGCAATTAGGGATTTGAACAGCTTTCTGAGAGACCCCTCCTGCTGCGGATGGTTGAGGGTTGTGTGCATGGGGCAGCACCGACCCTGCATTGTGCAGGGGAATGTGGTGGATCCCGGTCCATTTTCCTGCTGCCCTCCCTGTCTGCGCTGGCATCTCCCTGTGTGGGGACAGCAGCAGGGTGGAGGAGATGTGCAGATGCGTGCAAGACCCAGTGTGCAAGGGCTTGATGCCTGATGATGGTGCAGTGACTTTCTGTGCCCTTGAGCCTTTGCAGAAGCACCATGGCAATAACCAAAGGCAGCCGGTCATGACATTTCAAGGCCAGTGGGGAGCCTGGCCCGCCTGCCTGCTGCTGTCGGAGGAGGTGTTTCATGACTACCATTAGTAACGTGCTTGAAGAGGGAGGAAACAAACCTTTACTGAATTGGAAACCTTGTGAAAAGGTCACACTTCTGAAAAGCTGCGCATTTTAAGACTGCTCAGCTCTGCAAAGCCGCCTTTGAACTGGAAGAGTGGGAGTTTAACACCCCTGCGACAGCTCTGGGCGTATTAAACCCACAAAGCAGGAGCTGGAACCAGCCTTGGAGTTTAACTCTTACCAGGTGCATGGCCTCAGGAGGGGAGAGAAGCCCGGCCCTGGTAGGTCTCCAAGGAGAAGCAGCATCAGTGTGAACCCAGACCTTCTGCCACACTATGGATGCTCCATAGTATCCATACATATACAAGAAATTGCACCATTTCCCTCCACTTGGGAGGGAAATGGTGCAATTGGGGAAAGCTCCTATTGTTACTCAGAATTAGTGGACATGTGAGGATATTGCTTCCCAGGAACTGTGCTTCTCTGGTGCCAGTGGAAATACTCAGGATTTTAACTTAAAAGATAGGGTAAACGTATTTCTTCTTGGGTTTGGTTGCTATATTGTGTTCAGTCCCTTTCGTCTTGGAGACTCCCATGTTATATATAATTTACTTATATGTAATAAAAATGTCTTTTTCCTGGCTCTTGTTCTTGGTCTCTTTAGGTACCTGTTTCTTCCTTGTTCCTCTAAATAGCCAACTTCCCAGAGAAGCACCATGTCTTCCTTTATCTTCTCTCCTTTGCTGCAGCTGGAAGGTTTGCTCACCCCAGTGAACAATGCTAGAGAAATCACTATTTATCATTCACCCAGCTATTAGCATAGGTAAAATGTTCATTACTGGCTATTAGTTTGAGACTTTAGGTGCTAATGGCCCCATTCCAGAGAGCAGCAGGCACTTGCAAAATCTCGCTGGTCAGCAGAAATTGATTGCTATTGATCGATCAGTCTGGGAGCACCAGCCGGATGTTTTGAAGAGGATTTAATAGTGCTTACAGGGCAGCTGGTCCCTCCTTATCTTTTGGACTCCTTTGAAGCTTACAGATAAGGAGCCCTTAGGGCTGCTGTCCTGCCAAGTCAGGACCCAGTCAAGTGTGCTGGGCATGGGTGCCCTCACCCTCTCAGCTGGAAGTTGCCCTCCACTGTATAGCACAAAAGGTACGTTAGCCCATGGTCAGGGTCTCCTCACACAGGGGTGTGAATGTGTCAGCAGATGCATCCTGCATCCTAGTGAAGTGAGTGGGACCTTCCTTAGCCACTGAGTTCCCTGAGTTGCGGTTCTTTGCATCTGTAGTGCAAAGTGAACTGGAGAACTGCAGGGAGAACATTTGCTGCCATGGATCTGGGCCATGGTGTTTCTGGAGAACTTGGTCTTTTGTGGTCATGCTCTAGCTGAAACTGGTCACCTGCTCTTCATTGCTCTGCGTAGATGCTTTGGCAATGTGATGTGTGTTCTCCTTACAGATGTTTTTGTGTAACCACAAGTCCATAACTGAGCTAAGGCAGGAGTGAGCCTGCAGATGGTACAGGTTTTTGTAGTGGTGTCTGTAGGCAGCAGGAGAACCTGCAAATTCTGAACTGACCATCTGAAAAAACAGTTTCATGTTGTCTGTGGTCTGCTCAGGCTCAGAGGCTGAGTGATCTTGCAAATCCAGCATCCCACCATCACTCTGTAGGTTTTTTTTTTCCTATGGCTGGTCCAAGGGAGACTTTGCTGACATTCCCAATGGATGTAAAGTATCCCCTGCTGCTGTGCCCTCTTCATTCCTTCTCAGCTGAGACATGCCTCAACGTCCTGAAAGAGTGGGACAGGATTGAGAGGAGCAGGAGATGCTGCAAACAGAAAATGCTGCTCACTATGTAGCCTGATGGCTTATGGTTTTGGCGAGAGCTCAGGGCATTGGGAAGAGTACAAGGAAGGGTGTCTGAAGTAAAGACGTGCTTAAAACCAAGAGAAAAGAAAAGCAAGGAGTATAAATGGATGGAGTCCAAACGAGTTTGACCTCTGTTTGTCTCTGCTCAATATCTGAACCACTGGGCACCATGTCCAGTGGGACCTCTGACTCCTGTGTGTGAGCTGACGTCATTTTAATTAAATTGTGCCTACCTGGCTTGGATCCTGCTGGCATAAGGGATTGCTTTGAAGAGTCATCTGTGCTGCATAGGCTCTGGGCTCACTGCTTCTTGTATCCAGCACAGATTTTCCCATGGTATGTTTTCACTTCCCCCCACCATTGGTAGTTGCCCTATATTTTCCTGCATCCCAGCGAATGAGGTGGGAAGCAGATCTGAGAAAAGGCAGGGTGAAATGCCCAGCTTTGGGTACCCCACTAAATACTGCTTGTGTCTGTGTGAGGCTGGGACTGTTGCTTGAGGATCAAGCCATGGCAGGTGAACATTTCTTGCGAGTTAATAAATCAATGGTGTGCCTTTCCGGGCTGTGTGTTGTGGGCCAGGGAAGAATTCTTCATGGCAGTGAGTCACCTGTTTGTGGCCCTCTGGCAGAAGGACTGCTGTGCTGCCTCCAGTCTGCAGCCCTCCCTGTTCAGACACCATCGGCTGGAGAAAGTGCTGATGCAGCCTGCAGTGTCTGAAACACGCCGTTGCCATCTGCCTCCCTGATGGAGTTGGAGCGGCTTCTTTTTTTAACCTGAGTTTGCTGAGTCTTGACTAATTAGCTGCCTTTGGAATTTGTAACATAGAAAAATGCCTGCTAAGTTTGGGATGGAGTGGGGGTGCTAGGGCATTGTACAGTCAGAGGTTTGATTTTTTTTTTAAAGGAAAGAAGTCTAATTAGAGCAAAAACAGATATGCAGTGGTCTGATTGGCTTGATTTCTAAATTTGTTCTCTAGTGGCTTTGCTGTTTCCAAACTCAGTGAAAGTGGTCATTTCTCTAAACTGTGGCCTTACCTGGTCCAACAGTTCAGTGTGTTTCCTTAGAGGAGGGAGGTCATGTCCTCTTGCTGGTTTGTGGGTGTTGGAGTCCCCTCAGTGTGCCAGTTTGGAGCATGTTGTCAGCGTGATGGGAATGGGTGTGAGGCCATGGTAGGCTCATGCTGTGTTCCAGGTGAGGCCTGGTTGGAGACTCTCTGTGTCTGTGTTCCCTTTGCTAAGGATGAAGACGGGCACTTTAGGGATGATCTAACTGGAGAGGGAGGGTCTATGAGCAGTTAGAACAGAGGGTTTTGTTGCTTTAGTCCAGAGTAGGACAAGATCAGTCCTGACTGAGGTGGCTCAGGGTTGTTCATCTTCCAAGACTTCTTCTGTCTGTATGATCCACAAGGGTTCAAGACTATCTCTGCTCAATCTTGTGACCCTCAGCAGGAGTGATTTGGAGTGTGGTAGGGATGTTTCTAAGTAGGGGAAGAAGTCCACTTGCTGTGGGAAGGGAGCACCATTCACCCTGGTGTTTGCCCCAGACTCACATAAACATTATGCCGAAGCAGCCTTTACTGCTTTGAAAGGAGATCAGCATGTGAAGTCCATCTGGCACTTTAAACAAGTATGTTTATTTCAAAGTGAGCAGGCTTTTTGATATTTGGGGTTGAATTGCCTGTTTGAACCCGTAACAATCCTCTCCGCTCTATCCTGTTTCTTTGGATCTGCAGTTGTCAGTGGGCAGAAGGGCACTTCAGACCAGGAGGGTGATGGAATTAGTTTTCCTTCATTCTGGGCCCAAAAATTCCTCCTGTCTTATCTTAATGCAGATCTTCTTCTCATAAACTGGAGTGACAATTAGATGATATCTGGGCAGCAAACCTAATAAGAGGCTGATGTTTCACCCTTGCCAGCAGAATAGCAGACTAGCTAGCTGAGGCATCCCTTCTCTAAACAGCTTTGGCATGCAGAGATTTCACAGCAGCTAAAATAGATGAGCTCTTCTCCATTTTGACCATTGTGAGATGTCTTTGCTGTGCTGGGGGAAGCATCTTGGAGCTTGCTTCACTGGCTGTGAGCTGCTGTTAGGGGCTGATGCAGATCCCTACTCCTTTTCTTTCTGCTCTAGCCTGTGGGCAGAGGGAAGGTGCTCTGTCCTTCTCTGTCTTTCCTAAGGCTTCTCTTTCTCACCTTTTAGATCTCCTGGATTTCTATAAGAAACTCATTCTTTTTGAGAACGGACTCTTAATATTTGTCCTTGTGTCACTCTGCCTGTAGGTATTGGGTTCCCAGCAGAGCTGCCCTCTTGCAGTCATGACCTCATGTTGCAGGAGGATCTGTTTTGATGGCCCTGCTTGCCTGGCATCTCAGGAGACTTGAGGACTGGGAGGAGATCCTGGCCAACTGCTTAGCACTTGTCTGTTGGCTGTGAATCTCCTGCAAGCAGCATGATGAAGGATAGATCAGTGAGGCTCTGCGCACTGCTGTTCTATGAGGGTGCCCCACTTAAAGTCGTGGCTTGGGGTGCTGTAGAAACTGTGTTTCTTTCTGATTTAATGCTCACTTGATGTTCTGATGTGTATTGCTAATTGCAGCCACCCAAGAGTTGAGCGGGGTGGACTTTGCCCTTCAAGGTTGGGATGTTTGTGTTGGTGGGACTAGTTTGTGTCCCAGCTGCTTTCTTCCCCATCAGGTGACTGAAGAGGTTGGAGGAGACAGTCTATTCCCCACAATCTTTAGCTGGTGAATTTTGCTCTGGACTTCCATTCTGTGCCATTGGACAAAGAAAGGGAGCCTTTGCATTGTACAAATGCAAAGTGAAAACCTTGTCTCCTGCTATTTTTGAGAACTTGCCTGTAATTATGCATCCCTGCTGTGGCATGTTAGCTTAGACAAAACCTACACCTGGCAGGAATATTAGAGGACAAGAAGTTGCAAATGTCTTCAACATCAACTTCCTGCAGTACCTTTAGCTTGGCCTGTGAGCTGTTGATTGGCAGGAGCTATCAGAGGAACACAAGCATGTTTTGCTGATGCTCTTGTGGCAGGGATTTAGTATCCTTCCTTCATTTGCTTCTTATTTGCTTATTTTTGTAGTTTGGTTTCTTTTTTCAAATATGTATTTCTTGTTCCCCACCTCTTCCTTCTCCACCTTTGTGTTGTCTGTCCTGTCCCAGTGGCAGTGGTCTGAGGGCCTGAAGATTAGAGGATTACCCTAAAGAATCTGCAGAAGTAGTCAGGCTAAGGAATGCCGACCTGTTTTCAGGTGGCTGATGTTCCTGCTGTGGGAGTGCATCTTTGCAGGAAAAACATACAGAGATCTGCAAACATAAAAGGGTTGAAGATGTTGTGCTTCTGTCTCTTTAGCTTCCCATGGTGACCAGTCCAGCTGGGCAGTGCAGGGAATAGCTCTGTTGAAAAGTGGGAAGGACATGGGCCGCCTGAAGTGGCACCAGGGTGGAAAAGTACCCACCACATCAGAAACGTAGCAAGGATTTTCTTTTTTTTTCCTGAAATCTTTGTGCTTTAACCAAGTACTGGACCAATATGTTCTTTAAGATGCAGAAGCTCAGAAGATGACAAATACTCCAGGACAGTGTGTGGTGAGCCTCTGTGGGTCAGATTGAGGCTCTTGATGGCTACTTTGACAAAGCTGGTGGCAAACTCCATAACGGGAACAAAGTGGAAGATACCAGCTCCTCCTTTCCAAGCATACCAGTACCAGGTGGTTCCAGTTCTCCTCAGGGTGCCAGGAGCTTGGCTTTCTGCTTGTGATGGTTAATGCTGCTGTAAAAATCACATTCTTGGTTGCTTGGGAATTGTGATGCAGTAGTGTCTCCAAAATAATAAAGGACTTTGAAACTCTGAATGAATAAGTGTTATAGATTACATTTCTTCCCCACTTTATTCTTTTTTGTCTAAACCAAATTCATATTGCAGAACTTAAAAAATATACAGTCTAATCTCCCTGAAACCTGAAACCATTGATCTTTCCTTTAGGGCTTCATGAATGTGTTTTATTTTTGCAGCATAGCTGTCATCTTGAAGATCAGTGATTAAAGTAGGGCTTTTTTCTCTAAATCCCCATTTTATCTGCTGGTGAAGCTGTGGTGAAGCATTGAATGGGTGCAAGATTCATAGCAACCCTTGTATCCGGAAGCAGAAATTAGTTGTTTGTTTGCTACCACATACCCGCCTCACCATCAGTGCCCTTGGTAATGTTTATGTTACGTGACTGTAATGTTCTGGGAGTGGGGGGAAAGAAAGACACTTTGGGTTGAAAAAAGGCTTGGTTGCATAGAAATATTTTTTTTGTTTGAAGCCCATCCAAACAAAACCAATTTTTAAGCTATTTCGGACTGTGAGAAAGTATGCTCTTCTCCTGCAGATGTAGACTGAGTGTTAAAATACTCAGCTGATGTCCTCACAAGGACCAAATCACTGGGAAAGAAGACAAACCAATTAAATGCTGGAATGGAAAACCCTTGGCGGAGAACCTTTGCCTGTGTGTGATGTGAAACTGCTATAAAATACATAGAGGTATGTTGGCAAAGAGGGAAAAATGCCAGTTGAAGGTTGAAGAGTGGATCCATGCCATTTTGCACTGTTAGGATGTCATCACACATGCAGAAATCTGCTCATGTCATAAATTGGCCAGTTTGATCCTTTTCCTTTCCAGAAAACTAAACAGAAGCGTGTATCCCAGCTGGGAGCGGAGGAAGTTGGTTTTAGGAGATTTTTTTGTTCCAAGCAGGAGAAGAGCTTATGTACAATGGACTGCATCTAAAGTTTGCACATTTGACACTTAGCATCTGTCCAGCATACAACATGGTTGTGTAAGGTGTCCTGCTTAATAACCAGGGGAAAATAAACAGTGCTAAGACTCATCCTTCCAGTCTCTTGGGGTGGACATGGGATACTTATCCCAACAACAGGCAAACTCATGTTTGGTGGCTTCAGGGGCTTTCTTCTTGTTGGAGCCTTTGCTTTTAAGAGGAATTTTACTTGACTGTTCCTTAAGTAGATGCCTGAATTCTCTGGGTCTGTGAGGATTTTCAGCACAGAGACTAGGGACATGCTAGGCAAGACAGGTAGGACAGTGGTTAAATTGATTGTAGTGATCTGTAAATACCACCTTGCCTTCCAGGTATTTACATAAATAGAAATCAGAGTAAATATTTGTGTTAGGATAGACCCTGCTATTATGCTAGCTGATCTACAGACTCAGGAAGAGACGCGTTGCCTGCCAGTGTCATCTTGGCAACGTTAAGTGGGTGCAAATGTTCCTGTTT
The DNA here is from genome assembly GCF_031753505.1 of Anomalospiza imberbis. Lineage (NCBI taxonomy): Eukaryota > Metazoa > Chordata > Aves > Passeriformes > Viduidae > Anomalospiza > Anomalospiza imberbis. The sequence goes on along the minus strand of NC_089689.1, from coordinate 21,997,123 downwards.
ACCCTCAAGGTCTTGGGGTAGATTTCTTTTTTTAAACGTTGTTGAATCAGTTGAATGTGGGGTGGCTTTTTTTTTTTCCCTTTCAACTTTGAGATCAGAGTTATTTGCCCTCCTGATTAAAACCCAGCTTTGGAAATGAGAGTGAATTTATGGAGTGTGGTGCATTTTAATTAGAACATTTAATTAGGAGAGAATTCATGAGAGTGGGTCTTGTTTTAAAACGATCAAAGATGTTAAATGAAAACAAAAGGGAAAAAATTACAGAGAAGCATAAAATATTTATTTTGGCTATCTTCTCTACTCATCAAAGGACCTTCTGTCCTGTGCTTTTTGTTCCAAAAATAGCTGAGGTGCTGCCTGATTTCTTCAGGTCGATGTTGATCTCTCTTTGTAATTAACTCTGAAAACAAATTGCGCAGTTGGGAGGGGAGGGAAGTGAGTGTCAGCAGGCTGCTGAAAATCGCTCAGGTGTGTGAAATGGCTCCACTGTCTCACGCCGACTGCCCAGGAAAAAGTGCTGTGGATTTCTCGCTTGTGTTTAACGTCTGTGTCATCTCCTCAACTTCATGCTGACAGTTACTTTCCATGTGTGGCAGATTAATCTCCTGAGACTTCGGCCCATCTCCTCTCTGAGCTGCATTAGCATCTCCTTGCTTTTGGTATCAAACCATGAGCAGCCAGTGTGGGCATCATGTTTTTCTGATGGGCAATGAAGGAAGCAAGGGGATGGTTTTCCTGACAAACTGCTTCGGTCTTGCTGTCTCAAAGTGACAAATCATGTTGGGTACTGATTCCTGCTCAGGTATGTGCCTTTGCAGAGATTTCCAAGGAAGCTTAAAAATCAGCATCCCTTCGCAGACCTAAAATACAAATCTCTATTTTTAGCATAGAGCAAGATCTGGTGTCCTCAGGAAATGAAGTCACTGACTTCACTGCATCACCCATTTCTGCCATGGAAACAGTTGGTGAATTAATGCAAGTTTTGCACAGGTTTAACAGCCATCCTCCTCTTCAGAGAGAGGGGTGGGAGGAACATTTTCTATTAAACTCAGAATTGTTGTCTTAAGTTATTAATTCCTTGTATCCTAATGTATTTATCTCTGGCTGCAGTGAAGAGTGGAGAGCTTTGAAATCTTCTTAGCTCAAAGGATGCTTTCTGCACCAGGGAACAAAGAAGCAGCATCACTTCAGTAGGACAGTACATGGATGTAGAGACTATGTACAGTGTCTGACTGTGTACACATGTAGACACTCCATACAGACAGCATGGCCAGAACCTTGCTGAGATTTTGAAGACGTGTAGGTCCCTGTGTCCCTCAGGACCATGCCGTGTGTGATGTGGGTTCTGTTAAATAGGGCATGCAGCATCTTGAGTGTCATCCAGGTGAGATCAGGACCACCACTGGCTGTCACCAAGCTGTCCTGGCTGCTTAGGACCAAGACAGAAGGATGAGGAACTAGGATGGTGGTAGTGGAGGCTGTAGACCCTCCACACCAACATGCATGCCTCATCTCTTTTTCCCAGCAAGAACATTTTGTCATAAAAATCCAGACTTCAGGACCTGCTTTTACGAGGAACAGGATTAGATTTGGGATATTTTTGACTCCTAAGTGGTTTTTGCATTTGGTTTGGTTCTCTGCCAGCTTTGCTGTGTATCTCCCTTGATACCCCATGGCTGATAGGAGCACATTGCAGGGTGCGGTGTCTCAGTGCAAAGCACTCACCTGCCCGTGGGGCACGTGGGTGTGACCTGCAGTGATGGGGTGTTAGTTCAGCCACGTGGCTATGAGCAAGGTCCTCTTTGGGAGTTTTTCAGTCTGTGTTGTGCGGTTGGCCACATTTTCTGAAGTTGCTTCCATCTCCAGTTGCTTGGGTTCACTCTTGGCCAAGAAAACATCAAGTTGCTGAAATTATAAGCCAGAATCGTACTATTTATGTTGGAGGAACAGCACAGTTTACATAGACGGGCTCTTTGCAAAATCAGCTTACACTGGCTTTTAGCAGTTGAAGTGAACAGCTGTGTCAAGTTAGAGATGCTGAAAGGGAGTCCAGCTCAAGAGCAGTGTCCTTGTCCAGCATGACAGCGGGCTCTCGGGGAGGGGCGGTTGTTTTTAACTGGGTTTTGCTGGGGTTCAAAGCAGGGGTGGTTTGGGATGGGTGTCTGAGTGCCACGTTCCCCAGGAGGAGCCAGGATCCTGGGGTCTGCTGTTTTTTACCCCCATCCCAATGGTGAGAAACAGGCAGGGCCCCCCTGTCTCCATCCAGATAGTGTTGAGCAATGCTGTGGTGCTTGCTTAATGTTTCTGGTCTTGCTGGAGAGCAAATGTCCTTGGTGTGGGTTTCTGCGCTCTGCTTTTCTACTCTCCTTCATTGTGTGTGAGCCTTGGGCTGCCATCCCAGCCTTGCCCTGCACCCTGAACCCCCCAAACTGGGAGCAAAGATGAGTTAAATCTTGAAAATCCCTGGGAGTGAATGGGTACTGGGAGGCCATTTTGGACATGGTGGGAGAGCTGGAGGAAATCAGGCTCCTCTCTGATCTTGACTCTGATGTGAACAGGTTTTGATGTGAACTAGTTTTATGGCAGGATCTGGAGGGTGTTTGGGACATCTCAGTCGATGTGCAGCGTATGGCAATGTGTGGGAAGGTGATGGATATTTTGGACCATGAGACAGCTGGTAAAAAGTCAACTGTTGGGCAGATGTGTCCTTTTTGAAGTGGTTTGAACGGTCTGTTGTCCCTTAAAGCAGGGAAGCTCTATCTAAGTGCAGCTGCCTCTGGATGTGAATGGTCCCCAAATCTCAGCTAGTTCTTGCAGTGTGAGCTCAGGTCTCCAGGACCAGGTCTCCAAAGGAGCACTAGCATTGCCAGAGAAGCCAGCTCCCTCCCACAGATCTTCCCATGGGCCAAGGGCTGGAGAAGGTTCTTGCACTCCTTTCCCTTCCAAACTTGGAGCTACTTTGGACGGGACTTACCCTCCATGTCCTCCTGGTTTCCTGCTGGCATCTTTGCCCAGCATCAGTGGATATGTTGAGTAAGGGAATACTTTCTTACACCTGGTAGCATGTTTTTGCCACCAAAGCTGTTCCTCTGATGGGCACCACACCGTGTTTGTAGGGAGCAGGCTGGTCAGGGTCTGGAAATAGGCATTTTCAAGGCAGTGAGGGAAGGAAGATATTACAAATATGATTAATGGCAGTGGGTGTGCATCTTAAAACTTCTTTTAGTTGTTATTTGATCTTTCTCCTGCAAACTCAGCAGCTGACTTCTGCAGAAGATAAACACATGGGAGGAGAATGAAGAGGGGTTCTTTGGTCTTCAAAAGCAATTAAGTGTTGAATATCTGACTAAAGACATCTTGATGAGGCCCAGACTTCAGCAGGAGGGTGTTCATCCTTTTCTGTAAAGCAGATCTCATTTAAGGGCTCTCAGATGGACAACAGCAGTTGCAGGTCACTTGGGCAAAGTGTGATTCCTTATGGTGGGGGGTGCATGGAGCTGTGCTGGTCAAAGGCAGCTCACACCCGGGCTACATTCTGTCATATAGTCTATATTTAGATTGTGTTTTACGTTCACCGCCGTTGCTTCAAATAGTTTAAAATACAGCTGAAGTTGATGAGTGTGATTGGAAGTTTGGGTCCTGGTGACCCTGAGCAGGTGTTCATGGTGCCACAAGGTCTCTGAGAAGGTGAAGGCAGTGAGATGGGTCAATGGGTCGTGTAATTCTGACACGCAGGAAAGCAGATGAGTCTGGCCACCAGCATTTCTGTAGCACTGAATTGGCAACTGTGAGCTCCCAAAGGGCAGAGGATGCTGCTAGTCAGCTGGAAGTGTTCCTGGAGATGCCCCTGGGTGAAATTTGGCATTCCTTTGAAACATGAGGTGGCCACCACATGCTGAAGTAGCTGACAGGAGGTGAGGGCAGAGCCCAGGTCACTAGATCCCTCTTCTTGATTGCATCCAATTTTCAGTAGCAGGTTTTGGTTGGAGATGTCAGCTTGTATGGCCTGTTTGTCCTTTCTGAATCATAGAATGGTTTGTGTTGGTAGGGACCTTCAAGATCATCTTGTTCCAACCTTCCACTAGACGAGGTTGCTCAAAATCCCATCCAACATGGCCTTCGACATTGCCAGGGTTGGGGGATCCTCCCATGACCCCATGGATGGGATCCTCCCATGTCCCATATTGCCAAGCTTTGTGGTGGACCCCTATTGTTTAGCCTGATTTGAAAAAGGACCTGGAAAGACTTACTAAAGCACTGACTGAGTCCTTTGGCTGCATCTCTGTGTGGAGAACAGGTTGAAAATCATGTCAAGGGAATTAGAAATAGTTCTTGGATATAGTCTTTTTCTAGACTGCTTCCCTGGGCAAGGAAGATGAATGAGGGCTATGTTTCTGTATCACCAGGGACTTTCTGCCCAACTGTTCATGCAGCAGAAAATGTCCTGAATTCAGTCAAATCTGAGGAACTGGGCAAAGTTTTGGAAGAGGTTTGGTGCAGACTCTTGCTCCTAATCCAAGGAATATGGTATCTGCTTCTAAAACAGCCAGGGGCAAGTTGTCTAGGATCCAAGTTGGCAGCAGAGCAGCAAGGCCTCTCACTGGTGCCAGTGAACTTTTGATGGGCTTACTGGCTGAATCCCACATTTGGAAGGCAAATCCAGGGGGAAATTGCATCTATTATCCGAGCACATGCTATTTGAGAGGGACTCCTGCCTGCTGTCCACTGTCTAAAAGTTGTGTGTCTTTTTCAGTACAGTCTTCCAAGATCTCTAATAGTCACTGGAGACACCGGTGCTGCCTGGACATGATGCTATCCCAGTCCTTTGGGGTATGTAGATGATTTTCTTGCAGTTGATGTTAGAGGAGCCTTGTCTGCTGGCTTAGTCCCTCCATGATAGCATAGGAATTCCACCATAACCTGTACAAGTAGGATACTGACTGCTCCATTTTTTAGTGGCCAATTTAGCTCAATTGGCACAACGTTCTCATGGATACAAGTCCTTCCTGAGACCAGAGGTGGTGTAAGAATGTGCAGGCCAGTTGAATCCATGGGTCCTGACTGAATGCTGGTCATTCACTCTGTAACACACGTGAGGATTAGTGTGAAATCTTGAGAGTGTACAGTCTTCCATATGATGTGCTGGGAGATCTGGAGGAAGAAATGGGTGATTTGTTCTTTAGGAACATTTTTCATCTTTTCACATCTGTTACTCTTTCTCCTGTCTTTTCTTCCCCCAACCTCCAAATTTGCACTTTGTCATTAAAACCAGGAAAGAAAAATCCCAATATGCATATGACATTTTACAAAAGTGCTCTCTTTGCTCTTAAAATCCAACAGTTCTGCTGTACAGCATTCATCTGTAATCAATTAGAAGGTTTTTTGATCAACTGAAGCTGAAGGTTCAGTTCCCTGGAGCTTAGCACTCTGCACGAGGAGGTGGGATTGCCTTGGCACTTTGTCTCCTTTCACCTGAAGAAGGAAATTAGACCTGCAATGAATGAAACTCAGTGAGGCAGAATGAGATGAGAAAACTCCAAAGATGCTTGTTAACCCTATTCCAGCCCCATTTCAGTGGTGTTAAACCAGATGGTCTAGATGCAGCTTCCAGCTCAGGAAGTTCTGAAGCTGCTTCTTGCTAGAAGCAAGGGAGAAGCTCTCTCTGGGGGTTGTCACTCCTTGTCAGAGACAAGATAGAGGTGAAAGCTGTGATCCAGTGCACATTGGCTTGTCATTTTGAGGTCCTCTGTGATGTGCTGCCAGTGATAGGACTGAGTCCTCAGGTACCTAATTCCCCACTCCCCCTGACCCATGACCTACTCACCTCTCCTTCTGGAAACCAGCCCAGTGTTGTACTGATGCCTGATTATAGCCCTTCAGAAGCAAAACTTTCTGGGGACAAACCTTTGCTCTCACACTGCTTGGAGCCTGCTCTGGTTCCTCTACCATGTAGAGACTTCATTTCCAGTTGTCCTATGGAAAACTGGGAGTTTGGAGCAGTCAGTGGCTGGATGAGGTGGAGGCAGGAAAAGAAAACTTAAGCTTTAAGTTATAGCAGGAAACTGAATATCCCCATGTGGGGATAAACAACCTGAGTATTTGATTTCTTAAAAAGAGGGATCGAAACCTGAGATGTCAAAAATTAGGTTGGGCCAAAAGTGAAATATAATCAAGGAGAGATTTGTTCTGGATATTCTTGGCCACCAAAACAGGTCTCTTCCCTCCATGCTCTTAAGAGAGCTGACTCTGTAGGAAGCTTGTCCAAGACTGGTTTCTTTGGCTTCACAGCAATTGAGAGCAGCAGCAGAAGCATCATCCTGTCTGATGGAGCATCAGGATGTTTCTCCCTGTGGATGTGGCAGGGACATAAAAATTACAAATAAAAGGCAGAAGGGCTTTTGAGAGGGTAATAGAGTGCAGGATGGGGAGTATTAAGCCCATCTCCAGCCATAATTAAACCTGCAGTTGGAGGGTCTGTCACATTGCTTCAGACCCTTGGAAAAAAAAATTCAGTTGCTAGCTTCATTAGTAATTAAATGTCCAATTACTGTATGTAATGTTTCTGCTTTGCTGAACTCCACAACTGCATTCATAAACAGCCCTAAGGAAGGCCTCTAATCTGTGCCATTGTTCTTCAAGTGGTTTGCACATGCAGAAAAAGAAAAGAAAAATCAGGCAGACATACATAATATGGAAAGGAAAGGGGGAAGGGGTGGGAAGAGGAGGAAATCAAATCAGCATCTTCCACCTCCCTCCCCCTCCCCGAGGTAGGATCTCTGCCAAGCCCACAGAGAAGCCCTCAGGCCCCTCGAGCATGCAAATGTAATTTTCTATCCAGACAACACAGTATTTTTTTTTTTATGAAATGAAGTCCACCCCCACTCCCCCTGAAAACCTCCTCAAATCCCTGAATGCACAACAGAAGCAAGAAGAAAATTACAATGAAAGGAGAGAGAGAGATGGGAGGGGGAGAAAAAATAAAAGCAGCAGCAACCCACAAACAGAAGGAGAGATGGAGGGAGAATTGAGATGAATATGCAGTGTCCAGAGTTTAAATAGCCATAAAAGATAATGAAGGTGGTGGGGAGGGGGGGAGGAGGGAGGAGAGATTGTAATCAAACAAAATGATTTTTGGTCCTCTTCAATCATCTCTGGTTTGCAGGCTGTCATTTTATATAAATTAGAGCTAGGGTAATTGTATGAATATTCACTGGGATTGAAATCACGTTTATTAAAGGGAAGGCACTCTTCTCAGGGCCCACTGTGCCGCTCGGCTTTTGTTCGCCTGGAACAACAGGAAAGTCACTTGTGCAATGAATGAGCACGGGATCCACACCCCTCCCCTCTTAGGGGCTGGGATTGGGGTCCTGGGGGAATGCTGGGGGTGGTGGGGCACTCTTCAGGATGAGTGGCCCTTCCCTTTGGACTGAGAAGCAGAGGGGCTGTGTGGAAGTGCCCATCTCAGGAATAACAGCCATAGCCTGGGAATTGGCTCTTCACCCTGCCTGCAGAGGGGGGAATGACAATTGAACCAGTAATATCTTGAAACCATTTGGGATTAAATAATTGCCACATTTTTCAATAGTAAGTCCAAATTCGTATTAATAATGTAATTTAAAAAATTTTTATTACTACTATTACTATTATTACTACCATTACTGTTATTACTACTATTACTATAATCATTCCCCCCCCCTTTAAGCATTGCTGCTGAACAGAATTCTTCTTCCTGCTCAGGAGTCTGACCCAGGTCTGTGTCGCACATGTCTGGCACCACGCTGGGGACAGCTCCTCTTATACATAACCAATCAAAGATGTATTCAGGGCTGTTGTGAGGAAGCTGGGGATGATTATAAGTCGAGCTATCCAAGCCTTTTGCTGACTGCTCACCCTCGCATATTATGAAATTTCTCTTAGAAGGGCAGACAAAGCCTTTTGAGCCCGTGTATGGTGATGGCCTCGCTTGGATGTCTGGCTTTAACCGCTTCACAATGTCAGCCTCTCATTTCTGAAAAAAGGCAAACGTATCCCATTGTCGCATGTCAAGTACCCGGCGCTGCCATTCAGCAGCCCAGCCATGGCTGTAACCCATCCTCAGGTTGTCACGGCAATGCAAGGAGATCGCTCTCCACTCAGTAGCCGGCGGCAGGAGGAAGACGAAGCTGACCTGAAGCAGAAACGTTCATTTAAATATTTGATTGTGCCTTAGCCCAGTGATGGGATGGGTTGTCCCTTCTCCAGGACAGCTGGGCTGCAAGCGATCTCGAGGTGACTGGGTGCTTTGTTTTGTTATGGTTGGTGAAGCCATCTGTAATAACTTGCATGCTGTGTGGGGATTGCCCAGGGAAGGAGATGTGCTGGACTGTGAGGCCCAGGACTGTTTTCCTGCTGCTAGTGTGAACAGGCTCTCCCATTAGCCCAGGTGCCAAACCCAGGTGAGAGTAAGAAATCATGTGATGGGAGACCAAAAGCTTTTTTTTTTTTTTTTTTAGCTCATCTTTTTTTTTCCTTTCATTTATTTGGATCTAAGAAAGATGAACTCAGATCTGAGGCAGCCAGCCCTGCTAATGCTATGGGTACATGGATAATCAGTCTAGCTTGAACCTTAAAAGCTGTGAAAACAGCTAACTTAACCTAATTAAGGAGAGTGTTTGGGTTGTTTTTTGCTCAATGTGGGAACATTGCTGGGGCAGACTGCAGAAAAATGGGTGTACATGTAGCATCAGAAGATTTCTTCTGAAATTGCAGTGACTGTACCATCTGCCTGCTGTGTGGAGGGTCCTGCCTTCTCCAGATGCTAAACCAAGGCAAAGGGATGACAGATATTCCCAACATTTTCCCAGGGCTCAGCTGAGGCCACAGGGGTTTGATCTGATGGCACCAACTCTCTAAGACCAGCCATGGTAGAGAAAGGCATTGGGTTCTGCTCCCAGCAGGTTGTGTTTTGGACTAGGGCATAATCTGTAGTCCCAGCCTGCTGCTGGCCAAGTCAGACTTGGCTTTCCCCTCTTCTTTCTGTCTTGCCCAAACCCTCCCATGGAAGGTACTGCCCCACCCGTGCCATGGCTGTTGCTCAGCCTGGTGCTGCTCTTGACTGAGCTGGTCAAGTCATCTCTACCATGAGGGGAGGCTGTGTGTATGCTTCTCCTTGGAGCCACAGCAGTGTCTCTGGCTGCCCTGATTGAACATGGCTGTGTGTACAAATAACCCTTCAAGGCTTCAACGTGGGAGGCAGTGTGTGCTCTTCGGGGTCACCAGGCCATGTGGTTTCTGGCTTAGCACCCCTGCTGGGGGACTGTGTCCGTTGGGTGCTCGTAGTCATCCTTGGCTTCCTGCAGACCTGATGTAGAGCTGCAGAGCTGCCCATTTGGTTTTTACCCAGGGTTTTTCTGTTCTGGCAATGTTTTGTCTTTGAAACCCAGTCCAGACCCCCACAGAGAGCCCCTGTATTGAACTGCAAGGCGCTGGGGGCTGTGCTCAGGGAGCTGGTTGGGATCAGAGACTCCCTGTGGTGTTGAGGGCAAAGAGGAGGAGTGGGCTGGTGGTTTGAAGACATGGGATGAAATGATTCCCTGTCTGTTGATGGTGTCCTTGTTGCTTGGATTGGTGTACGTGTGCTTGCCAGACCCTGCAGGCCCCCAAGCCCAGATAAACTGAGCCAATGCTGTCTTCTGTGAGATGGGGGTCCCCAGAGACTGTGGGTGAGTGTGAAGCTGAGGTTTGTTTAAGGGGGAAGGATGTAAAAGTCAACCCCATGGGCTTCCAGGCAGCAGCAGCGGCGTTTCTGTGTTTAGATCTTGTTATCTCTGTGCTGTGTGTTGCCTGGCTCCTTTTTGGCTTTTCCAGTACAAAAAACTTTGCCAGACTGGACTGATCTTATTTGCATACAGGGACCTAAAATTTCTGGAATGTATTTGAGCTTGTAGAGACCATGATAAGCCTTTTCTGACTGCTGGCATGTATCACTGAGGGAACTTCAGGGTACACCTATAGGACCTATATTGCTTTAGGGTCATCTAAGTTGCAAGGACTTCTTGAACTGGCATAGAGAATGAGCTGTTCCTTAAGTCTGTGCTGGGAATGCTTTTCTGTGTCCACATAGGGAAACAATTTTTTTTTCCCCTGAGTTCAGTTGTTATTGTCCTCGTTTTTGAACAAAACTTAAGAAGAAAAGCCTTCAAATGGTTCACCACTTTGTTATGATACCAGGAACAAGGAGTCTTTCCAACAGAAGAGATAATCCCATGTCTCATTAAGTTTATGACTTCAAAAAAAAACTCCTGCTGGCCCTTTTCTGTGGGGACTATTTTCTGAGGCAGCTTCTTCGGTTTTGAATGGTTTCATTCCTCAGCGCTTCTTTTGAGTGGAAAGTTTAAAGATGCGTCATCTTGCTTGAACAGGGCGATAAACTGTGAAACAAATGTGAAGAGCCTTAGAAAAGGGCTGTACAAAATGCAGATGTAGGGGATTAGAAAACAGAACTGCACTACATCCAGCGATAAGTAGGGTCGTACTCAGCAATTTCTGAGCAGTTGCACCAGGGAGGGGCAGGGAATGATGAATTATTTGCTTTTTGGCTCCCAGCAAGTGAAGCAGAGGCGGGGAAACCTCTGGGTAGGCTTGTGCCTTGGGTGCTACAGTGGTGTTGGTCAGCAGTGTTCTCTGGACAGGGCTGGGGGTGGCAGGGAGGTGAATTACACTGCAGTGTCTGTTAGGGGTTGTGGTCTCATCACCTGTCAGCCAGACAGGGCACAGGGATAAAAACGTCCCATTGGATTTCATGTTTATCAAGTGTTGCACGTTCCAGAATGGTTGGTATTTCCATGGATGAAACACAGCTGCTGGCAACTATCTCTTGCTGCTGTTTGGGAGATAAAAAGTGAGAGGAGCGACTTTCAAGGAATAAAGATGCTTTCAGGTAAGGAAAACCCAACGTGTAGCTATCAGGAGCATACCCAGGCTGTAAGTTTTGGAGGTTGGAGTGCCCCAAACCAACACTCAGAAGTATGGCTTTGGTGACTGAGAGAAAATCAACTCCTGCCTGAAGCAGAGAGGGAAGCCCTGGACCTTGACTCTCATCTATTAATGCTCCAATTTATTTATCACATCTCTATTTGCCTGAAAGTTTTTGCAGTTTCCCCAGGGCTCAAATTGCTCTCTCATGGCTGGGAGCACCGCACACCTTGAGTTCCTGGAGAGCCTGCCCTGGTTGTGCAGTGCTAATCATCACTTGTCTGAGCAGCTTTGCCAGGGGTTTTGCTTTTGCTCAGGAAGTAAGCATGCAAAATCTCCGACTGAGTGTTGAGGCCCCACCTCTAGCTCAGGGTTTTCTACACAGCCCTCTCCCTATGAGATTACTTTTGTGCCTTCTCCTTTGGCTTGCTCCTCTTAGTGGAGGAGCAAAACTGCTGTCAGTCTCTTGGTGTGCTGGGATAAGATCTCTTGATGTATCCTGAGGCCAGTCTCTTTCTGTTCACAAGTAGTTTTCAGGGCACAGATTGCAAGTGCTATGATAAGAAATTTGAGTTGTATAGATTTATTTTTTTTCTCCTCTGATCAGGTCTTTCATTACTTGTCTCTTGCTAACCAGGGAAGCTCTGAGTTTTGGGCAGATTTCAGAATTTCCATCTGCCCCAAAACCTGCAGATTTAGTCACCACTGGCCCAGCCTCACAAGGCTCTGAGCTCTCCAACTGCTTTTGACTCAGGGAGTAGCTATGGAGGCTCACTTTCTTGCTGGAGCTTTTTGATAGACCAGATCCACCTTGTGCTGAGCCTGTATATACACTGTCTTCACGGGCCTCTGGCTTGGGATACCTGCGGTACAAAGACCCCTGAACCTATCCCTGCCAGGTGCACTCCACCAAGATGGGAACCTGAGAACCCTAGATCTCTTTTCTATTTCAAGCTTGTGGAAAGGCATGGGGGATCCTATAAGTCAGTTCTGCTGGATCTCTTTTGCCATTTCTTTCTCCTGTTTCCATTTCATTCCCTTCTGAAGACTATCCAAAGACATGAATATTATGCAATGGACTGTGAAGGACTTGAGAGAGAAAGCTGTAAAATGCACATTAGCCACTTCATAAATGTCAGGGATGCTGTTCAGAAGCATGGCTACTCGAGTTTAGCCAGTTCTGTATCTCAAGTGATCCCTGCAGATTTATTAGATGTTTCAAAATAGATTTGAAATAACTGGATTTAGTGTTTCTGGCGATTCCTTGAACCATCTTGTTTTTCAGCCAACTTGCATAAATGTGCCAGTCATGGGCTGCGATGTATCAGCCAACTTAGCAAATGGTTTTATTTATAGCTGAAAGAGTGAAGCCAAGGAGTATAAATCCTGTAAAAAGTATAAACTGTATTGTGGAATTAATAAACTTCAGATTCATGGAATTTCTAATGTTCCACTGATGGCTAAAAAATCTGTTTAATGGCCGCTGAGTGATACTTGGCTGCAAAGCAGAAACCCCAAAGTTGTCTTAACTCAACAGTGATATTTTTTAGTGTTTGTGTGCTGGCGCTGAATGCCTTTGCTGAATGATGGAAAGCTGACCTTCTCCGCCGCGTTTCTGCAGCGACCAGATAAGATTTCAGATCACAGCTTCGCTTCTTCTGTTGATGGTCTGTGGCTGTAGCCCAAGAAGCGCTGTTAGATGTCGGGCTGTTTATCTGGAGGATCAGTTGCGTGTCTGGCTAACTTTGGGGGTGTGAACGATGTTCAATGCTGAAAGCAAGTGCAGGGGAAGGAGCTGAGGAGTAGAGACTAGATCCTGTGCTTTCAGAGCATGGCTGGCCAGCCGGGGGAGGTCCAGCCACATCTTCAGAAATACCAGTATGTGTTGGACCTTTAGAGGTAAGTAGATCTGGGCTGTTGAAGAGGCGTCTTCCTCCTTCATCTTTCATCTCCATTGAAACTGCTTGTGATTTCGGTGTATTTTTAAGCTAGTGACTGTAACATTCTTTTTCACAGTGATTCATTAAAGTTTCAGGACCTTATTGCACATCCTTTCCTCGTAGGTCAGTGACAGGGCAAGTGTGTTGCAGAGATCTCCTTGCTACATGGGTTATTTATGTGGGAATGCATAGGACCTGTGTGGGCATTTAACAGCTGCTGGTTGGCAAATCTGTGTGTAGGAGTATTGTCCTGGGTGGTGCTGGTCAGGGAGCGTTGGCAACAGCCTGAGCTTGGGGTCCTCTTCCTGGGTGGGGGGTATGGAAGGAATGGTGACAGCAGAAACCACTGAGCCTTCGTGGTCCCCAAGGCAGGGGGTTACAGCGTTATGTCTTGAGCGTGTGGGTGCTGTTTCGTGACTGCAGTGAGCTTGGGGTGCTTGTGGCCACTCAGCCTGGCTGAGTGGCACGGATGTGCTCCATGGCAGCCACAGTGTGTCTGCACCTGCTCTGTCTGCAGGTGATGGCCAGGTCTCCTCCCTGATTGTTGTGTCCCTCATGGTTGGGTGTCCCTGACCTCAGAGAAGAGCAGTGTCTCCAGGGTCATTACTCTCAGTCTCTCATCTGTTACTGTGCTTGGTCAACTTGGACCAGCCTGACTTTTCATGCATGTAGCTGCTGCTTTCCATTTGAGAGATGGGCTCTAAAAGCCTAGTTATATTTTATGTATTTAATTTATTTTAGAGCTAAGTTCAGCTAAGCAAGTTTGTACTTTTCTAGGTTCTAGTGATTGACATTGTGTTTGAACACCACGTTCAAAGCTAATATTTCTTGCAGATGCTGAGATAAGTATCTGTAAATCTTTGCATTTACCATTATCCCCAATTTTCTTGTGCAGTGCCTGCTGTCACCGCATAAGGGTATTTATCCTGCACATAATCTGATTGGAAAATAACGCTTTGAAACAGAAAGGAAAATACACATTTCAGGTGGTGTTAGAAATGTCAGTTGTGGATGCTTAAACAGTCCTGATTGTCTGCAGGCTTTGGGGCATTTGGGTTTTCAGCCCCCTATTGTTACATCTAAAGCTGCTTATTGGAGTCCGAAAAGGTTAGAAAGGCACCTTGTTCCTGAGACCCTCAGAAGTCTGCCTTTCCCCCACCGTGGAGGATGGCTTCTCACAGCCCAGCCAGTCAAGCCTTAACCCTTGGCTTAGACAGCGTGGGGCCAAACAAAGAGCTGCAGCTTTCAGATGGAGCAGAATAAAAAGCTATTATTTCATAATAATACTCTACTCTTTCCTTCCAAGGATTTCCTAAGGACTTTACAAATATTAAGGCCTGGGCAGTCACCCCACCCCCATGACTGAGAGCTGGAGAAGTGGCTGTGTGTGGGCATCTCAAGAGCTGAACATGAGTCATAATCTCTGCCCTGGGGTGATTTCAAGACTCAAGTTTCCTGTGCAGTTCATACCTGTAAGAGGTCAGTGTGTGGGACCATGAGGATGTTTAGAGCCAGGAGAGCCTCCTGATTTGCTTTGTTCTGTACCAATTTCTTAGCCTTGTTCCAGCTCCTTGACCCTTGCCAGTCCTTGTTGGGTCTTACATGAGGCTGGTGACTGTGGGATCAAGGATGCTCTCTGCACAGTCCAGATGGACTTCTTCATGCCATCCCTCAAGCAGGGAAGATGAAAAGATTTCAGTGCTCATTTAGATGCCACTGTGGGGGTGGTGGAAATCCAGTTGTTTCCTGGACTTGTTATACACAACCTTCTGCCTCTGCCACCATCACAGCATCAGGTGAGATTGAGGTATCTTTGTGCAGAGGGCCGTGCTTGCAGCCCTTTGTCCCCGTGGTGGGAGGAGAGGTGGGGTATAAGGTGTCTTCCCTGTAATATCTAGTCCTGTCATTGAGCAGATCAGACCCCTTCTCAAATTAAAGATGGGAGCTTCTCTTACCAGTGAGGCTGAGAATCTTTGCTCATTCATCCATCTTCTCCTGCCTTTGTGGTCCTCTGAGGCACCAACAGGAGCTGTTTTAGGTTGTGAGTTTCTCTTCTCCTACCTCTTCTTCAATTGCACCTTAAAATTGGCACCTCTAGGAATGTTGTGGATTCTCAGCTTGGCATCTGGCACTTCTGCCCAGCCTGAGGCCAGCTGTGTCTGGCTGTGAGCAGCAGTGGGTGAGCAGTGCTGAGAACCTCCTGTTCCTATGGATGTAGGTACTTCTGTGGAGGCAGCACATGACACTGTCCTCTTTGTCCTCACATCATCCCTCAAAGACCTCCCTCTGGCCAGCATTACAGACGGGTGGATAGATCAGCTGCCATTTTCTCTTTCAAACAGTGACAATAAGTCTCTTTCCTTTGCAGGGACAATTAGTTTCTTTCCTTTGCAAGGTGTTTGGTTGGAATGGGCTGACCCCTCTTCATGGAAGGAGGGCCTTTGTCCCTTGTGTCCCTGGGAGAAGCCACAGCATGGACCGTTTATGGTTTTTCCTTTTAACACAGTGACGGCAGCTTTGTTTTCTACGTTTAGTTTGCATCTAAGACCAGGAGACATGGCTCATGCTGTGTCCCTGATCCAGTGTTTAAAGCTTTGCTGTGATATAAGTTTGGCCTGGGCCCTGCAGGGTTTAGCTTAATTTTTAAAGCTCTCAATGTGAATAATTCCTTGCTGAATGCAGATCGCAAGAGGGGATATTGATTTAAAGCTTTAAAGCTGGTGGTTATGGATTAAAAAAAAAAGAGAGGAAAGAAGGAGATTTACTGTAGTCAGAGCTGGTTGCCTAAATGTTAGTCCCTTACAGACAGGCTTTTGCTGAGGTAGGTGTGGGAATGGCAAGGAAGCCTGGTGAATTTTAGCTTTAAATTGTTGGCTGCTGAGAACTAACCCTGGGGTACACTCGATAGCTGTTTGCTGTGCCAGGGGAGCATTTGCTGCTGCCTGGGCACTGTCTGGGTACAGACATGCTGTGGGGCTGCAGCAGCTAACCTGGACCCTTCCCTAGGGCAGGGGATCAGGGGGAGGATGTGTTGGGTTGGGCTGATGCTGCTGTGCAGCCACACACGGGCTGTAACTGGGGTGGCAGGTGGGGAGCACTCATCAGAGCAGGGGTGTAGCAGCTCGGAAAGAACATTGTGGGAAAGGAAGCTTTGGTAGGGAAGATGCAGTGGAAAATAAAGAGAATTAAAAGCAGGCTGTACGTCCAGTTAGCAGACAGGGCTCTGAGGTCACTAATGCTGGTTATTTGGATTTCAAAGAGGATCCTATTAGCTTCTGTGGCAGAGAACCATTAATCAGTGGGGCGGGAGCTCGGGCTGGCTGGAGAAATCAGTTTTCAGTGTCCTTGATGTCCTGTCGGGCTGGCACTGCAGAGCATCCTGCACAATGGTGGGTTTGTCTGGGATGAGGCACTTCTAGCCAGAGGCACTGTGTGGGATGAGGAATGCTAGGCCCCTCTGCCTGGGATCAATTCTGGGATATATGGATGTTGTGTCCATGCAAACCTCATTGCAAATTCCCATCTTGATGCTGCTGTCCCAGGGAGTATTGCTGAGCTGCTCTAAATGAGTACAAAAACTGAGTTACATACCTTTTGGCAAGCATCCAGTTAAATTTGCTAAATGGGATTAGGGAAAAAAAAAACAGTGTTTCCAGGTGTGACTGTTTGTGATCCTTTGGAAATATAATCTCTGGCCTGCCTTTTTGTTCCAATTGAGAACATGTGCCCAGGAGCCATTTCCAAAGGAGCTTTAAGCGCAGGACTCAATGTAACATTGGAAGTTTGAGGTGGACTTGCACAACAGCCTTGCTCTCCAAGCCTGGTGCTTTAGAAACCTCTGAGAGAAGCCCCTTACTATTTGGAAGAGTCATTTGCCGTAGAAAGATGCTGTAAATAATGCAGAAGGAGACCAGAGATGGGGTCAGAGAAGGTTTGCTTAGAAAAAAAATCAAGATGTGGATGTGGTGGTAGTATCTGGAACAAAATTTTTTTGTTAGTTTTTATTTCCTACTTTTTGGGTAGTTTTTTCCCCAGGAAAAGTGTCTGAAACCTCCTTGCTTGAAATATTTAAATTTTTGCCAAAACTTTTTTATCTGGGATTTGATCTAACACTTCATTGTTACTTAAATCCTCCAGATGTCATCAGAGGAAGATATTTATCAACAATTACTATCTCTAACATCCATAAACCTCAATAATTTCTTCTTCTTCTACATGTAGATTTAAACCCCCAGTCTGATCCATTAAGACTTTGTAGGGACTGATAAGCAGAGCTTTAAAAAACCAAAAAGGACAATAAAAATGGTTTTGTGTGGAAATTATGGCCATTGCTTTGAGAAACTTGATTTAGATCAGCAAGTCTCTGGCTGCACTGAGTATACTTAAAATCCCTAACTGTCTGGCTTTTTGTCTGCAGAATGAATTTATAAGAAAAAGGAGAACCCAAGCCTACTACTTTAACATGCTTGGAGTTCATGAGTATAGCTGAATTTCAGAGACTCCTGCCTTGTTTTGGCTACGTCCTAAAATGGAGATCTGGAGATTAGTGTGGTGGGCCTGGGGTCATCTCTTTGCAGAATGTGTAGTCTCAGACACACAAGATCTTTTTCTTCAGACGTCCCCTCTGGTTGTGATGTTTGAGCCTTTGCTTTGCTCCCTGGCTAAGAGCAGCGTTAATCATAGGACTGGAATTTGTGACTTAACCAAAGAGGCGTTTTAATGCTTTTCCTGTCATTGATCAGTGGCTGGAAGCCACTGTCTCGGTAGCATGTCCACATTGACCTCTGTGTTGGTGCTTGATGGGTACCCGTCTTTCTGGGTGCCTCCCAGCCCAGGAATGCCTTCCAGCATGCCTGCCTTTCTCCTTTGGAAAGGGATGCTCTGAACTTGGACCCCTTAGAGACAGAAAAGAGGCTTTTTGTGCACACTGCAAAGGGCTCTTGTGTCTGCAGCAGGGCACGACAGAGACCTTCCTTCTGAATCTGTACTTGGAGAACAAAAAAAAGCCCTTGCATCAGAACTTGCTATTTATATTTCTAGCTCTGAGACTCCTCAGCTGCATTATTAATGAAGCGTTTACCAATTAAGATAGATGAGTCTGCTCTTGAGGGTGTTTGTTAAGGTAAGGAACCTTATTAGCATATCTGATAGATACAGTGCCAGGTGCTGATTAAAACCTTGTTGACTCCCCAGGGGCAGAAGTCTTGAGGAAATAAGGTGTAGAAAGTTGTCCTCTTTCCTGGCTTTGGCCGTGCAGGGAGCAGGAAGAGAAATTCAGCATTCCTCCCCAAAGGCAGAGCCCTGAGCCTGTGAGCAGCTTGAAATGGGCATGGGGAGGAAATTAATCAGCCTGGATCAGAAATTCCAATAGCTGGAGTGATGCAAGTGTGATTAATGCCTCCTGAATGCGAGAGGTGGCAAGATGCTAGTTTTGCTGCTCATGCAAGGCTAGCAGCCTGTCAGGCGAGGAATTAGTTTCCAATGTTGACCCTATGGGTTTTGGAGGTCTGGAATCGATGCTTGCCTATGTAACAGTGTTTCAGCAGCTCACTAAATTAGGTTTGCAGGCAAAATGATGCTGTGAGGTACAGTCAACCCACATATGAAACCAATTTCCCTTTGAAGCAGCACAAAAGAGGGCGACCAGAAGAGAAACGAGATCATCTTTAGGTCTCTCGTGACCTACAAGAGTTGAGAAGTGTGTATTCACTTTCCATATTTATTATAATATGGCAAAGGAACTGCATTGTAGGCTTTAATGATCCGCATGTGAAGAGCGTCTTAAAATAGACTTCAGATCTCCTTGGAACATACATATGTGTTTATAATTTTACAGCTATAAAAATATATATTTACTGAATACATGTACTTTGTTTCTCCATCTGCTAAATATAGTCACGTATGAAAGTTATATAGAAAATGTAATTTTCCCCCAAATTATCCTGCTGTCAGTCTGCTTCAATTTCAGCGTCGGCAGAGGCGAGGCGGGAGTGGAGATGGGCACTGTTGTGCTGCCAAGCAGGTGTCTAGGAGCAGTTTGCCTCAGGATGGGGATTACTGGAGGTGGGGTTGGTGGTACCAGCTATTATGAAGCTTTGTCCAATAGTTCATGAGATAAGGTCCTGTTTTCGATTTGCTTGTAGTTCTGCTGGGATTTTAAACATCTATGCTTGGAATTTTCATACTGGATGCTGACCTCAAATGGTTTGATTTTAAGGGAGGGGAAAAAAAATTATAAAATGGTCCTGCCATTTTGGAAAGTAAGCATGGAGAAGAATGTTGTGTTCACCTTGTTGAAGAAGACCAGAGAGCATTTCTCAGAGCTTGTTGTGGGACTCAGTGCAAGGGGAATGGAGAGGAGGTGCCCATTTTGCGAGACGTCTTTGCTGTCCCTCTGCAGATGTGGTCAAATCCAAGAAAAGTTGGAATTTGCATGTTCTCAGCAGAGGCTTTTTTGGTTCTGGCAGCTGGTAATTACACAAGTGCCTTCACAATGGGCAAAGCTCCTTCCCACATGGCTCCTCAGGGAGGCAGGGCTGGCCATCCCCAGCCAATGACTTCTGTCACTGGAGTGTCTTGTTCTCTAATAGCTGCTTTGGGGAGCTGGCACTGAGTGGGAAGCGTGTCCCTAACCACAGCAGGGCAGGCAGGTGGGGCTTGGCCTGGCAGGGGACGTTGGAATGCAGAGGTGTTCTAGGCAAAGGTAGAAAATGGTACAGTGTCTGGAGGAAGGAGACTTCCCAGGATCAGGGAGAAGCATGGGATGGCATTGTGCAAGAAGGACACATCAGGTCAGTTTGTCTCTGATATTTCCCAATTGTGCAGCTGGAGTCACAGCCCTTCACCGGGTGCTGCGTCTCCTGTGCACAGTCCTAGCAGAGGGCTGCAGAAATGCTTGCACCACATTTGGGAGATCAGCAGATGGTTTCTCTAAAGAGAGCCTGAAATGTGACTGTTGCTAAAATCAGTTTTTACAAAAACCACAAGTTCTTTAAAAAAAGGATAATTTCTCTCTCAAACTCCAGCTCAAATAGTCTTTAAAATAAATACACTTCTGTGGCGTCTGCAGTTGGGCCTGGCTGGAGAGCCTGGAGTCTGCCTTGTGAGAAGTGTCATGACTCTAGAGTTTGTTTTGGTTCATTTTTGGAATGTTCTGCTGTGAAGGAAGGAGCCAGGCAGTCATCAGAGCAGTTCCTGGGTAGGATCTGGAATGGGTGTCTCCACCATTCCTGTTTCTAGTCCTCTGAGCTCGGAGCAGGAATTTGAAGAGCCCTGAGAAACCAGTCACCAGCAATACGTCTCCAGACAAGAGACTGCTGAGGAAGATGCTATCTCTTTGTGGTTTATTCCTGTCTGCTCTTTTGGGACCCCATCCTTGATGGGATGTGAGTGTTTCTGGTTGGTTTCTGCAGCAGAGCAAGAAGGGTAACAGAGCCTTTGGATCTCCTGCTTCCCGACTTGCTGGTGTGCTATGATGGTAGCATGGCAAGTCATGCTGTTGTCTGCTGATGTGCTGAAGCTCCAAAAATGACCACAGGCCTCTGGCACACAAAGGGAGGTTTCAGCTTTGCACCCCTAAATGCCAAGGATTGACTTGCTTCTTGCATTTGAGCCGGTGTGTGTCCAGCTGCCAGGGTGGAGGTTTGTAGCCCTGGGGAGTGCAAAGGTAGCAATGTATTAACTTCAAATGTTGTTTCTGGGTTTTTCTTTCAGAACCACAGTTTGCTCTCAGAGGATCATCCCAGTAAAGGGCAGCCTACCCATTCCTTTGGCCTGTCTTTCCATGCCACGTGTGTGCTGCGGTGGAGTTGGATGCTTTTGGGAGTGGGTGGGTCCTGTGTCTGAGACAAGTTTCTTTCCTCAAGGATGTGATTTACTGAGAGACAACAGGAAGGATAGTTAGTGGGGTAAAGCCTGAATGAAACGGGACCACATTGTGGTCTTCCAAGCTCTGCCTGTGGGGAGCTGGGTGGGTGGCGTGTTTGCTGGTGTTTTCAGGGATTCCTTGTAAGCATTTGAGGAACATTTGCTCAAAACTCACAACCAGTTTCTTTCTTCTGTTGTACAAAACTGCTACCAATGAAAATAGACAAGCTCTCTGGGTCATTTCCAGATGCCCTTAGTAAGACAGAAGTGTTTGTTTTTTATGGGCCAATTTTTGTAGTCTACCAGAACGTCTTGTACTGTTAATGTCGCATGGAGCAATAGCTCTGCAGTGTTTAGTAAGAGCAATGTGCTCTCAGGGATATTCAAATCAGAGGTAGTTTCCTCACATGTACACACTCAATAGCATGTGTAATGAAACATCTGGGTCCAGAATTGCACTAAAGAAAGCAAATGACCAAGTCAACCTGAAAGTCCTACCAGGGCTCTACCTGGAGAATCACCATGTGTAGCCTACTTCTTTGCTGCAAGGCCCTTGAGCAGATGGCCTGGCTTTTTTTTTATCCCTTTTCCTCCTCCTCCTCAGGATTTGCAAGTCAGGAGTAAAACTCAGCTTTGAATTTTCTGTCAGCATAAGGAACCGTAAGTCCAAAAGGCTTTCTGGCTGCAGTTACATGGCTGCGTGGGAGGCGAAGAGCCCTTGGTTCTCCCGTCTCTGTGTCTGCCATTCTCCTGCTGTGCTTCTTGGCTTTACCTCCAGGTCTGGACTGCCTGTTGGCAGTGGTGCTGGAGTAGTGGGTGGCTGGTGTAGGAGGATGTTGGCGGCATCAGCTCTGCCACAGCATCCTGGCTGCCTTGGTGCCTCCATCCTCTAGGTTCCTGCATCTCAGAGGTGTGCAGCGTGATGCTGGTGATTCTGCCTTGTTTTGGGGCTTCTTGTGCTTTCCAGCTGCTCCGTGATCGGAGTGTCTCCAAGAGGAGTGATGGTAGGTGTCTGGGGAAGAGCATACATGCAAGAAAAGCTTACATAAATGCTGCCTCAGAGCCCTCAGTGTGAGCTCTCTGGCCGTTGGACATAATCCTGGCAGGGCTTTTCCATCAACTTCATGAGGAATGGGGTTGCTTTTCTTCAGAAGGGGCTTTGTTTGCATGTCCTGGGTTCTCTGTGCTTTCACTGTGGGAATGGAGAAGGCTGGGCCAGGCAGTGGCTGGAGGGCTGTGCAGCTCTGTTGAATGCTACGTCAGTTGTGGCACCACAGGGTGGGACATGGTCATTTGGCTGAATTTCCTTCTTTGGTTTCACCTTAAAACCTATCTTTCCCTTTGGGATGAGTGTTTCAGGGAATGATCTTCAAGGTTTAACCTTTCTGATAGGAAATCTGCTCAGCTCTGGCTTTCATCATGGCTGCTGTCCTTCAGAAATGTCCCTGGCATTTCCATGTCCCTGTCAGGTGTGACTTGTTTAGAAGATTTTGCTGCAGAGATGGAGGAGGTCTGTATGTCTATCTTGCTGAAGGAGATGCCAGGAAAAGCAGGAGTCGGTGAGCTGTGGTACTTTTTCTGCCTTTGCTTCATGAAGGAAAGCAAGACCAAGAGCTTGGCTTTAAGGGTGTCTGAAGTTGCTATCTGCAGACTGGGAGAATGTCTCCCCCTTGGCTTGGAAAGGCAGTGGGCTGTGTTTTACAAGAAGCCTGTTCAGTGTGGCTGGCATTGCACCATGTACAACAGGGAAACCAGCTAGCTCTCATTTTAAATAAGGATGGGAGATGCAGTGGGAATCGGCCCTGGAGCAGACTGCTTGTTCCAGGCGTGGGCAGCTTGCCTGTGAAGTGTGTCAGCGTGGGTGAGGGAGCCAGCAGGGACTGAGATGCTCGTGTCCAATGCTCTCAGAAGGTCCTTCCTTTGGTGCTGCACCATTAACATGAATGACATCTGAGTTACTTGCTGAAATCTGCTTACAGATGTTGTAAAGTCATCCTAAGCCCTTACCAATGTGCCTTCCTGAAGGGACCAAGTTCCAAGGATCTAGGCCCCTTCTCCCCTTCATATTCACTCTCTACATTCTCAGATTCTGTGCATGTGGGATGGGCTGTGTCTGCAAAGAGTTGGGCTTAAGCCTGAACTATTCCAGTCAGTGCTGGTAGGTTGGGGGCCCCTGAGGGGTGTCTTATGCTCTTATGCTCTTGCACATGCTGTGTGTGCTTCTTGGGGGTGCTGAGAGGAGCAAACAGAAAATGATGGGCTGACCAGGAAAAGCATTTCCCCAAGAATGCAACACCTGGTTTCCCCCACCTCCACAGCTGACATTCTAGAAACCAAGAGCCTTTCTTCTCTCTGTTCTTGTAGATCCCAGCTGCACTCTCAGCTGTCAGCAGGAGGAGGAGATAAATCAGGGTCTTGCTGGGAGAAGCCCAGAACAGTACAGTTTTGGTTGAAATATTATGCAGGTGTCATGATGGACCATACAGCTCTGCTCAGCTGTACGGGTTGGGGTGCAGTGGTGGAAGTGGGTCTCTTCTTGTCCATGCAGCTGATAGAGAGGAGTCCTGCTGACTCCTTCAACTATGCAGACTTTGGTGTAATGGCTGTGCTTGGGAGAGGTGATTTTTTTTGTACAGCTCAGGGGGTGTGCTGAACCTAAACTTAACAATGTGGACAAAAATCACATAGGTTTTCATGAGTCCATGCTTTACCTTACAGTGTAGGTAAAGGGCCTTCAGTCAAGGGCTGTCTTCAAGATCTGGATGGTTGAATAACACTTGAAGGAGAAAGTACTTGTGCTGAGATGGTGCTGGATCCCTTGTTCTGAACAAGCCTCACTGTTGTCTTTATCTTTTGTATGTCTGTCTGCAGAGCAAGAGCGATAATTAATGCACAGTGGCTCTCCTGGGTTCTGCCAAAGCCAATACTGGCTTTCCAAAGTCAGCTCAGAAGTACTGAAAGTGCAGTTTTAGGCAGGGCTGTGGGTCAGACAATTCTCCATTTGGCTCTTGATGCTTTGATTGTCAAGCATCACTTGAAGCTTTTCAGTCAGCATTAAAATGAGAGCATCAGTCTAAACTGAGGCAGTCCTGGGCATCAGATGATGACATATTTCAAAAAATTACCTTAGCTTGACTTTGGACGAGGGGAATGGTCAGCATCACATTTATATACTTTTAATGAAGCTTTTAATTTTTAACTTCTTTCAAACAGTCTTTTTTTCCTTCATAGAGCTTTTCTTCCACAGCAAATACACCGGTCATTTCCTGAGGAGCCGAACTTCAGCCTGCTCCTTAAAATACCCCTGTGAGTCCCAGAAGGGGCTTTATCCCAGCTTTGCAGTAAGGGAAACCAAAGCCCAAAGAGAGTGAGAGCTCAATTTCAAAAACACCAGGCGGTTGTGATCCATGTTACAAGCAATGGAGACCAGGGATATTTTCAGTGGGATTGAGTCTGTGGCCCCTCCGAGCCGGGTGGAAGACCACAGGCTTTTGGAGAGCTGGAGCTCCTATCTGCTTCAAGTCCTGCTTGCCAGGAGAACACTCATCTTGAAGAAGCAACATTGGGGTTTGGTGGAAGGGTCTGTGTCTGGGACTGATGTGGGCTGGGTGATTGGTGCCATATCACCTCCCCAAGCAGTGCAGAGCAAGGGTGAAAAGGATTCTCAGGGCTTGCCAGCCAGAAGGACCAGGGAGACTTGGGTGTTTTAGGAGTGGATGCAGGTTGTTTGAGAAGGCTGAGACCACACAGTGGCTGGTGGTTTCACGTGTGTATCTGGAGCAGAGGGGAATGATGAGATACATCTCTTGTGTGCCTCTACTCTGGCTTGATGTGGTCTCCCCAAGTGAATCAAAGCTTTTGCTTTGAAGGCAGAGGAGGGGGAAGGGACTGTCTTTGTTTTACTTTTTGGAGAGCGCTGGAAATCCTTCAGACTAGAAGACTACACCCTTCTTTACCCTCTGGGTTATTTGCCCCATATTGGAAGTATGACTCTGTCATGTGAAGTATTTGATTATTTATACAGTTAATGTTTAACAGAGTTTGAGTATTAGAATTAAACAGGGGACGAGCTTCCAACTTTACATGGTTAAGGGCTAATAAAACTTCTCTGGTCCAGTGTTTTCCTTTCACCAGAGGGGATTTTTTTCATTAGCTTTGGAGTGTTAAAAAAAGATCTCCTGTATTTGAGGCAGATTGATCTGTTGGCTCCAGACAAAGAGAATGGACAAAGGTGTCAGCTTAACTATCCAGTTGACACAGATACAGGAAGCCAAAAATTCCAAGGTGAGTTTAATTGGTATCTTCAGTGGTGGTAGCTGGATCCAGCATCTGCCTTGGATACTGGGTGATATCTGTAGCCCACCCTGGGTGTGGAGGAGCTAGGTGAACAGTGATAGGTGGAGAGTAGCAGGAGGCTGGACTGCCCCACGCTGGTGTTGTCACTTGTGCCAGTCTCCACCACACTGTTTCACCTGTCTACTTGATGCAGGACAGCTTGGAGATGTCAACTCGTGACTCTTCAGTAATCACATCTCCCAGGGGTGTAGAACTGGAATAGCATTTCCCAAGCATTTGGCTCGAGGATTGCAAAGGTGTAACCAGCACAGTCCCATGACTGCAGTGGTCCAGGGGTCAGTAGGAGAAGAGAACTGCAGTTGGGATTGGCTGAACTTCACAGAGTCTGCAGCGGTCACAGGGGATTTGGTTTTCATTTCTTTTTAGTTTAGTTCATTCATACTTCTGGGTGTGGGGTGTCTCACCCCAGCACACTTCATACCCATTGCCTGAATCCAGCAATGTCTCTTGGTGGCACAGAGCTCTCAAAGCTGTGGTTGTTACAGTAGTGTGACTGGAGATGATAAGGATGCTAATGTGAAGTTTCACATCTTCATTAAGGGGGATGCTGAGGAATAAGGGCTTCATGGCATCCTAGAGGTCCCAAGATTGCGACTGCCGCGGGGGCATCCTCAGTGCTGTTGCTCTGCATTGATCACTTAAAAATCAAGTTGGTTTTTAGCAAACCACCAGGACTGAAGGCAACCATGACTGCAGACCTGCCATTTGTATTTTAAATGTCCTGATTACCTGCTGTGAGTTTTCTTTCCCTTTTATCTCCCATATACTTCTGTCTGCACAAATGCTGGATATACTGTGGACATAATTTCCTTTGGGCTAGTGAAGTGATGCAGTTGATAACTTGTACTGGTCTGGAAACAGCCATTTTTAATTCTTCCCTTGTGACTGGAGAAACAAGGGGCGATGTATGAAAGCAAGGCTGTTGGAGCGGCTGTTGCATGGGTGGAAAATCCACAGATGATGTTTTGCCTTTGCAAATGTACATTGTGAGCATGAAGGGAACTCTGCTCCTCATCATCCTTCCAACCATTCCTTCTCACTGTAGATGACGTAGGAAACTGTACTGAAGAGTTTTGTTCTTCCAGTTCCACCCACGAGCATCACCTGCTTGTTGACTGAATGGAGTGAGACTGTTTTCAGCTCTCCTGGGAAGTGTTGGTCTCTTCATCCATGCTGAGTTCATCTCTAGGTTTAACAGAGCAGTTTCTCTAAACAAGGAACTTAATTGATTGTCAAAGATTGCACCTCCTCTGCAAGATGTCAAGGTCATGATCTGTGAGAGCAGCCTGTAGACAGATGCACTCATCACTCAGATGCATGTAGCTTTTATTTTAAAATGTCTATTTTTATTTGCATTTCACCTGCTAGGTCCAAAATTTGGTGCTTCTCCCCTCAAAAATGACTGAGCCTTCAACATAACATAGAAATCCATGGGGCTGCCATCCTGCACAGAGTGGAAACTGGTTCCTGGGTGAAACAGCAAGTGGAAAGTGTAATCTAGCATAGAAGTATTTATTTTTTTAAAGACAAGTGGCAACCCCTGCCCCTCTGCTGCCTTGTGTGCTCCTGGTCTGTTTCAGACTTTAATAAATTTCTTGTTTATCTTGAGGAAGCAAATTAATAAGTAATGGCGGTTGCTCTTCAGACAGAGAGGCTGCTGAGGGTTGGGATCATTTTAATTTGGCGTGTGTGTTGTTGAAGGACTGTTTGCTGTTGAGGTGAGTGCGTCAGTGTCAAAGCCCATAAGTTTGACCATTCCCTGTGCACACAAGTGGTGGGTGTAAAGTTTTGCAAGTAGGTCTCTGAGCAAGGGCTCAGGGGGAATTAAATTGGTCTTGCTGGGAACTTTGAGGCTGTCATCTCCTTTAGCTCTGGGTAAATTTGAAACCCAGCACAATTGGACAGACACATCTTCCCTGTGTATCACTGGGCAATCCTAGTGTTGCTCCTCCAGGCGAGCATCATCATTTGATGTGTGGTGCCAGTCAGGTCTCAGCCCCCTGTAGATGCTAGAAATCCACAGCTGCTTCCTTCTGAGGTGATGCTGTGTTTGATTTGGAGGTGACCGCGGCCTAAGTGCCATGCATACCCCTTCTGTGGGAGTGTGGAGATGATGGTGGAGTCTGGCTGTGCATCAGGTTGATGTTAACTTCTCTGAGCAACTCAAGTTACTCAGAAGTCATAAGCCATTACAAAAGCAGTTGTACCTGCTTAAAACATTACAAGCTTTGGAAAGCAAACTTGAGTTTAATTTCTGTACCTTGGTGGTTTCAAGATCATGTTTGCATCTTTTCAAAGTGCCTGTGATAATGGGGCTTCTCATGTGGCTCCACAGAGTGGGGCTTTTCCACTGCAGATGGTTTGATAGTGGTTTTTCAGTGGTGTGTGCTGCAGGTTGGCATCCTGGCAGGAATTTTCAAGGGCCCAGCAGAGGTTGAGGTGGCACCTCCTGGAGGAGAAAATGGCCTCTCTGTTCCTCACCTGCAAAACCTGAGTGTGAGGGTACTTAATGACATACACACGGTCGGTGCAGCAAACTATGGGAGTTGCTAAGCAGCTGTGGAAGTGGGGTTAGCAGCATCCAGCATCAGAGCAGCATAGAATCCACCTGCACAGATACATTTGCAGGTGTCATCTTAGTGAGAGCATCATCAGCCCTGACCACTCTCATTCAAGCAATTTATTTTGCACTGAAGCACCATATTTAGTCAGTGGCTGTTGCTCCTGGAAAGCCCAAACATGAGAGTTGACCCAAAACCTTGCAGATATTACAGACTGAGCCCCAGGAGGATGTCTGGGGATAAGGCAGGGCTGGAGGTTTCCTTCCTGGAGAGACAGCAGTGGAGCATGGGCTCCTTGCATACTTGTTCACTACTTCCCAGCCACTGTTCCCTGGCCCTTGATTTGCTGCCAGACTCCTCTGTCTTGGTTTCCCAGACAGGGGAAGGGGGACTCTGCTCCTGCTCAGCATGGAGCAGGAAAAATAGCAGGGTGCAGCTGCTCAGGTACACTCTGCCATCTGACCAGAAGAGAGACCACTCCAAGCCAGGACATGTTGCCCACACTGTGGGACTTGCTCCTCCTTTTCTGGATGTGCCTATGGATCTGCTTTCAAGGGTTGGGAGGATTTCCCCACGATGTTTTCCCATCTCTTAAATGGGAGTACTGTGTAATTCTTGGGTTATGCGATTATTAGGGCGACTCCTAAAACTGTTTGCTGAGATTGTGGGTAAAACCACCTTCTCTCAAATTACTGGCTTCCCTTTTCAAAGGGAAGAGAGGAGTCGGTTCCTAGTTTCTCATCTGGTTTTGCTTTTTTACTTTATTTCTATCTCATTATGGTGAGTTTACTGCATTTTTGGTTGTTTCTACTTCCAAATTGTGATGAATGTGCTGATAACCCTTTGGTACATACTGTGTCTGCTACCAGGGAGCTGTGCCTGGCTTGTCCCATGGGGGCTAACCAGGAGCTTCAGGAGGCTACAGAGGGGAATTTCACCCACAGATAGTTATCTGAGATATTGCAACCCTTACCCTCTCCCTTTCCCTTTCCCTCTTTGTAAGAGAACTTAATTACTGAAATAGATCTATGTTTAGAGGAGCTGGAGACCCTCCATCCGCTGCCAAAAGGGCCTCATGTCACATAATGGGAAAAAAACACCACTAAATGTTTCACATAACACTTTTTCCCTTTTCCCTTCAATCCTTTGTATTTAGCATTAACTTCACAATATAGGTTTCCTTTTGTTTTAATTGTGTTGAATTCTAGGGAGAAGGAAAGGATCGTTCCTTTGTTTTTCTTTCTACTGTAGCCCCAGCCATCCTGATGACAGATCTTGTCATTACATGGTGTCATTTTAGATGTTTGCACTGCATCAAAAGCAAACGGAGGAGCCTGCAGTCTAGGCTGTGGGTTGAATAACAATGTTTTTCCAGGGGGAAAAAAAAAAATCTGTGAAGTTTTTAATGAGAAACATGAGTTTCGCAGAGGCAGCCTGTACCCTGCTCCCGACCCAGCAAGAGCGATGGCTCCTATTTCCCTGGGTATCAGCTTTTGTGGCCCTTTGTGTTTCTGAAGGCTGTGAAGCTGTGGAGTCATCTTGGACTTGAAAAGCAGGAGGGCTTGTGTTTTCCTGTGCATGGTGGATCTTCCAGGACAGCTTTCCAGTTGCAAGCTCCTTGCTAAAGCGGAGGTTGGTGATGAATGGCTGGGAGATGCTGGGGACAGTGTGTGTCCAGAAGGAGAAAGGGTAGTACTGAGGGGCTTAAAATCACTGCACAGGAACCTGCTTCTCCTGAAATGCCTGCATGCTAAAGATGGTGAAAATTGCTGATGCAGGAGAGCAGAGCATCTTTGTCAGGCATCTGTCTCCCAACCACATTCCTTTCAAGCGAGGAGGGATGCTGGGGAAGTCTCTGCTCTGCAGACCTCCGGCTGCCTTCCTGACTTCTCAGAAAGGTCATGTGAAGACTAATGTGATCAAAAGGGTTTTTAAAGTGTTATTTAAAGTGTGTTGACTGTTCTGCAGAGGGTTTTGGTCCTGCAGAATCAGGAAATTTGACTGCTCATCAGCCACGACCCAGAACTTCTCTGCGGGGCCTCACCAGAGAGGACATACTGGCAACTGAGGGCTTTTATGTGGTTGCCTTGCTTGGGTTGGTCTTATCCCTCTTTGATTTTCCTTACAGTGCATGAACACACTGCTTTGCTGTTGCCCTCTGAAGTGTGTTTAGGTTTGTGTGTGGTGGTGTTTGTACCAGGGAGCCGTTTGTGGGGGTTGAGGAAATGGCTGTGCCCAGGAAATGGCAATGAGTCTGGCTGCTCAGGCACAGCTTCTGGGCTCCATGGAGCTGACTCTGAGTAGTGTTGGATGTGATGCATAATTTGGTGGAACTGGAGAATACCCAAAAAAGCCCTGGTCCATGTGGAAGAGGCACAGAACATCCACCAGCAGGTTGAGTTGGGCTTGGAAACTGCCACAGCACTTGTAGATGCTCTGCCAGGGCTCTCCACTGTCAGAGTTGGTGCTTCTCAAATACCCTCAACACACTTTACTTGCATGATGGATAAAAGCCACCCTCTTGATGTTACACCTTGTCGTGCAAAGTCCTCCAGCCTCTTGCTGGATGGTTCCTCTTCCTTTGCAACTTACGGACTGAAAGAAAGCTGGAAAAAACATTTATTTCCACCCAAAATCAAGGTCTGTGCCGTTCTTTCACCTCAGTTTTTGCTGGATGTTGAAATACAGCAGTCAGTCTTCCCAAACTTGACACCACCTCTCACCTCCTCTTCAGGGATGGCTGTGGTCAAGGCTCTCACCATGGGATGGTGACCAGCCCAGCCACTGCTGTGCCAGCAGGTATTTGGCTTACGCCCTGTCCTGGAATTGAGGTCCCTTTCTTCAGAAATATACTTAGAGAGTTTCCAAAAATTATTCTGGAATAAAATGTCATCAGAGGAGGCTGATCTGGAATAGCAATTGCTGATTATTTTTTTTCTGCAATGAGCAGATAATTTCCCTATATTGAGCAGCCCAAATAAGCTCCAAAATTTAAGCTTTATTGGTTTGAGGGCCAGAGAGGGGAGGAAATGACTAAGTTTTTGTGAAGTTACTGAAGTGAGCTAAGCTGTTTAAGTATAATAATATTTCCGCAATATAAAGTGTGTGTCTGTGGTCTCCTTAGTGAAATTATATATATATATATAAATAAAAGCAAAAAAAAAAAAAAAAAAAAAAAAAAAGAGGTGGGTTTATTCTAAAGAAGGGCTGTAAAAGTCAGCAGGAGAGGGGAGTAATTCTGCTGCCTTCTCCTGGGGTCTGCGCTCAGCTCCTGAATGGGGAGTTGAGAGCAGAAATGGCAAAATGGTGTCACCTCAGAGTTTTTTCCACTTTGGGGAGGCAGTTTTAATGCAAAGCCAATTTCTGTGCTTAGAAGTGAGGTTCTCGGAAGGAAGTTAATTGACCTTTTCAACAAATTTGTTACTGAGACCATTACCAGAAATGCTGTTGAAATGCTTTGTAAATACAGTGTTCATTTAACAACACTGCCAGTGACTTAGAAAGTCAGACTTTATGCTCTCTTAAAAATGAAAGAGCTATTCTTAGTGGAAGAAGTGTCTTTTTGGGGAAGAATTTGGAGCAGATTTTAGTATTGAATCTAGGCTGCCTCATTCCCTCAGAAGGCGTCTGAGGGCCAGGAAAATCATAACTAATAACTTCCCTATAAATTGTAGAGCTGCTATTTTAAGGTCTGATGTCTCAGGGAGGATCAGGGTGGTGTCCTGCTTCCCTCCATTGCTGTGTGATGCCCTGGTTTGATTCTGGTCCTTGTTAAGCTAGTCCTGCCCTATGCAAAACCAAAACGTGGGAAGAAAACAAGTCAGGAGCTTCTCAGGCTTGGTTTTACTTTTGTTTTTCAATATTGGTAAATTGAATTTGTGTTTTGATTTGAAGATGGCCCACTCCTGAGGCAGCTTTAAATGGTAAAATATGTATTGAATGCAATTTATCTTTGCATGTTTGGAGACAAAATCCAAAGCTGCTCCCCAGCCTCAGGCTAAGTCCTAGAAAAGTGGCCAATTCAGGAGGGAGATAATGTCTCGGAAAAGCAGGTCAGCAAGGCAAGCAGATACCTCGAGAGAAAAGGATGTCCATGGCTCTGGATCAACTTCTTCCACAAGCAGGAAGGAGCCCTTGAGCCAGGAGATACGGGTTAAGGGCTCTGGCATAGGAGGCACTTTGCTTTAAGGGTGGGGATTATGTTTTTGTGGTGCTAAGAGCTCTGTGAATCACCACATAAAAAAGGCGATGAAGGGAAGAGCACTGCTCTGTTTGCTTTTGACTGTGATGAAGTTCAGTGATCCCATCATGGTGATGCTTGCATGAAGGGATAAGAGGCAGTTCCTAATTAGAACCCTTTTATGTGCTAGAAGCCAGCTTCTCAGCTGTTGGAAATCTGGGTGGCTTCATTGAAGTCAGGAGATGACCCCATCTGAGTCTCGTGTGTGAGTTTTGGCATCTCCCATCAGTTTCCTTGAGGCAGCCAAGGTGGTGACAGCATGGGGCTGGGTTTGCTTTGTGGCAGCTCCAACTGATGGCACGCATGAGCCCGGAAGCTGCCACAAAGTGAATTTCCTCCCTGTGGATATTTTCTTTCATGCTTGAAAACAACCCTGCATCTGTTGAGCAAACACCTGAGCTGTAACAAGGAACCATGTTGCTCCTTGTTCGGCTATAGCCAGTTGTAAGCACAGGGAGAAGAGGAGAGGATGGTTTCGGGATGGTCGCAGAAATGCATTGCTTTTTCTCCCTTGACCATAAGGATGCTGCGTTCCCTGCTTCTGCTTAGAAATGTACTGCACATCTTCACCTTTCTCACATTTTTGAATTTTTAAAGAAAAGCCTTTATATTCAAAATGCCTATAAGTTACCCTGTAGCAGTAAAGAGCAGAGACTTGACAGCATTTTGCCATTAGTTATTGCATGGACAGCACACATTAACCAAGATGCAGTGAAGTTATCCTCTCTTCAAGCCCTTTCTGTTGCTTCAGAACCATCATTTAGATTGGTTGGATCTGACCTGCTAGCAGAGGAATTCGGCTTGTAAGGCTACATCTTAACAGAGGAAATCAGTCCAAGCTTTAAAACTGGTCGTATTTTTTCCTTTTTTTGCCCAAACTGTGTGTCTTCAGAGAGAGGGTTGCACATCTGGGTAGATTAAAAACCCATTTGTGGGCAGGTGTTGGAAGATTGTGGAAGGTGATGCTGGAAAGGATGGTCTTGGCTTTGGGGCTGGCAACAAAGACCCAAAAAAAACGATTCTTAAGAAATATATGGGCAACAAAGAGCACTCCAGGCGGGGGAGAAAATGGAGAACATTTTGTGATACTTTTGGGTACAATCGCAGATTAGGACTGGTTGTCTGGAGCATGGCCTTGGGCCAGCCAAGCCCCTGAGCTGCATAGGGGGAGGGGAAAAACCTCCATTTCAGGCTCCTAGATAAACAAACACCAGAAATCTCGTAAGGGTAATAATGGAAATCACTGAGAAATTGAGTTAATACAAGGGCATCTGTGTAAGTGAATGCTCAGGACAGGGAAACGGCTTTGTCCTTTAACTCTAGTAATGCTGGAGCAGATGGGAAGCGCGGTGTGCTTCACGCATTAGCTGGCTCGGATAAAGAGTGAGGCAGAGGCCGGTCCTCTTGGCTGATTAGAGGTTAACAGGGATAGAAACCAGCGGATTGACTCTTCATTTGCAGGAGGTGTTGTGGGATCAGAGCAGATGGCAGAGAGAGCGTCCCTCCAGCTTACTCAGCTGCTCAGAGGAGCTTACGGCTCCCTCCAGCACAAACAGCCCCATTCCATCTCTGTTTACAACTGCAGCTCTTGCTTCTTCCCTGGCCTGCCTGGAGAGGTGATGGAAGAGTATTTCTCCCAAACCTGTGGTAGTTGGTGCCCAAGGCCATAGGTATGTGTGGGGACTCTTGCAGACGTGGTGCATACTCTCCAAGTCATCCATATCCCTTTGTTTCAGCTCCTCCTGCGGCAGCTCAGCTGCGGGCATGGCTCCTTCCTGGGGTGATATTAATGGTCTTTGTTAGCTCTGTGAAAGTGGAGGTGCTTTTCCGGGATGATAATGACTGGGCAAGGACAGGAGCATAGTGGGGACAGGGTGGAGGGCTGCAGGGGGAAAACCTTTAGAAGCAGAAGCTTCTGTGTTCTGCTGGGGCAGCATCCTCCTGGCCAGCCATCGCCTGCCTCCTTCATCCCTGCCAAAGTCTGTCTCAACAGCAGCACCTTTGCCTGTGGTCACAAAACAGAATAGCTTTGGAGAGGAGGGAGGATGACAACTCATTGCAGCTCTGCTCATTGACTCGCTGGAAGCCTGGATTCCCTATTTTGCAAGGGAGAAATGGCAATTGATTCAGCCTTACTCTCTTTCTTTCTGTCTGCAAGTGCTCTGAAAAGGCACATTTTATCTGTGTGTGACAACACCTGCCTAGGGTGCCTCTCATTGAGCCGCTGAATCAAAAGAGCAACAAGAAAAGTGGGTTTAATTGCACACATCTTCAGCAGAGTCTTTCTTGCACTGGCAGCACAAAAGGCCAGCCCTGTGCTGGTTGAATGGAGCCCGGGAGGGCTGGGGCACGCCATACTCTCGTTACTATCGGAGGCAGATGATTCACTTTGCTGGAGCATTGTCATGTGCAAATGAGTTCATGAGCCCATCTCTTTTCCAACTGCAAGGTCAGGGACTGAGCAATTGTCAGCATCAGCCGGCTGGAGGAATTGATCTAGAAGCTGGAAAGCTTCAGGAGATTTTACTAACCTCCGCTTCCCACCACCCGAGTACACCGACACCTTCCTCCCGTGGGTGTTGTCTACATTACAAATATTGACCGATTTTAAGTTCGTGTTTAGAAAGCTGCTGTTTCGAGGCATGGAAATGTGACTGAGAATGACTTATAAATAACACTCGGGTGCGGCAATTATTATTCATTGCTAGTTATGGCTTTCACACACTGGAAAAACAAATGGTTTTTCCACTAGGAGCTGGAGCTGCAGTCCGTTTAATCGCTAAAGAGCTTGGAATCACTTTAGTTTAAAATAACTTTCCGCTGTGGTTTGGAAATTTAAAAAAAACATATTTGGGTCACGTTAACCTAGTGTATACAACTTGCACTGAGAATTTCAGTTTACCTCGTCTATATCTGCTGAGCCCCATAAATATCTGTTTGTTCCTTCCTGTTTGGTTTCACAGAGCTCCTGCCTGCCTGAAGATAGAGCTCCCCAAACAGAGATTTGCAGTGGGGTTAGTCTGGCTAGAGGTGGAGAATCCTGGGAGCTGAGCACGGAGTACAAGAGCAGTGAGCAGCCAAGCTGCTGTCTGCCACAGCCACCCCTCTCTGGCTATGATGCAAGGGGATGTGGCTGGTGCCTTCTGGAAGCTGCGTGGATGCGCTTTCCATCACGTGGCTCCTAACAGAGGCTGCCTAAAATATCAGCCTCAGGTACTAGGAGGTTACTTGAGGTTTTGACAGCCAGGTGTGTGGTTGTGAGTTCTTTATGTACACTGTCCAGCCACATCCCACCAGCGGTCCATGCTCAGGGCATGGATGTGGGGCATGTTTCTCTCTACTGAGCCATTCCTTGCCCTGCTTCAAGGTTTCCACAAAGACAGAGAAAAGCCTGTGGAGGAGACAGAAGAACCACAGTGCCATGAAGAAATGTTCCCCATGTTACCTGTGAGTTACTGGCTGCCATCCTCTCACACAGC
The DNA here is from genome assembly GCF_031753505.1 of Anomalospiza imberbis. Lineage (NCBI taxonomy): Eukaryota > Metazoa > Chordata > Aves > Passeriformes > Viduidae > Anomalospiza > Anomalospiza imberbis. The sequence goes on along the minus strand of NC_089689.1, from coordinate 21,961,728 downwards.
AGTGCCAGTGCAGCATCCTCAGGGTTAGGTCCTGCAGGTGGCTGCAGCTCTGTGGTGCTTTCCACCTCTGCAGGGCTGTGCCAACGCTGCGGGAAAGGCAGGCGACTGCCACGCCTGGGAAGAAAGAGCTCATTTCTTCCAAATGGCACACCTTGGCAAATGACAACTGTGACTTTTGTCTGGGCTGTGGTGTGAAATCTGAGGGGTGACTGTGAGCAGCAACTGACGGAGGGAGCAGAGCTGAGCACTCAGGTTCCCAGCTAGTGTGGTAGGTGTGGAGGAGTCCTCCTCTCTCTTGCAAGTGTTGGTGCCACAGTTATGAGAAGGGAAAGGGCTATGCCTGGGTTTTGCTTGTTTTTGGGGTTTAAATTTCCATCTGGGCATCTGCCTGTCTCCAGAATCCAGGTATTCCAATGTAACCAGCCTAAATGTTTGCTTTATCTTCAGTGATTTGCTGAAGGACACAAAGCAAGGGGTCTTTGCAGCTGGCCTCATGGTAGGTTGGAGCTGCAGGACAGGCTAGTGGTTTCTCCTGATGGTTGACATGAAGATATCTAGGTTAAAGATGTCCTGTTGAAAGGCTCTCTGCTCTTACAGAACTGGAAGAGTTTGCATAACTCCGTTTGGTGGAGTAGGTTTAGAAATCAAAGAATTCACCATCTTGGTTAAAGATGCTTCTGTTGAGGTGTTAATACTGTTGTCCTAATAGCAAAGTCTTCTGCCCTGCTAAATGCTTGATCCTTTGTAGCTGTTTGAGAGCCCAGGATTTTTTATTTTCTTTTTTGTGGATCCATACTCCTCCCAGCCTGCAGGGTTTATCAGCTCCAGAGGGGAGAGTGCTGCCCAGCTGACAAGTTTGTAAGTCCCACCAATGAGGAACTCAAAAACTCCTGGAAAACAATTATAGGATCTGTTTTAATTTATATCTGAGGTGCAATGTCCTGTGGCAGTAAAACAAGGAAGGTTCTTGCTCCAGTGTTTTGTCACCATTTGATGGGTTGGATGCTGGGATTATAAAGAGATGAGCTCATCATGCCCTCTGTGCCTGTGAACATTCATGGCACCTTTCTGTGCTTTTTCTGGGGCAGTTATGAACATTCAGCTCCTTTTACAACCTCGATCAAAGAGACATCCACTGTGAAACTTCTGTGGTAAAAGTAGGAGAAGGTAGGAGAAGGTGTTCTGGGGCAGTGAAAAGGTGATGTTGTTCTTGGGACAAAGCTAGACTTTGCGGGGCGTAATGAGTTTGTAGTTAAGTTACAAAGATGGTATTTAATTATTTCTTTTCCATGGTTTTCAAGCCTTGGCACTATCACTTTGCTGGCAGCAAATCAAACACCAAGTTAGCTTATGTTAAGAAGAGAAGATGAAGTCCTAGATAAGCACTGGGCTGTAGAAATGTCTTAAATTGAATGTACAGGGAGGACTTTGCTCTCAGTGCTATCCAAACCCCATGTCAGTGATCAGGGCTATGTTTCTACTGAAGTGCTGGTATCACAGCTCCTAGAATGCTTCTTTCTCTAGGATGTAAGATGAACAGAGAGGAGGGTACAGTGGCAGCTGTACTTTTCCAGGGCTACCTATAGCTTTTTGGTGATAGCATCAGTGTTCTGTGTGGAGCAGGAGTGTGCACTTCGATGGATGATGAAGTAACCACACCAAAACCTACCTTTTAGCCACCACTCTTCTCTGGGACCGTGATATCCATCACTGCTGAGCTCGTGTGCTCAGCAGCCATGAGTGCTGGGGTGCAGACTTGGCTGCAATGTGGTAGCTGCAGTCTGACCTCACATTAATGTAAATATTCACAAATAACGCCTCTCTTCCTGCCAGCTCATCTCTCTTCCACCCCCCATGTTTAATTTCTGACTCAACTTTTGATAAATGTTTTGTAGAGTTCCTAGTTTATCCTACAGACCTGCTGTCACCACAGCTAAAATCTAAACCAACACTTGACTTGGGGTTCGAGTGCCAGATGAACTTGGCAGTTGTTGACATAATGAATGGTCCTGTTCGACATGCAGACCAGATCTGAATTGTGAAGACCAGCTCTTGGAGCAGATAGGAGAGCACAGCTTTTGGGATGCCTGAGAAAATCCTGAGAAATATCTGGACAAATATTCTGTCTTTAGAGGCTGGATCAGACCACAGTTGATATATTTTCAGACTTATACCTGTCTGAAACAGATAATTTGGTTAAATGAGTTCCTCCAGCCTTACATCAGTTAGCCCCAAGTGGGGTCTGGCCCACAGTCCTGTTAAAGTAAGCATTTCAAGGCAGTGTTTATGGCCAGTAATTTGTCCTAGAGTGTTTTATATGTGTGTGTGCAGGCATACATATGAGGATATACGTACATACTTGCTCAGGAACGCGGTTTCCAGTGCCTTTAACTTGTTCAAAAAGTAAACTAGGGAGAAACTGGCAGTGAGTCGGAGCCGCCTGCCAAGCATTGCAAACCAGAGAAGTGGTAAAACATAAACACTTTGGAGTTTATCCTCTGGATTTATATAGTTTGGCTGCCAGGGGACTGGCTTGTGTGGAGGGGGAGGCTCGTCAGCCCCTGGCCGTGCTGCTCCCGCGGTGCCAAGCCCAGCACCTCCACAGCCACACTGCTCCTGCTCCCAGCAGCCTGTGAGCGGGGAGGGAAGGGAAGTGAAGGGCTGTCCATCCCTTCTCTCCTGCTCTGCTGGCCACATGGGGTGGCTTTTGGGTGATGGCAGCAGAACAGGTCTGCTTTTCCCCCGCCCCGGCACTAAAGTAAAAGCAGACCTCCTTGACGCTTAATCAGATTTGAATGTGGTTTTTGGCGTGGCTTTAAAGAGACTGGCAGTGAATAGCTGGTTTTGATGCCATATATTAAAAACCTCTGGTAGAATTTGTCTCCGAAAGCCTTTGTAAGAGCTGGCAAATGCACAAGGGTTTGATGCAGTTAATGTATTTTAATCTTCACCCCCCCACCCCGTCTCCTTTTCTATCGCTAATTGTAGGGCTCTCAGCTGTCTGCTGCCTCCTCCGAGGGGATGGCAGGCTCTGCAGGGACCTGTACATACACAGGCTTAATAAGGTTGCAGTGGCACAGAGGAAAGTGAGCATCCTCCTCAGGGAGGATAACTGGGATGGGCAGTGTGAGGTGCCAGGTCCCACACCGTGTTCTGGCATGGGGACACCAGATTGCCCTGGCCATGTTAATTAACCTCCTGCTGCAGCCTCACTCTCTTGGAGGAACAAGGCAGATGAGTGTGAGAAACAAAGACACCCCTTTTCCAGGTGGCTAAGCAAGTGCAGAGTGTTGGTGTTGAACCCATTCAGCAGCTGGATAGTGAGTGAGAAGGACTCCCTGAAGCTCCCATTCAAAGTGAGGTTGATAGGCATGCATCAGTCGTATCTCACTGACTTAGTCCCTCACTTGCTTGGTACATCCACATTTCTTTGGATCCATAGGACTTTCTGAGCCCATTTCATGTTCCTCACCTGTGTTTGGTACTTCTAGGGGCTTTTTTTCACACATCATGCCTGAAGGCACTGCACCCCCTTTCTGCATGGTGGGAACTGCCAGGAGCACCATAACATTGGTGTGAATGATTTGTGGAACTCAGGGAACGGTTTTCCCCCAGCTGTGGTTTGGACTGTGCATAGCTCCTGTCCTTGCTCTTTGTTTCCACTGTGTGGAAGAGTTCAGAGCTGTGACCATGCCCTGGAGCACTCTACCTGGTTGAGACCAAAGCTGGAATTGCTTTGCATTTAGTTTGTGGGTTTTTTTGTCTGCCTCATCAAAGTAAAGCAAACGTGGTCTTTTTCTACCAGCCCTCACTCATGTGAGTTGCAAATTCAGCGAGAGGGAGGCGTGGATGGAAATGACTCCCAGGAGAGAAACAGTCTGAGATACTTAAACAAATGGGAACTGAGCAGCTTCGCTCTTCCCCTGAGGGTTTGGTTGTTAAATAAACTCGCCAATGAGTCTGGCTGTGTGTGTGTGTGTGTTGGTGCAGAAGTGTGTTTGTATACACGGGCTGGGTGTTGCTGGGTGTAAGCCACGGGGATGGGCTGTGCTGGGTGCTGCACTCCTTGGTATATGAGAGAGACACACAAGCAGTCTTGGCTTTCCTTCCTGCCAGGGCTGTCGTGGGTGGTTGTGGTCAGAGGGAAGTTAATCTGACCTTTTCCTCTTCTGCTTTTCCTCTCCAGGGTTCCACCTCAGTGGAACAGTAACGGAGCCAGCAACTGCGACAGAACCAGAGATGACCTACAAGGTGGCCATCAGCTTCGACCGTTGCAAAATCACCTCAGTGACATGCGGCTGTGGGAACAAGGACATTTTTTACTGCGCTCACGTTGTGGCGCTTTCACTGTACAGGATCCGCAAGCCAGACCAGGTCAAACTCCGTCTTCCCATCTCAGAGACCCTTTTCCAGATGAACAGGGACCAGCTCCAGAAGTTTGTTCAGTATTTGATCACAGCACACCACACTGAGGTGCTGCCCACCGCCCAAAAGTTGGCTGATGAGATCCTGTCATCCAACTCTGAGATCAACCAAGTGCACGGTAATTCCTCCCTCCTCACTGTGTGACCCCGACTCTGTGTTTGGGGCTGGGGGGTGGTTTTGGTGCCCATGGTGGTGTCCTACATTTTGCGTTTGTCTTTTGCTGCACAGAAAGAGCTGGCAGCGTCACACTGATGTTAATGCATGAATGCTGGGACCACATGGCTGGGGTATCCCCAGCCTGCCCTCTCCTCTTCTTTATGTGTTTGTCTGTCAAACATCGGCTTCAACAGGGAGGAAGAGGCAGAGCTGACAGGCTGGTGGTGCACAAAGCACAGCTCAGAGTGAAATGGAGAAGCCAAGGACATGGTGCTGGGACCCTGTAGAGTGGGAGGTGCAGTGGGGATATGGCTGCTCCAGCATGTGGGGACACAGTGTCAGTCTGAGCCCTGCACTAAGTCAGATGTGGCTGAGCTGGTGGGAGATAAAGCTTTAATCTCCGTGGGTGTTAATTTGCTCATAATAAATGAGCACCACTTTTCTTACCTACTGCACAAAGGCAGTGGAGATGTGTCCTGGGGCTTTGTGTTTCGAAAATGCCTTTGACTTCTTCCCCTGGAAATCTGGGGGACAGTGCCCAGCCCAGCCCTGCTCCACTGGCCCAGGATGTGGCCCAGGCTCTTGGAAATCTCCCACGGTGTCTTTTCAAGGAACCCAGGAGCTGAGGTTGCCCAGGGTCTGCAGCAATGAGCTGCTCCCCGCTGTGCCAGTCCCACCAGCTGTAGAGCAGAGATAATAAACACTTATCTGCCACGGAAGGGCGTTTCAGGGATTAACATGTGCCTGTTAAGTGTTCTGAAGATGAAAAGCCCCATATGCAGCCTAAAATACCATCTGAACTAGTTGAATCCACATGTAGAAAAGTAAGGCCAGAGGTTCACCGTCACCATGGGGGTGATGGCAGCTCTTATCTTAGATGTGTTCATCTCTTCTCTATCTGGGAGTTCCTGTTCCTACCTTGGGAGGGGCCTTTGTCTCCTCTGCTGGCCCACATCTGCCGCATGGGTGGTTGTGGTCTAAGTAACTGGCTTCAGTTTTTGGCATTGTAAAAGAATGAGGAGCTGTGATGCCGCAAGGATCTGGTGAGGGCCGCTCCCTCTCTGAACTGATCTACTGAAGCTGAGGCTGGGCAAGATCCCTTCTTGGCCATTGTTTGAGGCTGCTTTCTCCTAAGCAGATTGAAGTAAAGCTTTTAAGGCTCTGAATATTTATTGTTCTCGAGTCAGCAAAAGGCTGGTGGTTGAGAGTCTTACAAGGATACAGATGTTGGCTCCAGTTCAATATCTGCTTCTTGTTTTTACAAGTGGTAAAAAAAAAAAAAAAACAAAGCAAACATTCTCACTCCCTTCAAACTTGGTGCAAATTTACGCACTCCAGTGTGCGATCTTAAACCAACAGAGACGTGGTCACCCCCACAGAGGGTGGCACCTATCTGACACCCCTGTGGCTGCCTGGCTGGTCACAAGTGAGTAAACACCTCTGCAAGCAGGAGAGCAGCCTTGTCTCACCCTGGGGGAGGATGCACATCAGCCTTCATATGATGACATGATCTTAAGGTGATCTGTAACTCATAAATGTTGCATCCTGTGAAAAGGAAGGCTCCAAACTCCTCACATTCGAGTTCATAGTGATGCTGTCCAGGCTTTGATTCTTGATCCTGGACAGTGTTGCAAGTTTTGCCCTCTTGGTCCTGCCAGGAGCACAGCCACAGTGCAACCAACTACACTGCAGACCTGCTTGAACCCAGGCTGAGGAAGAGCTGCAGCCATGGGAGTCTGTTTGTGGGAGAGGAATTCTGGGGTCTCCAGGTGAAGTGGATCCAGATTTGTCCCCCATCTTGCCCTTCCCAGCTGTCAATCATGCATTTGTAGTGGGTCACTGATCCTGGGATTTGTAGTTCTTCAAGCTGTGCTCTCCGTAGAGCTTTTTATGCGTTTCTTGACCATGTGCATTTCAGACCCTTGGGGTCACACCCCAGCCTTGGGATTGGGGCCAAGGTGTCTTTTGGCAGGCCAGTCTCTGCAACCCAAACAGTAACCCACTTTGTGCATAGGACACCTGAAGTTATTACACTCTGGAGCAAGAATGTTCTTTCTGGAAATCCATCTTCTTTCCCTGCCCCTCCTTCTTTTGAGGATAGGTCTGTTGAGCTTTCTGTCAGCATCAGGTCTTCCTCACCTGCCTCTGGTCACCCAAAGGATTCCTCTTTCCTTGCTTATATGGTGAGCATGTGGGATTGAGGAACTGTTTTTGCACTAGGCTGGCTGGGGAATGCCCCTTGTGCAAGGGGGTTGTCTGGTTTTGTAAAATAAGGCTTTCATGGATGCTCCTTCTCCTCCTGCAGAGCCTGAATGGCAGAGAGAATTACTGGCCATTGTCTGGCGCGCTCAGCTCGGGGCACTGGAGCTTTGTTCCTTGCAGGAGTCTGTAGCCGCGGGCTGTGCACCGCGTGCCGATCTTCCCGGCTGTCTTCCTAGAAGGAAATGCAAACTATCCAGTAATGATGGAGTCTTGGAGCGCAGCCAACGTGCTTGCGTGTTCCCAAAGGATTCAGTCCAAGCAGTCCTAGGTGTGCCTGCCGCTCTGCTCCCCACTTGACCTCCGCCTGCTGAAGTGGGTCACGTTTCTGCTCCTGTGCCTTGGCTGCGAAGGGCAGCGTGTGCCAGTGAGAGCATCTCCCGTGTCTGGCACCTCCACGCTTGGCGTCTGGAGTGGCAGCTGGAGGGAGGAGACCAGGGTAGGTTTCAATGCTCCTCCCCAAGGGGACAAAGCCAGCAATGTGGCTGCCTGGCACAGAGCAAGGCTGCAAGGATGTCACTGTGCCAGCAAAAGTGACTCGTGGCTGCTTGGTCTCTCCTGGTGAGTAGAATGCTGGGGGCAGCCAGAAGCTGCAGCTGGAAAGCTTGGATCCAGCAGCTGGGACTCCAAGGGAGTAAGGATCATCTGGTGGTGGCCACCTTGGCACCCTGTTCCCTCCACTCTTCTGAGAGCTTAAAGATGGGACCGTGCCTGTGGGCCCAGATTTGGGGCTTAGAGGTACCCTTCATGCATCACTGATGAATTCTCCCTCTTTCTTGCGTAAGGAGCAGGAGATTTCAGCAGACCCCATGTTTGCAGCTCTGTAACTCACCCAGCTTGAGCAGCATGTGGACATGGCAGAGGGTGCTGCTGCCCTCAGTCCAGGAGTTGTGGCTGGGGTGGTCTGTCTGGCCCACGGAAATGCCAGTGGATGACACTGTATCTGTGGTGCTCAGCTGGTGCCATCAAAGGGCTTGAGAAGGGCACTTCTCAACCAGAAGTGAGAAAAGCCACAAAACCTCTGCTGTTGGAAGGTGTAGGGGCAACTCCCTCTGAGGACAAGGCATGTGAATTGCCAAGGGTCTCCATGGTCCTGCAGGGTCTTGGGAGCTTCCTTGGAGGAGAGGACCTTTGGAAAAACCTGAAAGGGAATGGTCCCTTAGGCTTTGGCATGGGAAAAGCAGATCTCCTTATGCAAGAGCCATAAGAAGCCTGCTGCCTCATCCATTCCCTTTTGTCCTACGTGCATTCTTGACCACCTTGAGCTTTCCTTCAACTCCTGGGCTAATACTGTCCCATCTTGTTCCTTGTACACAGCAAGTTGGCTGCCAGGTCAGTGTGCAGGAAGTCCCTGCCTGTCTTGTCACACCGAGCCAAGGCTGATATTTGAGGAATCCTCGGGCACTCTTTGACTTTCAGGTCATCTCGAGACAGCGTCTGGAGGGCAGCACCAGTAAATCTATTTGAAATTCTGCCTTCCCACAGGGAGGAGGAGAAGGTCAGCTCTCCAGGGCATTCATGTTCCTGTTTGCTGAGCTGTGGTGGATTTAAGGGTAAAAACACACCTGAGTGCTGGAGAGAAAGGCGGCTCTTCCCCTTGTCTTGCAGAGCGACTGGGATTGCCAAATGACTCCAGAGCACAAGTGGTTCTTGATGAGCAGCTTCCAAAGTTGGCTGCACCAGGCACTGGTACCAGCTGGACCACATTGCTCCTGTCCACCATGCTGGGAGCCAGTCTGGATTCTCTTGCCCCGTTGCTGTCAGGTGTATGTGAATCTTCAGGCTGCCCTGGCAGCCTGCTCCCTCTGACTTGCCTCCACTTGAAAACGAACCGGGAGTCTTGGCAGAGCTGGATTACTTGCTTTGCTGCTATTTTTAATCCCTTGTTAGAGTTCATTTCCTTTCTGGTGCCTGGTTATTTTCTCTTCAAGGTTTTCTGCCGTTTGCTTATTTGTCCATATCCTCCCCACCCCCCGCCCTGAGCTGATCCTTCACATCTGTTTTCTCTCTGGACGCCAGAGAGGAGCCTGGAGGCATTCAGCAACACCACCATGTGCAGTCATGAGATGGCCCTTGTGAATGGCCACCATGACAGCCAGCCCTGCTCCAGGCACCGCTGACCCCGGGGCTGGCACGGCCAGGCCCCAAACCACTGATGGGTGCTGGGCACAGTTGGGTGAAATGACCATAAGGGAGATGCTGCAGCAGCCACCCTTATCACTGAGTGGCTTTTAGCATCACTTTATCAGCTCCAGGTACTGGTTAAAAATTATAATCATGCCTTTTTCTTTGTATCACCAATCCTGCTTCAAGCCAGATGTTCTAGGAGTGCTTTCTGCACTTCTCAGCTGATGTATCTCCCCTTCTTGGGTTCAGGAGCTTGGGTTTGGGATGTGCCAGTGCTTTGGCATGACCCACAGGGTCCTACTGCCTCCTCAGTCTTGGAAACCTGCAGCTTCCCAGTCCAGGAGCCCCTTTTGTTTTCTTCATATTGGGCAGCTAATTTCTGAGCAAGGAGTTAAATTTTCCATGCCTGACTTCACTCTGTTTTCTGATTTGTAGATTTTTCCAGTCCTTTTTCCTCGGTCATTGTATTTGCCAAGTCTCACTTGGCTGTCAAACAGTTAAACCCCTGAGCTCCCAGTGAGGGGGGAGCCCAGCTCTGGGCTTGATGGATTGCATTTTTATCTCAGTTTCTACAGCCAGTGTAAACGGGCTGGTGAAACACTCTTTCCACTCAAGATGTGCAATGGTGTTTCCTTAAATCTGAATCCGGCAGGACCAAGATCCAGCACATCTGAAACAGGGCTCTTTGGAGCACGAATGCTGCTATATGAGAAATGTGTTATGCAGGCGCCGGGCTGTTTTACATGCCGTTCCCAGCTCCTTTGGAGCTGAGACATGGAATCACTCATCAGCTGCGTCACGGCATGCTGCTGCCGAAGCCCCCACGGTGTGAACGTTGGCAAGGGGAAGTGGACAGATCCTGCCATTAATATTTAAACCCAGCACAAATCCCGTTGTTTGCTCTTAAATGTTTATCCAGCTCCCCAGCGTAATTGGGCAGCCCGTTATCTGCTGGGTTGTGCTGCACGTGTGGGAATTTGCTATTACAGCCCTCTCTCTGAATCTTTTATAGGAGAGAAAAATAGATTTACAAGCAAATTTGGGCTTTATTTGGAGGCGCGGGAGGCGCATTGCTAATTTGGCTGCGGCCCGAACCCCAACGTGCGAAGTGCTCAATGTGTTGCGTGGGAGGAGGAGGTTTTATTTAGCTGCACGCTCCCTTCCTTGCTGCTCGGGCTTTCCGCTGCTAACGCTACGTGTGAGCAGCAGGCACCGAGGGGTAGCCCTGGGAACCCCCAAAGAACGCACCTACTTCTCTCATTTTGTGACCTCCTCCTCCTTAATCCATCACAGCGGCCACGGCCATGGTGAGGGATGAGGGATGAGCTGAGCTTTGGTGGGATGGATCACCCCAGGTGACCATGCCCTCCTGGTCCCTGTAGACGCAGACAGGTGACCCTGTAGAGGCAGTCGAGGCTGCTCTGGGTAGCTGCAGCTGGGAGTGGCGGGCAGGATGGTGGGGAGGAGGATATTAAGAGTGCAAGCGTCTGGGATACCTAGAGATGGGGCCGGATAAGCGCTCATGGTAGACAGATTAGTCATCGGTTCCTGATAGGGGATAATCACCGGCTTGTCTGCTCTTTATCTGCGAGATAAGGATGAGGCTGGGGGAGGGAAGGAAAAGGTACAGAAAATCTCAGAGGGCCGGCATGGACTGTCCCTGTCCCTGGCTTTGATTGTCCCTCGTGGCTTAAGGCAGGGCTCTGAGCTGACTCTGATGGTACACTGAGCGGGACTGGCCCCTTGCTGGGGGCTCAGGGTTTGACTGCTTCTCCACAGCTATGGCAGGGGAGTTGGGATCAGGATCAGGGCATATGTGGCAAAAGTCCTCATGCTCATCCAGGAACTGTGATTTCCTTTCTGCTGTTTCAGCTCTCGTCCCAGTTATGTGGTTGTGTTGACTATAAATTATTCTGCAGAGGGAGCAGCAGCATCCTGTCCCTTCAGCATGCCTAGAGCTTGCTGGAACTTCTCTCAGGCAGTGATTGTTAGCAGAAATTAAAGTAATTTTGTAAAGGACATGAAATACAAATAACTGTATCTTAGCGGGTCAGGAGTGTTCTCAGCCTGCTGGAGGAGCAGAACCCCTGAGGTTGATGTTGTCTTGCTTACAAGCCAGGAAGAGACACTTGCCCTGCTGAGCAGGCATCCTGGAGCACAATTTTCATGAACTGTATTTGAGCTCCTGGTTCAGCAACACGCAAGGCTGGGGTGTGCACAGCATCCCAGGCTGTCTCTGTAGGAAAGTGATGTCTGCTCCCCAGCTAGATCTCAGTTTTGGAAAAGACATCATAAAGATTTAATCGGGACTGTGTCAGCTACAGCATGCCATGGCTCCTCATGCAGCACCTTGCTCTTCCTGTGGTGACCCTCTTCCTCTCTTGAGAGGGAGATAGGAGAAGCAGCCCAAAGTGGAGTGGAGCATCCTCCAGCTGCAGCAGTCCCTCTTTGGTACTGGTTTTCCCTAAGGAGTTTCTGTAGAGCAGGACCCAAAAGCAGACAACTGAAAATCCGAGTTTTTGTTCCATTTTGTGCTCCTGTCCTGTGAGCCCTGGAACCCATGGCTGGGACGTAGGGTAGTGCTTGGGTGGGAAAATGGGAATCGAAAGGGGCAAGGCAAAGGAAATTTGGTCCAACTCGTTTAAATCAAGTGTGGGTTTTCTTTCTTTCTTTTGTCCTCTGGAAGATGATATGCAACCTATGAATGCATATGTGTGCCTGCCAAAGGCCCTGCTCTGCTCACAGTTTGCTCTTTGAAGGATTATCGATCCTTTGTTCTTTCCCATGGAAGTTCTCTCTCAGACCGGTACATTGATGCCCAGGGACTTGTCTTCTGTCCTAAAGCAAGTGAGGGGCAGGACCAGGTGTTTAACCCAGGGCTCTGGAGCCCAAGTGCAGTAGTACCTTTGTTAGACTGTTTCAACATGGGCAAGGGCTTGCAGGAATTGGAGTTTTACTGATGCTTTAACAAACCGGTGATGTGGAGCAGGAACAGGAGCACGAGCATGCTGGGCAATCCCTGGAGCCACAGAGCACTTTGGGCTCTGCAGCTGCGCTGCCTGCACTCCTGGGTCTTTGGAGGAAGGCAGGTCCCTGGTCTTCCTCAGCCTCATTTCACATGGGATACAGAGGGTGAGGGGCCATGCAAGCATTAGCCCTGTGGTCAGGATATCCCTCCTGATGGCTGCTGCTTCTACTGTGTTAGGACAGCACAGTGCTGCCAGTTGGGCTCACTGCCGAGGAATCAAGTTGGTTTTCTGTCACCTGAGCTGATAAAGTAAAGGTGGGTTCCTAATAAAACAGAGGTAGGTCCACTCCTTGCTAGTGCTGACCCTGCTGCCATAAACATGGTTGTCTCTCTTCTCCCCCCTCCCCCATCCTCTTAGGCGCTCCTGACCCCACTGCTGGGGCCAGCATCGATGACGAGAACTGCTGGCACTTGGATGAGGAGCAGGTCCGAGAGCAGGTGAAGCTGTTCCTATCTCAGGGAGGGTACTACGGCTCGGGGAAGCAGCTCAACTCCATGTTTGCCAAGGTGAGGAGCCGGCTGGTCTCTCCCATCTCTGCTCAGCGTGTCACGTAGCTGGCACTCGCTGGCTGCCCTGGCAGGGTGCCCATCACAGCTGGGAATCTCTGCTCCAGTGCCTTCTCGCCCTGTCGCAGAGCAGGTGGTTGTAATCCAGGCGCTGGGTTAGGCCTGGATTGTCTCACCTGCTGTCCTGGCAGGTCCCTTCCTCCCATGGATGCTGTGATCCCTGTGCAAGGAAGGGCATTGCCCCATCTCCCCTTCAGCACAGTGGGGAAAAAGCCAACCCTGCAGAGCCTACCAAAACCATAGGAAAGTGAGACCATAACCCACAAATTTTACCATCTTATGGGCTTTTCTCTTTCTTTGCAGAAAGGCTTTGCTTTCATGTTCTTAATCTCAGTCTCCTTCACAGCCTGGCTATGACTGCTACTCAACTGGGCTCCAGTCAGCCTCATCACCGCTGTTGCACAAGAGTTATAATGTGTGACTCTACATTATACACACACACATACATATATGTTTGTATGTATTTACAGTCTAGACCCTCAGGCTGAGGGAGCTCTGGGTTGCCAGCCAGGTGAACGTATCTTAAACACCTCTGAGGGACCATGGGACCATGGTTTGTCTCACCCAAGACTTTCTCTTTGTCCTTTCCAGGTCCGGGAGATGCTGCGCATGAGGGACTCCAATGGGGCCAGGATGCTGACTTTGATAACAGAGCAGTTCATGGCTGATCCTCGACTCTCCCTCTGGAGGCAGCAGGGGACAGGCATAACAGAGAAGTGCCGGCAGCTCTGGGATGAGCTGGGTAAGGGTCACTGCCTTGCTGAGAGGAGCAGAGTTACCTGGGCTGCTGGGCCAATGGACATAATTTCAGAGGCCCTATGGGGCTCTTTTTTGGGAACAGAGACCCTGAAACATGCCAGGACCTTACTGTATCCCCTGCTGGGTAGTCACTGTGAGACAGCTGGATCAGGCCCAAAAACCACACAGTTAAAACCTTAAACCTGCCCCTTTCCTGCAAAAGGATCAAGGATGATGGGTGTGCAGTGTGTTGCTGGTCCCATGCTTCCAGCAGGCTGGTGTTTGTTGAGCTGCCCCGAAGCCTTTGCGAGGGAGAACACAGGACTGGTGAGCCCCAGGGGTTGGATGTAGCCTAGATGTGGAAGTTCTGTTCCTGGGGGAACCATGATCCAGAGAGGGAAAGGCGGGTTCTCAAGTCTCATCACATCTAACAGATTCTGCCTGCTGTGGTGCACGTTTCCAGGGTGAGGGGGGCAGGATGGGCAGCACAGAGCCTGGTTGTGAGGGAAATGCAGTTCTGGGTAATTCTAGCTAAGCACCTTAGACACCAGCTCAGCTGGCTGACACTATAATATCATTAGAATAAAACATTTAGATGTTGTGAGCTTGGGGAGTAGGTTTGTGTGGTGAAGTTAACCCTGCAGTTCTGGGCTCTCCTGGACATACGGGATCTGGGGTGAATAGTTTGACTTGAGCCATGGTTTGATGAGTGAGTTTGAGCTCCTCTGCAGTCTGCTGGTAGGAGATACTGTGCCAAGGGCAAGGGCTGATGGGCTGGCACTAAAGGGATGTGGTAGAGCTGGAAGAAGGATTAGGATGGTCTGGGATCTGGAACATCTGAAACTGCAGCTGGAAATCACAAACCCACCTACCAATTGCCCAACAAATGTAAACAGAAACGAGGCTGGGAACCCTGGCCAAACTATGCAGACAAGATCTGGGCAGGGGTGGGATGTCTTGTTTCTGTATGAAGTTTCCTGGATGGAAATAACCACACCAGCTCTGGAGAGCTCATCTGTGCTTGCTTGCCAAGAAGATATTTCCAGGATTTTGGGATGCTGCAGCTAGACAATTGGATATGCAAGGATCCTGGAGAGGTGGCCAAGTCCACCAAGCCAGAATTTCCACATGGAAGAAAGCAAGCACATTGGTGATACATGAATGGATGGGTGTGTGGGCAGGCCTGGACGCAGGAAGCAATTTGCTTAAAATTACATATTATTTGGCCAGATTTCCAAGCTGCTATCCAAGCCGAGAGCCCTCCCTCCCTTCCTGCACAGGAGAGAGGAGGGTGGTTGGGTTTCAGTCCTGGCTTAACTGTACAAGGACCAGGTTGGTGCACACAGGTTTGGTCAGCAGAGTGGGAGGAGGTGGCAGCACGTCCCTGTTGGCAGATGGCAAAGTGGCTGGGGAATGTCAGGGCCCTACCAGTGCTGGATCAACACAACAGCAGGGGAAGTGTGGTGCCAGCCAACACACGTCAGAGCCGCTCGCCTGGCATAGGCATGTCACACGTGAGGGTCTGGGCATCTCCATGCTGAAGAGAAGCTCCTGTAGAGGACACGGTGATGTTCAAAGAAGCACCTCCAGAATGGGCATGGACTGTACTCAAAGCAAGGGTTATTCCTTCATTTTACAGAAGCCTTTTGCATTTGGCCTTGTGCAGTGTTTACTGTAGGAGCAGAGCATGTCTCTGAAGGAGGTGTGGAGGCACAGACAGACCAGAGCTGAGTTGGGGGTGTTCACCAGTAACAAACATCTGGAATGCAGAGCAGCGTCCTAAACCATCCATGGGTGGGTAACAGTAGTCAGGACACATGGGGCAGTGGAAGCACCACATCCCACTGCCTGTGGGCTGTGGATGCCAAAGCTGCAAGTATTACCGTTACTGCTGAAGGGAGGGATGAGGGGCCTGTTGCCAGCTGCCACGGGAAGCCCTGGCACAGACCACAATCCTCCACCACTTAGAAGCAAAAAATGGGCTTTTTGGAAATTATTTTGGGCACGTGTTTAATAATTAATCATCGATTTTAGCAAAGACTGCATCACAGACTTGCGTGGGATTGGAAGAAGATCAGCCTTAAAGAAGATTGTGGATTTATGCTGGGGAAAATGTAAAGGATTTTGCAGGATTTCAGAGTTATAAAGAAAAAGAAAATAAAAACAGGATCATTCGCTTGTGCATGTACTGCCAACTGAACCTCTACTGCCCCGTCTGCTGGGGAGCCAGAGGAAGGACCTGCTGGATGGAGAGCTCAGCAGCGTGGGAGTATTTGCCCTGGCGCATTAGTACTTACGATTAAAGCCTAATTACAAAAAATAGACGAAAAACCAGCTGAAGTGCAGCCTGACCTTAATCTGCCTGGAGACGGGTTTATTTATCTCGGCCACTTGTTTACAGTGGGGAATTTCAGCAGATTAAGCTGGGGAGCGACCCTGTGGGAAACGAGAGAATTTCTTTGATGGTTGGGAAACTTGGGCGCAGGATCGGAGTGCCTGTCTTCTCTGGGGCCTGCAGCCAGGACCACTGGGCTGAGAAGGCTCTGACCCCCCTGTCCCTGCACCCAGCCCCGTCACCAAAAAGCATTTTTGTTTAGAGGCTTAGCTTAATCGTGATCTGCCGCTTTGTTCCCCACTTAACCTCCTGCTATCACAAAGTTCAGACGAAGGTTTCTGCAGCATGTGAAGAGACATGGAGTCTGACCTGGTGTGGCATTTCAGCTCAGGACAGGAGTCACTTGTGCTGTCAGCTGATGTCACTTGACCACAGGGCTCAGAAAACTCTGTTATATCTCCCAGATAATTATCATGACTGAGACAGATGCAAATCTCACTTCCCTCCTGGTTCCCACCTCCCCACTACATCATCTTTCTGCAGGAGAGCCCAGGGGCATAATGTTTTGGCATGCAAAGGATGCCTCAGAGGGCTCTCAAAAATAGGCAGCAAAGTCATGAGGCTTCCGAGGAACGCATATTAGCAGAGCTGTGGGAGCCAAAAATCCAGCGGGTGCATCCCATTCGTGGGGGCGGTGAAGCTGGAGCACCAAGCCTTGTTACTGCCTGTCAGCCAAGATCTGTGCACCCTCAGAGGCGTGAGTTGAAACTGCCCAAGGCTGCTTTTGACACAAAAGCAAAGTGGGCGAAGAAGAGCAATGACAACAGGCAGGAGTACTGATGGGAAGGGAATGCCTGACACCCGGAGTGGAGTGCAGGTTTTATCTGATGGCCACCCGAGGAGGTGGGAAGTTCTATCCCCTTCCTTAAGGAAGATTCATTTTCTGGAGCTGAGACCTCATTTTTAAAAAGATGCCATGTCTGAGTATCCCCCGTGGAGCCTGCAGGAGCCTGGGAGTGAATGACATAGACCTACTCTGGTAAGGATGGGCCCCCAGGGAGGTGCCTCTTTTACACATTAATTAATTGCTGATGTTGCAGCTCAAAAATCTTAATCCCCCCTGTTCATCAGAAAGAAGTGAGGTATTGATGGGATTTCCTGGGGGCAGAGATTGAGCTGAACTGGGCAAGGGCTGCTTTGGACATTTGCTGATGCTCGTGCCTGCAATTGCTTGTGCCTGCAATTGCTTTTCCCGTGCCCATTCCTGGATGTGATGCTGCTGCCACCATCTGCGTTGTGACGCGGTGACGTCTGTCCTACCGAGCCAGGCGGCTCCAAGGAGCCAGACAGGCACAGCCTCCACGCCTTACTAATGATTTGAACCAGACATGTCCACAGGTTCCAACTGGCAAAGGATTGGTCAGGGGCCATGCACCCCAAAAAGCACCACCAAAGCTCAGTTGTAATGCAGAGGAGCGGAGAGGCACCAGAGTGGGGCCAGGGCCAAGACATCGCTGCTCAGCCTGGGTTTGCCTCATGTTGTCTGGCAGAGGGACCGGCTGCTCTGGCTCCTGTTGGATCTGCAGCCTTGCTTGGGGCTGTTTGGCTCAATGGCAGGGCTGTGGAGCTGTTGCTCAAAACACAGCCAGTGAGGGAGGTGGTTGGGGCTTGTGGAGGAATCTCCTTGTTGTGCAGTGGAGGCGTGTTGGGTGATGTTGTCATGCCACTGGCTGTCACTTTGGGATGGGAACTTTGGCTCTGGGAGTGATGGAGAAGTGAGGGACAGCAGAGAGAAGGAAGGTGCTCCAGAGCTCTGCTGAGCCCGTGGAGGAGAGGCAGAGAGGGTGTTTCTGCAGGAAGCTGAACTGTCCCACGTGTATGACAGGATTTGACATGGACAGAGAGAGGAGCAGCAGGAGCTGCTCAGCCTGAGGGGATCCCTGGGGATACTTCATATTGCAGCTGTGTCAGCCCACAGCCATCCCACCCTGCAGGGAAGCACAAGGGAAGGGACATGCTACATCCTGGCAGCCATGCAGGGAAATTTGGGTAGAAATGGAGTTAGCTAAAGAAAAACTCACGGGTTTACACTTACGCGGGTTGCTGTGGCCCTTATCAGAGCAGTGAGTGACCCAGAATAATCTGCAAGGCTCAGTTAGCAACACCAGCATCAGCCCTGTTTTATGAAAGGATGAGCTGGATCTTAATGATGACAGATGTCCTTGGTTCTGGTTTTATCTCTCACACACCAGCATCATGTGAGGTCCCATGGTTGACCCAGAGGGTGTCAGCGTGGGTGTTCTGCTGGTGAGCAGCTTGGCTTGTGAGATCCGAAGGACTCGCATTAGGGAGGGCTCTTGTCTGCAAGACATCAAGCCAAGCTCCAGGTTCCTCTGCTGGTTCCTCTGCAGGCTTGGGGCTACTAGGGATTGAAAAAGAAAAAAAAAATAAGAAAGAAAATACACCAAATCTCCTTTTTAAATAGTTGAATGCAAATGGCCTGAAGAACAATAGCAGATGAAATAGCATTCAGAGCGGGTTTTAAAGCGCTTGGAACGTGGGTAGGATCAAAATCAGGTTAGTGTTTGGAGATGCAGACTCTGCAGCTTGCCAGGGTGTTTTTAAGCATGCTTTGATGTGTAGTTCAAACACTAGATTTGTCCTGGCAGACAGAAGCACTCACAAATTCATACACAGCCGCTCTCTCCTTCCCTCCTCCCCACTGTCCCCCATCTCATGAGATTATAATTTAGCTTCATTACGAAGGAGTTTTACTTTGTCCTGGTTTCAGCTGGGATAGAGTTAATTTCCTCCTTATTTAAAAGCTGTGTAAATCCCCCTCCTGGGTCTCTGCATTGTGCTGAAATGAGTTTACAAACCTCGATGGAACCTTGCAGGCTGGAGAGCTTTGCCCTGCATGCATGGCGGTGGCACCTCCGTGATTTCTTGGCTTTGTTTAGGGGCGCTCTGGGTGTGTGTGGTGTTAAACCCGCACTGCAAGCTGGAAGAGAAATCCTGCTGGCTCCGGCAGCTGCGCAAGTGGGGTGAGATGGACGTCTGTCCCCTGGAAGATGGCAATTACGGTAACGAGCTTCCCAACATCACTAACGCGCTTACGCAGAGCTCTGGTCACAGCCAAGGTGAGTCTGGGCACGGAGTGGAAATCCAGCTGACAGCCACAGGGGTTGGGTCCGGGTCAAAACTCATCCCAAAGCGAGAGAACTCGCTTCAGCTGCTGGTTACGTTTCTGTGAGTCATAGGAATACAAAATATTTGTCTTCACAGCCTCTGGTTTTATATATAAATGTTTGCTTTTCTACAGGGTAAAGTTGCCTGTGTTTTGAGTTTAGAGACTGTTTTAAAACAATTTGACTTTGGGGGAGTTCAGACATCTACAGTCTGTGCAGGTTTGGGCATGGGGTAATGCAGGAAAACAGTACTGCTTGCAACAGAGCAGCGCTGAGCTCAGAAGTCCTGGCTGTGAGAGTGAGGAGCTGGAGATGGTGCAGAGCCCGTTTCCCTGCCCTTAAGCCTCACTTAAAGGCTGTGATTCAGGTGGTAGGGAAGTCATTAGCCAGGAATGTTAACGCGGTTCAAGTGCAGAGCACAGACAGAGCAGTGTAGTTAAGGGGTTGTTCCTTAGTGCTAAAATAGTTTCTCAACCGCTGACAAAGCATTTGATCCCTTTAAATTTAAGCAGTCTTTCTCCTTCCTTTTGCCTGAAGTAGACATTAATTGAAAGTTATTGCTCTTCACATGCCTCTGTCTGCTGCACTGGAATTGCTCTTCTGTGTGTTATGTGTGGACAAAGTGGGTGGAGGAGAAGGGGGACAGCAGCCATGCCGCAGGGGAAACTTCATTCTTCTGGGTGGGATTAGTCCTGCAGCAGCAGTTAGGGAAATTTCATTCTTCTAGGTGGGATTAGTCCTGCAGCAGCAGTTTGGGAATTTTCATTCTTCTAGGTGGGATTAGTCCTGCAGCAGCAGTTTGGGAGCGTGGCTGTCCTGCCAGCCATGGCCAGGACCACATGCCCGGCCTCCCTATGCTCTTCCTCAGGGAGCAGCTTAATTTAAACCTGGCCTTGCTCCATGTCCTGCACCAGCCCTAGGACTACCCTCGTGGTGTTCCCAACTCTCCCAAGGATTTACTCTGGCATTTGGGGAAGGTTGCTAGGGCTGAACAGGTCATTTTTTTTAGACCTGCAGGGAGTTCCCAAAGCACATGCCAGGGATGTCCCCTTCTCTTCTCCCTGTGCTCCTGCCTCTCCAAGAAGGGGACTGAAAGCAGCCCGGATCCTGGAGGTGTCCTGGGGTTCATGTTTGTGCATATGCAAATACTGCTCCAGATTGTTGACAGCCTCTTTTATTACTGGAGAACAGCTGATTCTTGAAATCCTTCCTGGTAAAGTGAGCAGCCTTGGTTCTCAACATACAAACACCTGTTTAATTTCTCTCCACCTCAGGGTGCCTGCAGCATTCCGGCTAATTGCTTGTTGCCATCGTTTCCGGAGCATGTTTACCCAGCCTCCCTGGATCAGCTTTGAACAGTGCCTTTTGTTTTCCACCCTTGAATGCATTTAACTCAGCCCCTCTTGTGGGTTGCAGGACCTAACATGGAGCGTTGCACCCCCTTTGGGGCTTCCTGTTTTGCAGCCTGCCAGCTGTGTTGGGCCTTCTTGATCCAGTGTGGCTGGAGTGATAGTGGGATTGCTCCGGACAGGGTTTTTCCCCCAAAACAAAGCACTTGTCTTGATCGGTCTGGATGGGGTGAAATGCTAATCCAGCATTTGGTAGTTTCAGAAATGCCCATGAAGTTACAGAGCAGCTCTGAAGAGGAGCGCAGATATCCGGTGCAGGGCAGCAGTGGGGTTTCAGACAATGCTGTCTCCTCCCTTCCAGCCCTCTCACGGGGCCCACAGAGGTTGCTGGGGGGTGATGGGGTCCCCTCAGTCACTGGGAGGCAGATGAGACACACTCGTGTGGTTCCTTTTGTGGCTTCATGTGCTGCTGATCTAAGAAGCTGCAGTTCAGTGAAGCTGAGACTTTGTGTTGGTGCAAAGGAGGAGAGCTCACGGTGCTTGCAGGGCAGTAATGCTGAGAAAGCCCAATCCTGACCCTGGGGCAGCTGCTTGCATGCTCAGTCACAGGGGAGGGATCACACTGCCAGGTTTCAAGGCATCAGTGTGTGACACTGGATTGTGTGACAGTGTGTGACAGTGGATTGTGTGTGACAGTGGATTGTGGTCACACAGCAAATGCATGGGTGGTCTCTGCCTCTTTTCTCACCTCTCTGACCAAGTCAGGTATTCTAGCAAATTACTTAGCAATGCTGTGTGAGGAGACATTAGTCTCCCTCAGAGATGGCAGCAGAGGTATCCAAAGCCAGAGCCCATGTCCATCTTGGAAATTACTGGGGTGAGACCAGGTTTTGCTCTCATTGTAAAGGCAGAGCTCCGCCCAGGGAGGTCATGTCTGGGAGGAGGAACAGGCTGCCCCTGCCCCACCAGGGCACTGATGGTTTTTCTCTTTGCAGACTCACTGGCCAGGCCCAGACGAACTGTGTTCACACGGGCGATCGAGGGCTGTGACCTCCACTGGCAGGACAGCCACCTGCAGCGCATCATCAGCAGTGACTTCTACGTGTCCCCCTCATACCAGCGGGAGGGCGAGAGCCTCCTCTTCAACTCCCAGGGACAGCCACTGTGGCTGGGTGAGCATCCAAACCAGCAGCCCCTCTCATGGCCCATGTGGTAGGGTTGCTAGTGGAGAGGAATCACCTGAGGCTACCCTGGGTCCTTGCAAGTTTCTGCATCCTAGACTGAAATTGCTACCCTGACCCCGGAGGAGTGGGGGGAGCAGAAGAATTCAATGCCCAGCCACAATCCTTAGAGCAATCTCCACATTTATTTACAGTCTGGCCTTCTCTTGGGCAGTTTGGACAAAGCTCATCATATCCCTTTTCATCCTGCCAGTGTTTAGCTGTCCCCAGAGCAACCTCTCACTGTTACCAGTACTGGGGTCTGGACATTTAAAGTCTCTTGAAAATTGACTGCAAAGCACAGCTGTATCCTCTGGATTTTCTCTTTCCCGCTCTCCCCTTCTTGTTAGTCTTCCCTTAAAGACAATTAGCAGTCAGTACAATTAAGCCTCGTGGGAGCTTAAGGTGTACTGGGGCAGGCAAGCCATGATGCTTCCTGTGTTGTAGACTTTTAGCCCAAGTACTTAACGACACACATTCTCTCCTTCCACACACATTCTCTCCTTCGAAGTCATAACTCCGGGCAGATCTGTGGACCCTTGACAGTTCCTTTTCTGGGATGAGAACGAGTGACATGGAGGGCTTGGGGGGGAACCTGGTGTGGCTGTCAGTCCTCAGACTGACCCCAAAATGAGAGACACAAGTCCCTACCCACCTACAGGAAGGGGGAGTACTTAGCCCCTGCAGTCCAAGAGTTGAATGTATGAACAGAGAACAGGTCAAAGCCCACCACTGCACTGTTGTCCACTCCAGAAGCTGGGGTCTGCCACCCAGAAAGAGAATATTTAAAGTTGTCTTGAGATGTAGTTTCTGGAGTAGCAGGCACTTAGTTGCTCTTAATGCCAGGAGATAGGAAGGGCCCGTTTGTAGGCCATTGTACACCTTAGCTGGAGCAGGAGCGGTTATTTCTGCTCTGGGAAGAGTTCTGGGCAGCTGCAGGCAGGAGGTCCCCTTCCCACACAGCCACAGGCAGCAGTGGTACGTTAGTGCATCCATGGACTCCATCTAGAAGGGATGTGGTGGCCACAGCTCCCCTCTCCTGAGCCTAATCTGGGTTCTGGTGAACCGTTTTCCCCAGCTGGTTGGTGCATGTTATTTTTCTGATATATTTGCCATGATTTTTGGATTTTGCACTTTTGCTTTCTTGGCACCTCTTCAGGGACTCAGTGCTGGGAAAGGAGGGTGATTTGTCAGCAACTTCCAGTGATAAATTCAGTGAGAAGATGAATATTTCATCCATTTAGCAAATGAATAGAGGGAGCAACAAGAAGCTCTTTTACAGATGTTTGTTCTGAAATCTCTTCCTCTTGTATTCCTTGTGGGTGACCTTTGGGATGTGGATACCCCATTTGTGGAGGTGGTTGTCTGCATTTCCAGAGTTTTTTGAACTCTTCCAGGAATAGAAATTATCCCTCTATGATAACTTCAGATCATCTGTGTTTGCCTGAGTTTTTTTTCTCCCCTTGGTAGGACATTTTGAAAGAAAATGGGATTTGTGCTGCTTGTTATGCAGCATGTCATGTCATCTGCTCCTGCTAATTTCTCACTCAGTCATAATCCTCTCCACAGTTGCTTGTGATTTCAGGTGAGCAATAAGCAGCAGGAGCAGATGAATTCCTAAGCAACTGTGAGTCTTGGGAGGGGGTTTCGTGCAACTGTTCCTAATAATAAAACACCAGGTAGGAGAACTGCAGAAGAGACAGGATGTCTGCAGAGCTCGCTCCATGGAGGTGTTAAGGAGTCAGTTCAGAGCATCACCCCAAGTCTGCCAGTGCCCCCAGCACAGTGCTGGATGCCCAGCCTCACCCTGTGTATCATCACCTGTGCCCTGAGAGCCGTGAGAGAAATCGAGATAAGCCATGCAGATTTTAGGAGAAGTGAGCGGCAGGGTTGTAACAGCCTGTGTTGGAGCTGTCGTATTGCAGCAGTGGTGTGTGTTGGAAGTGCTTCCATTAGATAAGCTTTGCGGAGGTGGGGATTTAGGTACTGACGTGGCTGCTGTGGGTTGAATGTGGCAGGAGTCCCGTTAGTATTCCTGGTAGGCATCATTTCCAGGAGCAGGGAGAAAGGATGAATTCAAGACTGGAAGCAGGAGTTTAGCTCAGGTGTGGGGAACACGAATAGAAGATGCCCCATGAGTCAATGCTTGTGTTCCTCTGGTTCAGCCATGCCCCCTGTTCCTTTCCTTGCAGAACACGTCCCAACTGCCTGTGCTCGGGTGGATGCGCTGCGCTCCCACGGTTATCCCAGAGAAGCTCTCCGACTGACTGTTGCCATAATCAACACCCTGCGACTGCAGCAGCAAAGGCAGCTGGAAATATATAAGCATCAGAAGAAAGGTATGAGTAGAGCTATGTGACAAGTTTCTTGTGACGTCTGGCCGGGGGTATCTCAGTTGGTTGCAAAAGTCTTTTCCACTTTGATGAGGCAAACATCCAGCCTGGATCGGGCAACGATGTTTTGAAGGAACTTAGGAATAAAAAGAGGATGTATCATCTTTGGAAGGAGGGTCAGGTCTCTCAGGAAGTATTTAAGGGGGTTGCTAGGGCATGTAGGAAAAAAATTTGAGATACCAAAGCTCACTTCGAACTTAATTTGACAACTTTTGTAAAGAATAATAAGAAATGTTTTTACAAATATATTAATGGCAAAAGGAAGGGTAAAACCAACCTCCTGGATGTGGGAGGGAACTCAGTAACTGCAGATGAGGAGAAGGCGGAAGTGCTTAATGCCTTCTTTGCCTCAGTCTTTAGTGGGAAGACAGCTTGTCCTCAGGACAACTGTCCTCCTGGGCTGGGAGGACGGAATGGTCCCCCTGTTATCCAGAAGGAGGCAGTCAGAGACCTGCTGAGCTGCTTGGATGTTCATAAATCCATGGGACCAGATGGGATCCATCCCAGGGTGATGAGGGAGCTGGCAGATGAGCTTCCCAAGCCGCTCTCCATCATTTACCAGCAGTCCTGGCTCAGTGGTGAGGTTCCAGATGACTGGAAGCTGGCCAGTGTGATGCCCATTCACAAAAAGGGTGGGAAGGAGGATCCTGGTAATTATAGGCCAGTTAGCCTGACCTCAGTGCCTGGTAAGGTAATAGAACAGCTTATATTGAGTGTAATCATGCTGCACTTACAGGATGGCCAGGGTATCAGACCAGCCAGCATGGGTTTAGGAGGGGTAGGTCGTCTTTGACCAACCTGGCCTCCTTTTATGACCAGGTGACCCGCCTGGTGGATGCACGAAAGGCTGTGGATGTTGTGTACCTGGACTTCAGCAAGGCATTGACACTCTCCCACAGCACACTCCTGGGAAAGGTGGCAGCCATGGCTTGGACAGGAGCACTTTTTGCTGGGTTAGGAACTGGCTGGAAGGCCGGCCCAGAGAGTGGTGGTGAATGGTGCAGCATCCAGCTGGGGACGGTCACCAGTGGTGTCCCTCAGGGGTCTGTGCTGGGGCCAGCTCTGTTCAATATTTTTATTGACCACATGGATGAGGGGATTGAGTCTGTCGTTAGTAAATTTGCAGACGACACTAAGCTGGGAGCATGTGTCGATCTGTTGGATGGTAGGAGGGCTCTGCAGAGAGAGTTGGAACAGTTGGATGGATGGACAGAGTCCAATAAGATGAAGTTTAATAAGTTCAAGTGCCAAGTCTTGCATTTTGGCCACAATAACCCCCTGCAGCACTATAGGCTGGGGACGGTGTGGCTGGACAGTGCCCAGGCAGAAAGGGACCTGGGGGTACTGACAGCTGACTGCACGTGAGCCAGCAGTGTGCCCAGGTGGCCAAGAAGGCCAATGGCACCTGGCCTGTATCAGGAATAGTGTGGCCAGCAGGAGCAGGGAGGTCATCCTTCCCCTGTACTCAGCATTGGTGAGGCCATCTCCAGTTCTGGGCCCTCAATTTAGGAAGAATGTTGAGATGCTTGAGCGCATCCAGAGGAGGCAACAAGGCTGGTGAGGGGCTTGGAACACAAGCCCTATGAGGAATGACTGAGGGAGCTGGGGGTGTTTAGCCTGGAGAAGAGGAGACTCAGGGGTGTCCTTACCACTCTCCACAACTTCCTGAAGGGTGGTTGTAGCCAGGTGGGGGTTGGTCTCTTTCTCCAGGCAGCAACTGACAGAACAAGAGGACACAGTCTTAAGCTCTGCCAAGGGAAATATAGGTTGGATATTAGGAATAAGTTTTTTATGAAAGGGTGATGAAGTACTGGAATGGTCTGCCAGGGGAGGTGGTGGAGTCACCATCCCTGGATGTGTTTAGGAGAAGACTGGATGTGGCATTCAGTGCCATGGTTTAGTTGAGGTGTTACGGCACGGGTTAGACTCGATGATCTTGAAGGTCTCTTCCAGCCTAGTGATTCTGTAAGAGTTGTGCTGCCCCATTCAGAGTGGCAGAGGTAGAGGGTGGGCAGCACTGCACATGCCCTAGGAAGACAAACTGAGTTGCTTGAGCAAAGCTAAGTTGATACCCACATGCTGAGGACAGAGCTGCCCACATGCTGTCTTCAGGCTGCTGCAATAGGGATGTTCTTGTTCCCACTGTTGCTGTGTCTGGTTGCCTGTAAGGGTTGCCCAGGCAAGTGCTGCCCGCATTAAAGAAGAACTGCCTGACTGCAGAGCAGCTGGCTGTGTGTGCTACTTCCACCTTGCATTTCCTGAGTCAATGTACCAGGAGACCAGCCCAGTGTTCCTCCTTTTGCAGTTGCAATTGGCAGGGAGCCGGGGTCAGTTACTGCAGTGCTGCTGAAGGTCAGCGACTCTTGGTCCTTGCCAGCTCAGCCAGCTTGAGATCACCAAAAGATTAAATTTTAAAAATCACTGGGAGTCTTTGTCATCTCAGGAGAGATTTCTGCTTGTGTTACAAAACATTCAGGCTACCAATGCAAATCAGTCCATAAGCTGCAGGTCTGGCATTATAGACCTTATCTTTGGGACTCTACAGACTCTCATGTCCTCTTGGAACAGAGAATGAGTCACTGCATCTTATATGGCCTTAGGGACACCTTTTTTTTTTGTGAACTACCATGCCAGAGTTGGCCCTAGAGGTCCCTGTGATGCAAACTGTGGGATAAAAAAAGTCCTCTGGTCTTGGAAGCCTCTCTGGGTGCAGAACTTGTCTTTAAATTCCTTACTTTTACCATCATCCTGTTCTATTTTATCCAGAGCTGCTGCAGCGAGGAGCAACAACCATCACCAACCTGGAGGGCTGGGTAGGCCACCCTCTGAACCCCATCGGCTGCCTCTTTCTCACCCTGACTGAAGCTTGTAGATTAGAAGAGGAAAATTGCCTTGAAATTTCAGGTACCAAGTGCTTGTCCTGAATCCCTTCCTGGTGTCTGTGGCTGTGGGTGCAGATCTGGGGCTCTGGACACCTGGACTCTGAGTCCCCCCTCTCTGCCTTGGCAGGAGCACCAGGGCAGAGCTGCAGTGCAGACAGGGAAGGTGGTGAGTAGAGAGAAATAGAGGTTTCTCAGCCCCAGGGTTTGCAACCAGAACAGAGCAGGTCCATGGGAAGGCTCTGGTGTCAGCTGTGCACCCTGTTGCACATGTCTTGGGTCTCCTGCATCTCCTAGTGAGAGCACAAAGGGAGGGTGAAGCCCACATCTCACTCAGGGAGCTTTCATCTGTCATTTCTGGGTAACCAAAAGCAGGCAGGAAGGGAAGAGTGGGTCTTGCTTCTGAAGGGAGAGATTTTTTTTCTGCAATAATTCTGCTGTCTGGGAAGTCTCTTCTAACCCCACTTCATCTCCTCTCCCTCCTTTCAGACACTGGGGATTCCAAACCACCAGTGTATCAACATGTGCCCGTTGTGACAGGCAGCCAAGATGGTGACGAGTCCTACCTGTCCCTGGCCTTAGAGGTGGCCCTGATGGGGATGGGTCAGCAGAGAGTGATGCCTGAAGGTCTGTATGCCCAGGACAAGGTGTGCCGCAATGAGGAGCAGATCATTGCCCGGCTGCAGGACCTGGAGCTGGACCCGGTGCTGGTGCAGACCCTGCGGAAGCAGTGCATCTTGCTGCTAGAAGGTGGGGGCTTGGCTCATCTAGCTGACTTTTGTGTCTTAGCCAAGTGTTGGTAATTTTCAAAATTTATGCACATCCTGCTTCTTCCTCTCTGGATGTGATGCAGAGCCTGTAGGATGGCTGCTCTGCCCCATCACCTGGTAAAGCAAGGGTTTGTTGGCATCCCTAGAAAAAGATCAAGTCAGAGGCAATATGGAGAAGGGTGCTGAGCACATGGCTTTGGTTTCTTATTTTCTTTTAGAAAAGGAAAGAGCATCCCTGGATCCAACTTGAGTAACATGCCAGGGAGCTGAACAGCAGATCCTCAGAGCTTTGGGTTGTTCCAAACCCCAGCCACAGATCCTGCTGTGCTAATTATGGCTGATGGGCTCTGCTTCTGCCTAGGTGGTCCCTTCAGCGGCTTGGGAGAAGTCATCCACCGGGAGAGCGTCCCCATGCACACCTTTGCCAAATATCTGTTCTCTGCCCTGCTGCCCCACGATGCTGACCTGGCATACAAGCTGGCTTTGCGGGCCATGAGGTTGGTGCATGTTTAATTCTGTCTCTGCTCCCTTTTTTGCCTCTCTCCTATGCTTGTTGGGAAGCTGGAATGCTTTGCAACTTTAGAGCAGGGATGGGAGAATCCATCCAAGAATGTCTGCTGGCCCAGCCCTCCACCCAGCCCCTCGCTCCAGGCCGGACCACCACCTGCCTGTCCCTGTGACAGGCATCCTCTGCCAGAGCAGGTCCCAGGCACGCACAGAACTGTCATCTGCCTTCTGTCTGCCAGGCCTTGGGCACCCTGCAGCCCTCCCTGCCTGCAACAAGGGCTGTTATCCTGGCACAGATGGGCGGATGGTTTGCCCCGGGCTCCAGGGTGTCACAGAGCCAGGTGGAGAGCACAGTCAAACTCTGTTCTCCATTAAAACCTATCTCTGTCTCTGGAACTGGGGAAACAGCTGATGCTGAGAGCTGTCCTATCTCCTTCCCCAATCCATGACACACTTCAGACATCAGCCCGCGTCACTGTTTTGACAGGGACTGGATGGGTCTTGGAAAAGCTGGAATTTCCTAAACAAGTCACTGCTTGGAGGACTGTCAACTCCAGAGGATCCCAGTGCCATTAAAAGTCCTGGCCCAGAGCATCACCTTTTTTGCAGCATTTCCTCAGTTAAATGGGTCATCTCTCTCCAGCACTGGGGGAAAGTTTGAAATCCCCCTGTTCTGAGAAGAGCTGCTCAGGAGGACAGGCAGCCCTAATAAGCAGCCAGGGGCCTCTGTGGTGTGCAAAAGCACCATGTCCTGCTAGACCTGAGCCCTCTGGCCGTTGAACAGGACTGAGGGCCCCAGGAATGCCATCTGTTAATGCCCATCCCCTGCTCCCAGCTAGGACTCCCTGTCTTGAGGTATCTATGTCCAGGGCTGGAAAAGTTGGGCTTCTGCTGCCCTGTGGTTACCTCAAGCCTGCAAGTGAGGATAGCAGAGACATTTGGATGCTCTTCATGTCCAGGGTGCAGTTTCCCTCCTGCATAACTAGCTGTCAAGTTAGCAACACCAGCACCAACTCAGGGGTTTAGGATTTGTCACCATGGCTGGTGACTTGAGAATCCCTCTCCCCTTCTTTCGGCTTGCTTCTTCCCCAGGTTTTCCAGGCTTTTGGATGTGCCTACAAAAACAGGCAACTTAACCTGGCTGCAGAGGCCCTGGGGAAATGTGCTGCTGCTTCTGATCATAACCAAGCATTTTAAGAAGAACCAGATGATACAGTCAGGAGTTCTGCTGGGTGCTTTGACATGAAAGGAACAGGAGGGGAGGAGGGATTTTATTTTTTTCCTTCCTTTTTTTCTCTCTGAGGTCTGTGCTTTTCCTTGCAAGTTTATAAATCACTCCATGGATCTTTCCCCCCCCTTTCAAGTCAGTCTCAGACTGATCCCTGTGCCCATGTGCTGAGCACGCAGCCTCGGGAGCCCCACACGTGCACAGCAGCAGGATGTGTTCAAAGGCATTGCTGCAGGCAGCCCCTGCCTCGCCTTGGCAGCGCCTCAGGGAGAGGAGGTGAAGCTGGGGTTGGGCTGGGGTCTGATGTTGCTTCCTCCTGCTTGGCCTTCAGGTTGCCTGTCCTGGAGACCACGGCTCCATCCGGCGACGTGACTCACCCTCACCACCTGGTCTCGGTGGTCCCCAGCAGGTACCCGCGCTGGTTCACCCTGGGGCACCTGGAGTCACAGCAGTGCGAGCTCGCCTCCACCATGCTCACGGCAGCCAAAGGTCGGTGGCAGGGCAGTTCTGGGACCGGGTTGATGGGATGGTGGTGCACAACAGCGTGGAAGAGTTTTTCCTGGAGAAAGGAGGGAGCTCTTGCTTCTGCTGCTACTGGTAGAGACTGGTTGGGTGTCCCACTGGCCCCAGTGGTGTCCCACTAGCAACCTGCTGTGGGCAGGGCATGATGAGCTGGCCTTGAGAATCTGGGGTTTCTGGGATTTTTGTCTCAAAGGGTTCATGGTCCAGCAGGGCAGGATGGGAATTTCCAATGAGGTTCAGACAGGCCTTGCAGCCACGGCGCTGCAGGTCCTGGGTAGTGCCCAGGTGATGCAGGATCATGCCTACCCTGCAGCACAGACAGCTGCCAGGCCAGCAATCCCTGCCAGGCATGTTGTGAGGTCATGCCATGGTTTAGTTTGAAGCTGTTTATCCTTTCACCTCTGCTTTGTCTCTTCCACCCTGTGGTAATGATTCTGCATGGGCTGTGGGAGGGAGAAGACCTCCCTGTGCACCAAACCAAAATTGGCTTTTGTTGGACATGGAATCAGCAATTCTGGGTAGGACACTTTGGTCCCAGCTGCAAGGGGCTTGTGAAACACCTCACTGGTCTCTTGGGCCTCTTCAGTTTCTGCTCAGGCACTATTATGAAGGCGAGCACAGGCTTTTCATTAAACATCCCCCTGACCAGAAACCGACCCCTTCAGGGTGGCAAGAGTCTTGTGTCCCATGAGGGTCAGTGAGCCAAGCAGGTACCACTGCCCTCTGATGTCCTGGTGCTGCCAGCCTGATGGGGAATGTTTTTCTTTCCCAGTGAGAGGGAAGGGAAATGAGCTGTCAGAAAGCTCCAGCCTTGCTGCCTTGGCAGCCTCTTCTCTCCTTCCAGCCTCCTCCTCTAGGCTGCTTTACCAGGGCTGATGGTGTTCTGCCCAATTTGCAGTGCTCAGATGAAGAGCTGGTACTTGGCTTATCCTTTAGGTATTTTTCTCCCTTCCAGTGCCTAATGGGATGAGGTTTTTATGCTGGGATTGTAGGGCTGTTGGATTGCATTTGTTTTTCCAACTGTCCCCTTCCTCAGGTGCTCCCCTGCTGCAGCATGTCCTAATGTTATCCTGCAGCCTCTCTTGCCCACGCCCCTGTGAGCCATTTTAGGGAAGCTTGGATTTTGGTGGCAGTGCAAGCGGCTGTGGTGGGTGGCAGGTGATATCTTTAGCTATGAGTCACCCGAGATGTCTCTGTGTGTCCAGGTGCAGCACTGGGTTTTTCATGCTGCTGTGCATGATTTGGTTGTCTTTGCATGAGGTTCATCTGCTCAGCCTATGACTAGGAGTAGAAATAAAGCTGGAACCTAATGTGGCATGTTAGCACCTCTGGTCTGCACACATCCGAAAGGTTCCACTCCCCACACTGTGTCCCACAGGCACTGATAGGAGGATTTCCCAAGCTAGGTGCAGGATCATGGTATTAATATGCCTTGATGTGTCCCTCTTCCAAGATCTTGCCCCGTCTCCTGGTGCCATCATATATCCTAGAACCCACAGCCTCCTGTAGCAGGAGACCGGCAGCACCACTGCCGTGTATTGTGCCATGAACCCCCTTCTTTGGGGATAGCTCAACCTGTCTCAGTTGTGAGTGCTGTGTACCTGACCTGGGACATCCAGAACCAAGGTCCAGCAAGTCTGGGTGACCCCAGCCCAGCCTTGCAGAGGGAACTTGCTGGACAAGACAGTGTGTGTGTGCAGCAAACAGCTTTTCCTCTTCTTCCTAATGTCCCTGGATGAAGACTGATGTTTCTGCAGCCATTCAATACTAGGCATCTCCCCAAGCCCCTCCTTTTCTGGGAAGAAGCTGCTGTACAGCTGTCAAACTTGAGGCCAGGGTGGAACATCCAGGTGCCTGGAGATGTCTTCTAAAGACAGGACATGTCTGGGATCACTCAGGTTTGTTTGTCCTCTCTGTGAGAGGATGAACTTGAGTGAGGACGCTTGCTGTAGGATGTATCACTTCCTGGGGAGGATGCTCCATTTTAGACTGTTGGACTGCAGGGCCTGATCCAGCATCACTGTGTGTCCCTCTGTGTGTATGTCTAGAGGGGGCTGGCCGTGGTGAAGGGACTGTTCAGCTCATGGTGCAGGCAAGAGATGGGGCTCCAGGGCAAGTTGGGGGGTGCCTGAGCCATCTGACCATTCTTGCTTGCTCCCAGGGGACATGCTGCGCCTACGCACAGTGCTGGAGGCCATCCAGAAAAACATCCACTCCTCCTCCTTGATCTTCAAGCTGGCTCAGGATGCATTCAAGATTGCTACGCCAGCCGACAGCAACTCTGACACGACACTGCTCAATGTGGCGCTGGAACTGGGGCTCCAGGTACGGAATGATGCTGGGGATGCCGGTGGCCCTTCTGCCCCTCTTGCTGTGGCAGCTGTGCTGCTTATGGTCTTCCACCAAGCAGTGTATCCCCTGTGGATGGAGTAAATTGATCCCTGCATGGTCCTGAGCAAGGGACCTCAGCCCTGGGAAGCCCCTGTGCTCACTGTGGTTTGGGTGGAGGTGAGGCAGTGCCAGGTACTTGGTAGCCAGTTGAACCAAAGGGATTTCTGGGGAGCACTGCTCTGTTGGGTGGCCTCACTAGAGCCCTGCAGGGCAGCCAGTCACCCCAAGTTTGCCTCGCAGGTGATGCGCATGACCCTGTCCACGCTCAACTGGCGGCGGCGGGAGATGGTGAGGTGGCTGGTGACGTGCGCTACTGAAGTGGGTGAGTTCATGTGCACTGGGGATCTGGCCTGCGTGCAGTGGGAGCAGGGTTGGGCATCATGATCCTTGGGTCATGCCTACCCGTAAGCATCCGAGTTCTCCTGAGTCTCTCATTTCTTCTTGGATAACTGAATTTACCTCAGAGCACCAGTTGACAGGGTTGGGACTGCAGCAGTGGCCGGTTTTGAGACTTGGATGGGTGCCCTGTACCTGGCCCAGGCCAGTGGTGGTCTCTGTGCCCTGCAGCGTGGCAGTGTGGGTTGGCCTCTGCCTTGTCCCTCTTGGGGCAGAGGCAGCAGCTCAGCACTGCTGTGGGCTGTTTTTACCCTGTCTCTGGGTCTCAGAGGAGCCCCATGAACAGACTCAGGTTCCAGGGATATGCTATGACCCCGATGTTTTCTTGCAGGAGTGAGGGCCCTGGTGAGCATCCTGCAGAGCTGGTACTCACTGTTCACTCCCACGGAAGCCACCAGCATTGTGGCGGCCACAGTGATGTCCCACAACACCATCCTGCGCCTAAGCCTGGACTACCCACAGCGGGAAGAGCTAGCCAGCTGTGCCCGCACCCTGGCCCTGCAGTGCGCCATGAAGGACCCCCAGAACTGCGCCCTGTCTGCCCTGACCCTCTGCGAGAAGGACCACATCGCCTTCGAGACCGCCTACCAGATCGTCATTGACGCCGCCTCCACTGGCATGACCTACACCCAGCTCTTCACCATCGCCCGCTACATGGAACACCGGGGCTACCCACTCCGAGCCTTCAAACTGGCCTCATTGGCCATGACACATCTCAACCTGGCCTACAACCAGGACACGCACCCAGCCATCAATGATGTGCTCTGGGCCTGCGCCTTGAGCCACTCTCTGGGCAAAAACGAGCTGGCAGCCATCATCCCGCTGGTGGTGAAGAGCGTGCACTGTGCCACAGTGCTCTCGGACATCCTTCGCCGCTGCACCATGACGGCGCCAGGGCTGGCCGGCATCCCTGGGCGCAGGAACTCGGGGAAGCTGATGTCCACTGACAAAGCCCCCCTGCGGCAGCTGCTGGACGCGACGATAAGCGCCTACATCAACACCACCCACTCCCGGCTCACCCACATCAGCCCACGGCACTATGGGGAGTTCATCGAGTTCCTCAGCAAGGCCAGGGAGACCTTCCTCCTGGCACAGGACGGGCACATACAGTTTGCCCAATTCATTGACAATCTTAAACAAATCTACAAAGGCAAGAAAAAACTGATGCTGCTGGTGCGAGAACGGTTTGGGTGAGCCCCGGCTCCTGCCCTGCTCCCTGGCAGGATCTGGCCGCAGCACGGGGACTTGGGAGAGAAGAAGGAAGGAAAGTGGAGATCAGCTTCCCCCCATCAGCAGAGGCTGCTCTGTTCTGGTCTTCTGTTTCTTTTTTTTGTTTGTTTGTTTTCTTTCCTTTTTTTTTTTTTTTTTCTTTTAGTGTTACTCTTTCTTGGATTTAACCATTTCACACACTGAGAGGATCCAGAGATTCCTTGGGCACAAACCAAAAGGCAACCATGGGGAAAAAAGGATGGTTTACTCAGCCCCCTGCCCTCCCTTGCCAATACCAAAAGCTAACCTGGAAATCTAATACCTCTTTCCTGAAGGACGTGGTCGCTGGAGGGATACGAAGGTTGCAAAGTGAAAAATCTTTAAAATTATGTGGGGAATTTAATGAAACAAAACAAAAAAAAAGAAAAAAAAAAGAAAAAAAAGCAAGCAAAGAAACCTGCGACACTAGAACCTCATGCGTCACCAAAAGCAATGGCTTTGCAGAGCGCTTCTCCCGCCCGCCCGAGACATGCAAACTCCTCTATTTGTGAAGATACTTCAATAAAAACAAGTAAAAGTAACTGTTCTCAGGGATTGCTTACTAAAAGTAACACAAAAAAAAAAGCATTTATGATACTGTAAATACTATAGTATATGTGTCAATTATTAAATTGTAAAGTTATAATTATTTATAATTCTGTCTTTTATTTGGGGGATACTTGAAATTGTTGTGGGCTGGGGCGATTATTTTTATTATTGCTATTATTATTATTATTGTTATTATTATTAAAACTATTATTTAAAAAACCCACACAAAACCACAGACAAAAAGAGGAGGAGGCACACGAACATTTCTCAGGTTCCCATGGCATCGTCAACAGCAAGAAGGGTGTGGGGGGGAGGCGAACATCTACTCGACTCACAGCCCTGGGAGGGACGGACGGACGGACGGAGGAGCAGCCGCCCAGCAAAGGAAGGAACTCGGGGCGATGCTCACTCGGACACACGCAGATGCTGGCGATGGAGGACTCAGCCCGTCGCAGGGCAGGTGCAGGGTGTGAGTGCCTGGGCGGGCACGAGGGCTGCCAGCTTCAGGGGAGGGAGGGGCAGCCGCGTCAGTTCCCGGCTCCGTGGTGCAGCCGAGACGCTCGGCCCTTCCCAGCTCACCTGGTGCTGCGGGCACACTCCAGCCCCAGGGCGGTGGCTCTTCAGTTTTGGTTCATTTCTTTGCCAGCAGGTTGGGAGGGCTGGGGGGGCCAGGGCCAGTCTGAATGATGACTTGTAGTTAGAGGACGTGCGCTAGTTATCTGCTGTCTGGTTTAATTTTTTGGCAAGTGACATGTGTCCGCGCTCTGGCCAGGAACCCAATTGTACTCGGTCTGTGTCGCCACCGAAATAGCGGTCTTCAACCAGTCTTTTTTTCCTTCCCTTTTTTTTTTTTTTTTTTTTTTTTTTTGCGTGCGTGCGTGTATGTGTGTGTGCGACCTCTTCATCTGATGTTTAATAATAAAAGGGATGAACGTTACTGCCTGTGTCTCTCCTGCCTTTCTCTGAAGTCAGGGGGTGTCACCACACTTGTGCAGAGCAGTGTCTCAGCCCCCTGTGGTAGCCAGCTCCTGTGCCCTGAAGAGGGAGACAGACTGGGTGCAGCTCCCTGCCATGTACAATGTTAGCAGGTCCTTGCCCATGCTGGAGACATGGCCCTATCCATGCCAGCCAGACCAGCGTTTCTCCGTGTCTTGATCCGTCCTGCCGCCAACCTGAACCAGTGAGTGTGCTGCAGTGTGGAATGGGGTGGCAAGGAGTTGTAACTCAGGGTTCCTGGGCTGCTTTCTGCAGTTTGCTGAGCCCCAGGCAAGCTTGGCCCTGAGGATCAGAGATGAGGAGGTGTGCCTGGGGGAACACTCTAGGACTGGGGGGGTGGTCCTAAAGAGGCTTTGGGAACTGGAGGAGGAGGGCCGTGGTGCCTTTGTTGCCATCCCAGCCAGTGTGGCAGGGTGCTGGTGGTGCGGTGTTAGAGGTTTTCCTGCCATTTTGCCAGCTGTCTCCCAGATGAGCCCTGCTGGCTCTCCCAGCCCCTTGAGACTTCCCTGGGTTGAGGACACATTGCCCATTTCAACCTGAGCAGGACGGTGGGACAGCTGATGCTGAGTCTCTGCCAGTGGTGGGCTGTGAGCCCCAAGCCCCCAGGCTGTGACCCTGCCAGCCTCAGGCAGCCCACCTTCCCTAGCAGGGCTGAGCGCATCCATCCTCAGGGAGATGGCTGTTGTGTCCTGGGCTCACATCCTCTGTTACAAGCGTGGGCACTGCAGCCTGGCAGAGAGAGGCATCCTCCACAATTTGCTGCCATCCCTGTTTCCCCATTTTGACCTGCAGGATGGGGCTCAGGGGCTCCCCCTCACCACACATGCTCCTCTAGCAGCCTGCCATGACTTCACATCTCCTTTGGGGTATACAGTTCCCCATCCCCCCAGCCAGAGCCACACGGCTGCTGCAGAGAAGGTCCTGGTTTAATGCTGCAGCCCAGCCTAGAGTGAAACCTGTGACAACACGGGTGACTGTGCGACTGCCCAAACCAGAGTCCTGTCCCCAAGGCCCCAGGCTCAGCTGTGCTTGTTGATATGACGGGAATGAGCATGCACAGCTTCCACAAAGGCACCCACGTGTTCAGGATTCATGTCAGGGTAGAGGCCGTGGCCCAGGTTGGCAATATAGCGTTGGGTCCCAAAACTCTCCAGCATCTTCTTCACCAGCTCGCCAATCTTCTCCTGTAGGTATGGTAGAAAACCATGTGTCAGACCAATCCAGCTCAGGGTATTTCACCCCCACCAGTCCCCCTCAGCTAGCCTGAGGCGATGGTGGGACATGAGCCAGTGCTGCAGGTAGAAGGCCTTTAACACAGGCTAGAACTAGCCCTAGTTGCTGGTACTAGCCATGGCTCACCTTGGGTGCATAGAGAGCACATGGATCCAGGTTGCCTTGCAGGGTGACATCTTTTCCTATCTGTGCACTGCAGCAGGGAGGAAGCAGGTGAGTTGCTGCATGTGGTACAGAGACTGAGGGCAGCCAGGTGCCTGCAGCCCCCACCACAGGACCCCCAGGAGCCCTCAGCGCAGCCTTTAGAAGCTGTGGCATGGTGGCCCAACTATCCCCACCTTTGGAGCAGCAACGTCCAGGCCTGGGATGCCTCAGGGCAGAGGAGGAGGTCAGAGTACCTGGTCTGGGATCCTGCCCAGACACCTGAGCCCTGAGTCAGACTCTTACCGAGCTTCTTGGGGCCGGATGGTCCAGTCGAGACCAACAACCTCGTAACCAGCGTGGGCCAGGTCGCGCAGGGCGTAGTGTGCATCCTTGGCAAAGATGATCTGGGGAGGGAGGAGATGGGCAGCAACTGCTGTGGCTCAGATCCCTCCCCACAGACTGTACTGAGGGAAGCAGGTGCCAGGGGCTGCACCCCTCTCCAGCAGCACCCAGATGTCAGGGTCAATCCAGGCAGCCCTGACTCACCATGGGCACCAGGGGCAGTGCCTCCTCCTTCAGCTTGCTCTTGACAGCCTGGGCAATGTCCCGGATGTAAGGCAGGGCAAAGTCCTGAAACAGCTCTGGGCCCAGATGCCCTGCATGGGACTCAAACAGCTGAAGCGCCTGCCAGGGACACAGAATCCTTTAGGCTGGAAAAGACCTATAAGATTATTGAGTCTAACAACCCAGCACTGCCAAATCCACCAGTAAAGAGTGTCCCCAGGTGCCATATCTACTTGTCTATCAAATACTTCCAGGGATGGCAACTCAACCACTTTCCCATGGGATTGGGAGAGCAGCAACTCAGTCCGTCCTCCTCCTTCCAGATGCTGGATCCTCTCTGCTCCCTATCCCCAGTTCCTGCCTTCCTTCTTGGCCCTGTCCCCATTGCCCCAGGACACACCTGCGCTCCAGCAGCCACCTGCCCCACCAGGTAGTCAATGATAACGTCAGCCAGCAGGCGTAGCAGACGGTGGCTTGCCTCGGGGTGACGGTAGAGCCAGCTCTTGGCCTTGGCCATTGTAGCGGAGCCACCACCTTCAATCATGTAGGACATGAGCGTCCACTGTGGGGAGGAGTGAAGAGAGTGATGGAGATGAAAGAAGACACAAAGTCCCACTCGCAGTGCTGAAGGTAGGACCTGTGAGCACCCCAGAGCCTGGGGGGCACAGCTGCTCCTGCACTGAATGCCCCATTACGCATCCATGTAGCACCCACAGCTGGGGGTGCCATAGCTGGTCTCACCCCAAGAGAGTAGAGGAGCCCATCAGGGAAACCCACACAGAAGAGCCGCGCTACCTACCGGTGCCCCCGAGAAGCCGATGAGGGGCACCTTGCCCTCCAGGCTGTGTCGTGTCAGTGTGATGGCCTGGAAGACATAACCTAACTCTGCGGTGACATCCACCTTCTGTCGCAGTTTCAGCAGATCCTCCACCTCCTTCAGGGGCTCTGTGAACGTAGGTCCTTTGCCAGGGACCATGACAACCTCCATGCCCAGCGCCTGGGGACAGGGGAGAATGGAGAAGCAGGAATGGAGCAGCCTTGAATTCTGCCCTGTTATCAGCTGCTGTTCCCTGTGGCATTGGCCGTGGCTCTTACCTGGGGCACCACCAAGATGTCGGAGAAGATGATGGCAGCATCCAGGGCGAATCGTCTTAGTGGCTGCACAGAGGAAGAGGCAATGTTAGTGAGGGGTTGCGACTGCCTTCCCATGGAGGACCTGGTCAAACACGTGACGCAGTGGAGTCCCTAAGAGCTGCACAATTTAATGAGGCCATCCAGGATGACCAGAATCAAGGTTTCTCCCCATCCCCATCTGGGCAGACAGAGGGGGACACACAGACCCCTGAGTGATGCTCACCTGCAGAGTCAGCTCACAGCACAATTTGGGGCTCCGGCAAGTGGCAAAGAAATCCTGTGATGCCCGTGTCTCCCGAAACTCTACAAGAGACCACCACAAATGTTACCGGTTGCTTGCTGAGGTCCCCTGGCTACTCCCCGCTCGCCTCCAGCGCTCACCTGGCAGGTACCGCCCTGCCTGCCGCATGCACCACACCGGGGTGTGCTCCGTCTCCTCCCCGCGCGCCGCGCGCAGGAACGTGTCGTTCTTCAGTCTAGGGAAGCCTTTGGGGCTGCGGAGCAAAGAGCAGGTACAGGGTGTCACCCACGAGGGGGCTGGGTGCCCTGCCAGTCCTCCACGACGGGGGCAGAGGGTGACAGAGTAAGCGGCTCAACCCCACTCCCTGACCGCAGAAGAGGCTTGTGCCCAGCTGTGACAAATGTGATAAATTCTCCCCACCACAGCCCAGGACTTCTTCCTGCTGAGGACCGCGGGCCCCCTGGGAGAGAGGCGGTGCGCTGCCCAGGGCCCGCGAGATTAAGTTATCGGGGCCGCCAGTTGCTCCCGCCCGGAGAGATTTGGGACGAGCGGGGCGCGGGGCGGGCAGTCCTGCATTCCCCCGCTCTGTGCCAGGCCACGCGTCCCCAGGCTCCCCGAGCTGTGGGGCTGCTGGAGTCCGGCCTGCACCGGCGAGGGGGACCCCGGAAACCGCGGGGCCTATGGCAACAAAGTCCCGAAAACCTCAATTTGGGACCGGGGACTCAACTAGCACACCAGCGGCCCTGCTGATCCCTCCCAGTGCAGGATCACCCTCCTCCCTCCCCGCCCAGAGCTCCTCCAGGGACGCAGTACTGGACTCTTGTGCCAGCACCATAATCCCAGGGCCACTCCAGTGCCTCAGCGGTGTCCCCAGAGCCACAGCAGCGTCCCCAGTGCAGGATCTCAGCGCGAAAGCACTATCCCCAGTGCTCCCACAGTGCCAGATCGCCGTTCCCCGAGGCACACCAGTATCCCCCGTGCAGGCGCCGAAACATGGCCCCGTTACCACACTAGGAAGGAACGCAGGCCTGCCCGGTCCCGGTTACTCACAGGAGCCGCTCGCCACCCTCCATGCTCCCGAGCCGCTCCCCGGCCTCTCCGTTGCCTCCCGACGCGGCGCGGTCCGCCCCGTCCCGCCCCGTCCCGCCCCGTCGGCGCCGCCATCTCACCGTAGTCCCGCCTCTCCTCCCGCCGCCATCTTGCCCCGCCCCCCGCCCGGCTTCCCGCCCCTCCGTACGCTGCCATCTTGCCGCGCTCCTTGCTCCACTGTACGTGTCACGGGCGCCGCCATCTTGCTCTACGCCCGCCCCGCCGGGCGCCGCCATCTTGCCTGTCGGCGGGCGGGGTTCGCCGTAAACCGGAGCGGCGCGGAGCCGGTTCGCAGAGCGCGATGAGGGCGGGCGGGGAGGCGCCGCACCAGGTGCTGGGCCGGCTGCGGTTCCTGCTGCAGTGCAGCGAGTGCTTCCGCCGCGCCCGGGCGCTGCCCGCCGCGCTCTGCTACGTGCCGCGGGAGGTGCAGTACAAGATCTGCAAGGACCCCGCGGCCGCCGCGGCCGCCGCCGCCCGCAGCCTGCTCAGCGTGTGGGACAGCCCGGCGCCGGCGCGGGGCGGCAAGCGGGCGGCGCGGGCCACGATCGAGGTGCGGAAGGGCGGCTGCCTGCGCGCCACCGGCGAGGAGTACTGCAACAGCGCCGGCCTCTGGGTCAAGCTCAGCAAGGTAACGCGGGTGCGGCGGCCCGCGAAGGGCCCGGCCCGGCCTCGCCTGACCGCCGGCTGTCCCCACAGGAGCAGCTGGAGGAGTACCGGAGCGGCTGCGATCTCGAGGAGGGATGGGTGCTGGTGTGCAAGCATGCCGACGGCGGGGACCGGCTGGTGCCCGTGGAGTCCACGGAGCGGATCCAGCGGCAGCAGCAGCTGTTCGGGGTGGATTACAAACCCGTCATCAGGTGCGGAGCCGCCGCGGTGTCCCGCTGGGTCCCCGAGAGCGCGGAGGTGCTCACCTCTGTGCGGGCTCGGGATGCTTCCCCACGGCCCCTCCTGCCTTGGGCTAGGGAACTCCCGGCCTGCTTGGACAGGTTTCGTGGAAGTGAGGCAAGGGGGATGCCGGATGTGGAGTAAATTGGGTTTGACTCGGGCTCTGTCACATGCCCAGCGGGGTGTGGAAGGAGTAGACATGGTTGGAAAGGAAAGGGCAACAGATGATGCCGGAGGTGATGAAGGATGGAGTACGGTGGGGCTTTAAACCCAAATCTTCCCCTTACAACTACTCCTCGATCACCAACTTCTTGTTCCTCCTGGGATGTTCTCACTCCACTTCTCTGTGTTTCAGATGGGAGCAGGTGGTGGATCTGACATACTCCCTGCGCCTCGGAGCAAAGCCCAGGCCCATGGAGCAGGATGAGGCTGCAGTAGAGAAGCTTCGGTATGAACTGTTTCCTGGCTTCTGCTATGGTGGGGGACAAGCTTCTGTCTCTTGTGACTGCCCAGACAGCCGTCTTCTGCAGACCTGGGGGAGAGGGGGGAAGACAGGCAGCTCTGCACAGCACAGTCTTGTCCTAGATATACCTGCAAAAAGCAGAAAACTGAGCAAGGCAAGCAGGATGTGAACCTTCCTTTTTTGACCCATTAGCCTGGCTGCCTCTGGCTCCCCAGACCCAGTAATCACTTTTCCCTGCTAGGTTTGTGCCCCCAACATGGACTTACGAATGTGATGAGGACCTGGTGCATTTCCTGTATGACCACATTGGGAAGGAGGATGAGAACTTGGGCAGTGTTAAGCAGTATGTGGACAGCATCGATGTCTCATCCTACACGGTGGGTTAAAGGGACAAGGCTACATCAGCCCCACTGTGCCATGGGGCTGGGGAGCATGGGTAGTGCTTGCTGTGCTGCTCTGGCTTGGACTGCGCTCTGAGGATGTGGGAGAAAAACCTGGGGAGTATCATGCAGCATGTTGTATAATGTGGCCCCTGGAGGGAGAGTGGTTTGAGAAGCCAGTGCTAATATTAGCTGCGAAGCTGATGTTAGCGGGGGATTTGCTACTCTGTGCTGTGTGTGTGACCCCAGAGCACCTCGGAGGGTCACCCCCAGTGTCCTGTGTGCTCTGCACTCCCAGTGTCTACCCACAGCCCAGCAAAGGGAACAGGCCAATGTGATACCCTCCGACACTAAGATTCATGATGAAAGTAACCGCTAAAGAGAAGTTAATCCTACACTCATCTGATCTTCCTTCCATTTACTTGCCCTCTTCCAGGAGGACTTCAATGTGTCATGCCTGACCGATAGCCATGCTGACACATACTGGGAGAGTGATGGGTCCCAGGGCCAGCACTGGGTGCGGCTCAACATGAAGAAAGGCACCATTGTCAAGTGAGTCATCTCTGTCCTGCCCTACATGCTGGCTAGTGACTGGGGCAAGCTTTGCCACTCCCTCTCTGCCTGAGTGTCATGGCCCAAATTTGCCCTGCGTTCCCTGCCCCTCAGCCCTTTCACTGGCTCTGAGCTTGAAGTGGTTTTAGCGTCGTCACAGGTACCTGGGAATCCCAGCTTGGTAACAACATGACCAAGTGATGAGAAGGAATAGTGATAGGTGTTCAGATGCAATTACCTTCTCCTTAATGTCCTGCTTCCCTTCGCAGGAAGCTGCTGCTGACAGTGGATACCACTGATGAGAACTTCATGCCCAAGCGGGTCGCCGTGTATGGGGGCGAGGGGGACAATCTGAAGAAACTGAACGATGTCGGCATTGATGAGTGAGTGCGTGGAGGTGCACAGGGTGTCATGGCTCTTGCAGAGGCCCAAGCTGCTGAACACTGGCCTTAAGAAGTCATGCAGTACAAGCCAGGCTCTCTGGGATGTGGGTTCACTCTGCCTACAATAGCATGGTACAGTCATCAGGGCTCTCCTCATCTGATTGTGGGACACATCAGAATCATGGTACCTGGACCTGAGTCACCAGCAGGTTTAGGCATTCAGCTGTAATTGTAAGCAAAAACTGAGTTCTTGCCATAGGCTCCCATATCAAAAGATGCAAACTGTCTTCCCTTACAAGTGTCCAAGTGGATTTTGGCAGGATGGGCGAGGGAACAGCCCTTTAATCCTCATCTGTTCTGTGTTTGCAGGAGTTATATTGGGGATGTGTGCATCCTTGAGGACATGACAACACACCTGCCTGTCATCGAGATCCGGATTGTGGAGTGCAGAGGTAGGGCTGGCTGTTGTGGCCACATCCATAATGCACCTGTAAAATACTGTACATTAAGAGTTTGTTCTTTGACTTGTTCTTCTTCTCCCTGTGGGCTGTTTTAGATGAGATTCAAAAGAGCCATGGGAAACTCCTGTGAGAGCTGAAGTTTTGCAAGTTCTCAGCTTTCATCCTATCTTTCTCTGCCTTCAATTATTTAATTATTTTTCTCCTGTAAATGCCCTTCTTCACAGAGGTATTTGAAGCTCTCAGTGCCCAGCACCAGAGCTGGTGGAGCTGGTACTTTCCTACTGTTTTTGCTTATAGACCTCCTACACTTTATTTAAGGCTTGCTTTCTTGTGATCTTGGCATATCATCCATGGCCTTCCTTGGCAGATGATGGGATTGATGTTCGTATCCGAGGCATCAAAATCAAATCCTCCCGACAGAGGGACTTGGGGCTCAGTGCTGACATGTTCCAGTTGCCCAGTTTGGTGCGTTACCCTCGCCTAGAAGGGACTGACCCTGACCTGCTGTACCGACGGGCCGTGCTCATTCAAAGGTACTGTGTGGAGAGGAGCAGACAGGTGCCATTGCCTGCAGGGATTGATGCCATCTCCAACATGTACATGGCTGGAAGCTGTAAAACTATGACACTCCTCTTGAGACAGATGTCCTGGACACTGGAGAAAATAGCAGTCATTTGGGAGCAAAGTGGGCTCTCTGGGGTGGCTCCCTTATGCTTTCTGAGGAGTTCTGTAGCTCAAGTTTAGTGTCTTGTGTGTCACAAGCACAACATACCTGTGCAGTGTCGGGGGCAGGTATATGCAGAGTTGCTTGTAAGAGATGCAAAATCTCTGCAGTGCCCACGGAGTGGGAATTTATTACCAAAGGCTCCGTGATGTAAAATACTATTCTGGGTTTGGTTTGGGTCAGTTATTTTTCTGCTTGTGTTCAGGGGTGTATGGTCTGGAATAGACTTGTGCAGATCCCCATCACTCCTTGATGCAATCCTTCTTTGGGATTTAGGTTCATGAAGCTCCTGGACAGTGTTCTGCATCACTTGGTGCCAGCCTGGGACCACACTGTTGGCACATTCAGCAAACTCAAGGTGAGCAGTTTGCTCTGGTTCTTGTTGGGGCCTCTGTCTGGCAGGGTGATGGTGCTCGTGCTGTGGCAAGGGAGGCAGCCAGGGCTTGTTGCCTTTAAAGCAGCTGGAGGGAAATACCTTTCTGAGCTCAAGTCACTAACACTGTGAAAGGTGATATTGTTTATTTTCCTGCTAAACTGCTGATGTAGAAGCATGTAGCTGCAGGCTGACAAGTGGACTCAAACCAGAACATTTCACCCTCAAAGGGACTTGGATCATAGCAGCACTGGGCATGCAAGCTGGATCCACATCCCCTCCAAGATCTCAGCCCAGGACGCTCTGTTCCTGCGCTGCCTGCCAGCAGCTTTGAGCTGGCTTGTCCAAACATCAAGGCATTTACCAGTAACATTCTTCCTGACTTTAATAAGCTTTTGCTTTTCATCCTTCACATAGTGCTGAGTTCATCCTTCCAGTTGTCTGTTTTCCTTATATCCTCTCCAAGAATATTCATGCTGGACATTACCAGGATCGCCCTATTCTGTGTGTTTCCAGGCCTAATGTCAGAAGGCACTGTAATTCCTGTGCCAGGTCAACATGGACCCAAAGCATTTGAGAATTTTTATTTCTTTAGAGGAACTGGCTTTGATTACAACTAAAAGGGATAGTAAGACCAATGTTCTGGTGAGAGTGAGGGTGAAGGAGACTCTAGGCAACACTAGAGTGTTAGCATCAGATGACAGCTGGTGGATTGAGGGCTGAGCTTGTTACCTCCCTTAAGCCAGGATGCAGAATCTTTCAGAGGCAGAAGGGGAGCAAATACTGTCAACGAGAATGTGTCTGTGTAGGAAGGCCTTTGGAAAGGGAGAAACCTGGAGCTGTGATGGCTTCAGCAGAAAGTAGGTGACACGTTTTGTGCATCCTTGTTGGTAGCACATCAAGCAGTTCTTGCTGCTGTCCAAGAAGCGCACAGCTCTCATTACCCAGTGTCTGAAGGACTCGGAGACCAGCAAGCCCAACTTCATGCCAAGGCTCTACATTAACCGACGC
This sequence comes from Anomalospiza imberbis, assembly GCF_031753505.1. Taxonomy (NCBI): domain Eukaryota; kingdom Metazoa; phylum Chordata; class Aves; order Passeriformes; family Viduidae; genus Anomalospiza; species Anomalospiza imberbis. The sequence goes on along the minus strand of NC_089689.1, from coordinate 21,916,820 downwards.
CTGGCCATGGAGCACCGGGACAACCCTGCCTTGGACCCCAGCTGCAAGAACGCTGTCTTCACCCAGGTACTGTCCCAGCTGCTCTGGAGAGAATGGGGCATCCCAAAATCAAAATTATCTGCATCAAGATGAGTGGAAGAGAGAGCTTGGAGCTGGAGACAGACCAAGCCTTCAAGGCTTCTTCACGTGACTCACAGGCTCTATAATTACAATGTGCTGATGGTCCCATAAGGAATAACATCTAGGAGCGATTTGGGATCTCTGAGTTTAAATCTGTACTCTATCCTGACTGCTCTCTGTGGCATGTTGTTGATGGAGAGTGTAACAATCCTGTTGCACTAAAAAGGCAGCAAAGAATTCTTGTGTGACAGCAGTCAAGTAGCTGCATGGAGTTCTGTGTCATGGTTTTACAGCAATGCTGATCTTCCTGTGTGCATTCTCTCCCAACCTCCAACAGATCTGGGGCTCTGTGTGTGCACAAACACCCCAAACTGTTGTGAGACTTGGTATGTTTGATGTACCTGCCATCATGTGGCACCAGTTTCCCTGGAGAGGTGATACCAACCTTGATTGTCTCTGCTTGTTGCAGGTATATGAAGGCCTGAAACCCTCAGACAAGTTTGAAAAGCCTCTTGATTACAGGTAAGCAGTGTCTTGGGAAGGGAAGGCACCATACAGTGGTGGGAGCTGTGTCCTGTTACAGCAGGGTGTTTGGAAAGCCCGTCTCCTGTACTCTGGAGAGGGTTTGCTAGGACAGGAGCCAGCTCAGCCATAGGATCAGGGCCTGTTCCCCAAGGTGTCACCTCCTTTCTGAAGATGCGGCTGTCTCTGGAGATAAAGATCTTGTCCTGTCCTAAACTCAGACTATTCCACCCTAGTCCCTTAATGTCCCTGCTGTGCCTGTCCCAGCATCTCTTTGGCTTTGAGCAGCACCTCAGGTGATGCCTGGTTTTCCACAGGTGGCCATTGCGTTATGACCAGTGGTGGGAGTGCAAATTTATCGCAGAGGGCATCATCGACCAAGGTAGGGGCTGCAGGAAGTCAGAGCTCCTCTGGAGCAGCTGGGGGCTGATGAGGTGACTGTTGCTGTAGGTACTTTTGTTTGGTTCCAGTGTTAATTCCCTTGGAGGAGAGAGGAAAGGCAGGTTTCCTTGTTCTGCCACCTCTGGCTGTGTCCCAGATAAGAGTGCTGTTTGCTGGGAGGGGGACCAAACTGGACCAAACTTCCATTGGTCATTAACAGCAGCTTTATGAAGCCAGTGATCCTTCTGGCTGTTCTCCACAGGCCAGGCAGGGATGTTATTTCTCTTGTCTTACTTTCTCTAGTGCCATAAGGCTCTAACAGGAGCCTTCTGCTCAACTGACGGCCAGGTTGGACCAGAAACCCTCATCTTTGCTCCATAACTCTGAGGATCAGCACATGGGGAGTTCACATCACTAAGAATGCCCTTCTTTTGGGGTTGCAGGTGGTGGTTTTCGGGACAGCTTAGCAGACATGTCAGAGGAACTGTGCCCCAGCTCAGCAGACACCCCTGTGCCTCTGCCCTTCTTCGTGCGCACGTCCAACCAGGTGCTGTGCATTGGGATGTTTGGGGCAAACCCTTCCATGCCTGGCAATGTAGCACTGTCCCTGTCCCCTTGCATGCCAGGGACATACCTACTTTAAGCTTTTCTTTGTGAGGGGTTGGGTAGTTTGCTTTGTGGCATTTCATTTTAGAATATGCTGACAAGTGCCTGGATACCGGTCTGTCACTGGGAATATTGCCAAGGGGAATGGGGGGTTTAGCCTGCTTCTGCTGTGAGAAGTGCCCAGAGGTATGGCAGGAATAGTTTGTGGTGTTTCATGCTGTGCTGAAATTATGACGTGGAGTTTTGCCTCTCACTCCTACAGGGTAATGGCACTGGAGAAGCCAGGGACATGTATGTCCCCAACCCCTCTTGTAAAGACTTCCCAAAGTACGAGTGGATTGGGCAGATCATGGGAGCAGCTCTGAGGGGCAAGGAGTTTCTGGTAAGTTTTCAACCCCAACCCTCTAAGAAGATTTTTTTTTTTGATAGCCCTCTCTTGCAGCCTGTCTTAACAGGATCATGGAAAGGCTCTGTGGTCACAAACTGGGAAAAGAGGTATTTGGGGCCAAGCAGTTTGGAGAACTCACAGCCTGAGTTTTGGGGAATGATGATAAGAGCTTGGGAGATAGTGTTTGGTCTCTTACTCAGCTGTGATGACCTCTGCATGTAGAGGGGGAAGTAGGGAAGCCTCTTTCTGTCTGCACTGTTGAGTCCTATCTTCATCTTCAGGGAGGTCTCCTTTAGACACAGACTCAATAATATCTCTTTTCTTCTTCAGGTCCTGGCTCTTCCTGGCTTTGTATGGAAACAGTTAACAGGGGAAGAGGTCAGCTGGAGCAAAGACTTCCCTGCTGTGGACTCTGTGTTGGTGAGGGGGACTGGGAGGCTGTACCTATCCTATTCCTTGTGGCACTCAGCAAGGTGCTGATTTGTGTCCCTGTCCTCATGTACTTGCTTCCTCCTGTGATATGTCAAATAAACACAACAAAGGGCAACTTTTAGCTATGAGGATGCACCAAATGCTCTTACAGAGATGTAGCCATGCTGACTGCTGCTTCAAGCATGCAGTCGCCCAATGTCTGCTAAACAGCTTTAGGGCAGCGTATCCCATGTTGTGTCACTGTCACTTGTCTGGGAAGCGAGAAGATGAGGACTTGGGCACATCACTGCTCTCTGGCCATCTCTAACATGCACTTACTTGGTGCCTGGATAGGTGAAGCTCCTGGAGGTGATGGAAGTCATGGATAAAGACACCTTTGAGTTCAAATTTGGGAATGAGCTGACCTACACGACAGTGCTGAGTGACCAGCGCATGGTGGAGCTGATCCCCAACGGCAGCAATACTGCTGTGCGCTACGAGGACCGCAAGGAGTTCATCCGCCTGGTGCAAAAGGCTCGGCTGGAGGAGAGCAAGGAGCAGGTGACACTGTCTCACCCTGTGGCTGGTCATTGCCTCCCAGAGACCTGCCCCCCAGTCTGTTTCTGGTAAAATGCACCGTGGTTACTGTGCCTGTGCTCATTAGGGTAATGGTATCCAACCCTTTCAAGTGGGGTCCTGGAGCCTATGGAGCTGTTGAGAAGCAAAGTGGCTTCTAGTAGCACGGGTGATGGGGGTTTTATTCCCAGCTCTGACACAGGCTTTCTGAATGAATGGGGATGCATTTCTTTGGGATCGTGTCCTGTTCCTTCAGTTTCCTTGGAGCATGTGCTGAGCAGTCACATGGCTTGAATCCAGTAGAGTCCCTTGGCTCAACCATGAGTCAGGGAAATGGGCAAGATGTGCTGCTTACCTGCCTTGTCTCCTTTTCAGATCATGGCCATGCAGGCTGGGCTGCTGAAGGTGGTACCCCAAGCTGTTCTTGACCTCCTTACATGGCAGGAGCTGGAAAAAAAGGTCTGTGGAGACCCTGAAGTCACAGTGGATGCCCTGAAGAGGCTCAGTAAGTGAAGGGCTTTGCTGAAAACTCTTCCTGAAAGCAAGACTGTCTTCTGTCTGTGCTGGCACAAGGAGAAGTGTGGGAGGCCAGTATTAGCCTTTCTTATAGTGAGAATACAGTCCTGTGTCCTTGCCTTTAGCTGGGTGCTGATGGGGACAGGAGTGTCCTTTGACTCCATCCTGGGCCTCATGGTAGAGGCTAAGGCATCCCTAGGCTGCCAGTATCTGAGCCCCTGTGGAGCTGAGATGTGGATCAGACTGCGCTTCCTGGGAGGGGGCTGACTATATATGTTTCTTGCTCCTTGGGTCTATGTGGTCACACCCTGCAGGCAACCACTGCCAAAGAGGGAGGAGCTCAGATCTTTATTAAACTTTTTTCTGTATCCTTTGTGACAGCCCGGTTTGAGGACTTTGAGCCACAGGATACCCGTGTTCAGTACTTCTGGGAAGCACTCAATAACTTCACCAATGGTGAGCAATTTGCTCTGTCCGTGCATACCTTGTGCCATGACAGTTCCTGCCTGCTGGCTGGGAGCTGGGAGGGAAACCACTCAAGGAAAGCAAGCAGCTAGGCTGAAGGGACTGCTTGCTAGTGCTGGGGGTACCTAGAAGCAGCTCTACTGCATCTGACATCCCTCTAGGGTTTGCTACTGTCTTTGCTTTTCCTTCACAGAGGATCGCAGCCGCTTCCTCAGATTTGTCACTGGCAGAAGTCGCCTTCCAGCACGGATCTACGTCTATCCAGACAAGATGGGGTAAATCCATTCTTCTGTAGACTGCAAGGCTGACAGATCCCGTGCCATAGGGGTGGGTTGTCTGGGCTCCCTGCCTCGCTGGCCTGCTGGTTCTAACAGTTTGTCACCTTCTCCCCAGCTCAGAGACAACAGATGCTTTGCCAGAGTCATCCACCTGCTCCAGCACTCTCTTCTTGCCCAACTATGCCACGTAAGTTTTGGTGGTTCCCTGTGTCTGGAGGACTGTGTGTGGGCTCTCTTTGTTAACCTTGGTGCTGACCCATTGGGCCCATCACTTTGCCACACTTATATCCCCTGCCTGTCCCACGTGGCTGCTGAGTTTCTCTCTGCGAGCCCCTGGTGAAACATATCCTCCATTTCAGAAAACATCTTGTCCTCTCAACTGGTAAATGCAGCAATGGCAGCTCCTCCTTATCTTTTTTTTTTTCCTTCCTGCCATCCCTAGAGCCAAGGTATGTGAAGAGAAGTTGCGCTATGCTGCCTATAACTGCGTGGCCATTGACACAGATATGAGTCCGTGGGAAGAGTGATGTTGCAGCCTGACCAAGCAGCATGGACAATTGTTCAAGGAAACCATGCAGCGGGAAGCATTCCCTTGTCCCCACGGGATGTGTATATATAATAAATATATGGGTGTGAAGCCTGGCTCCCAGCAGTTGACATGAAGGGTTGGGTCTTCAACAGGGTTGGAGCTAGCTTGGATTGTAAATGTGATTGCCATGATGGAACCCTGGCTGAGCCCTTATGCATCAGAAAGATCTGGTAGGCTTTTGTAATGAGTTTCTTCTCCGTATCTTCTTGTAGCTCCACAATGCTCACTCCTTCCAGGCTGCACTTTGCTCAAACAAAAGTGAGGTAAGGAGACAAAGCTGCACAGCAGCTTACAGCACAGGACAGAGAGCTGTGAGCTGCTGCTGAGACTATGGGGTGGACAAGATGCTCAGTGTCTGCTGACCATACTCTGTTGCCTTGTTCCGGCTCTAATTTCTCAATGGAAACTAGATCATTCATCTAGGATTAAGAAGAATGGGGCGGTCTGGTGGCAGGTGCTGCAGGGGTGCTTTTGGCCACCAGGTGTCATAACAGACCTGCACAGCAGGACTGTGCGTGATTCCAAAGGGATTCCCATGCTTTTACATCACACAAAATCTGAGTTACTGTCGTTCCTGGCACCTCTTGCACAGCAGCGATTGCTGGGGAAGCTGCTTTCTCACAGTGAGTGGGAACTGTCTAATTCCCTTTTGTTCTTTTAGTTCTGCATCCAGCATGCAGGTGGCCTGGCAGGTGTTCTCCCAGGCTCTTTGAGCCTCAGTTTACCCCTGCATGGCAGTATTATAACTAATCTATTCTAGTTCTCATGAAGATCTGCCATCAGGGCCAAGTTCATCTTCCAGCCTGCAGAGGTTAAAGCAGTAGCAGGCATGGCAGTGCCAGGCTCTCCTCCCCCCCTCTCATCCATGGGAAAGGACATGGAGGTTTCAGGTGAACAGGAAAAGCATTTGCCGTAGGGCAGTGTGGAAACCAGATACCAAGAGTTGGAGCTCCTTGAGCAGATGGACACATGCTCTGTGAGTGAGGAGTGGGCAACTTCACAACTATTTGGAAATCTTTGTGGATCTTCCCAGCTCTGGGCAGTGTTGTTCATTGCCTAGCACTGGGAGCTGCTTGATGTTAGTCTACATTTATACCTCCAGCTCCATCTTCAGCCTATGTGGTCTGTTGGACCTCCACTACTGTGAGTCACAGAGTCACTGGGGCCACACTGGCGCGGGGCTGATGCTGTGAGTTAAGATTTATCCTGTCTTAATGTTTCGTGGCTTTTTATCCTCTGTTGAAGGACTCTGTCATCTAGAAATCACTTCCAATTGTAAATAAAGTCCTTCCCTTCATGAGTTTCTTTTGAAACATGTATTCCTAGATCTGCTGAGGAGGGTTGTTGCTAAAAGGGTTATAGGACCAGGAAGGAGCATGTGCTGCCATCTCCTGCATTGTGGTGAGTGGAGAGAGCACAGGATGAATTAGGGAAGCTGTTTATGGCAGCCCTTGCCTGCAGCAGGGCCTTCCATGCTCAGCTGGGTTGGTGTGAAGTCCTGTCTGCTGGAGGAGGTCTTCTGTAAATCCTAGATCTGTCTCAGAATTGATCTCTCTGGCTTTGTGGCTGATTTCAACCACTAGTTGAATGGGAATGGGAACAAGAGCGGAACCAGCGCAATATTTTCCATGCTGGTGGCTGAGTCACTTCCTAGGGTGTCTGTTTTAAATGGGCATGAGTAAGCTGGTGAAAGGACTTTGATCTGCTGGCTTGCCCTCAGTCAGGAGTGTTGAGGAAGGAACCTGCAGCAGTGAGCTGGGACTTGAAATAAGTCATCTGAAAAGGGACTGACATTGGGATGGAATTGATACTGCTTTTTCCAACCTTGTCCTCTTGCCTCTACCGGACATCAGCAGGAGGACACATTATTTACTGAGCAGAATTAGAAGCAGCAATAAAATAGATTCCTCTCTTTATTGCTGGGCAGGAGTTGGTTGGTAAGTAGTTCAGGGTGGGATGGATAAGATGGCCCTAGTCTTTGGTGGAGGGCGAGCTGATGTCACCCATTGGAATGGGCAGGTTAGGAGCCAGCTAGGGCTGCTTGGGCTGATCAGTTGTGGGGGAGCAAGCACCTCTGGCTCCCCTGCCCTTGGAATCAACTGTAGCTGAAGGAGGATAACAGGTAATTACAGAGGTATACCCACAACACTTCAGGTTTCTCACTGAGATACATTTAGACAGCTCTATTCCCTCTCATTACCCATGTACCCAGCCTTCCATGATGAGGAGAGAGCTGCTGTGCAAGGTGACACTGACAGCAGAACCTGGCTGAAGTGGTGGGATTCTTCCCTAGAAGCATTGTGGCACTTCTATATTTGGAGATGCTCAAGACTTCTTGTACAGCCCTGGACGCTGTGATCAACCTTATAGTCTCATCGTGCTGGCTTTAGATCTAGGCCCTCCCTAACCTGAAGCACTTGATGAACTATGGAGTTATCAACTAGTGTTTTCCCATGTTTCCTGCATTTCTCTACTCTTCCTTCCAGCAAGGTCTTTTAGCATCTGAGACCTCTTATTCCTTGCCACTCACTGAGTGCTGCCCAAGGGCTTGCTGGAACTCTGGAGAAAGGATCTAGCAGGTGACCGGGATTTCTGTTTAAAAGATACTTGAAATAACAGGACCCTGGCCCTAGCAGAAAGGGAATTGCCCAGGATGGTGTGGATTTAACTCTTACAAGCATATTGAGAAAAACATTTTTTTACCATATAAATAATTGTTTTACTGTCTATTTTGTGTTATCACAGTATGCATGTTGGAGAATTGCAGCAGTTGCTGCTGTGGTGGTGTACTGGGTTGGAGAGACCTGTGAAAGCCCCTCTAGTAGGGGGAGGAGCCCATTGCAGCAGTGAGATTGTTTGGTGCGTGGTCAGAGGGTCTGGAAAAACATGGCTGCTGTGGAACAATGCCAAGATAACCCACTGATTGTGCTGTTCAGTTTGCTGTGCAAAGGTAAGCTGGGAAGGGGGAGCTGGCCTGGATGTCCTCTGCGTGGTCCTCTCATCTGCAGCGTTTTAAAGCCAATCACAAACTGAACGTCTGCTGTGACAGCCCAGCGAATTGTGGAAAAGGTCAGCCTGGCTCAACTCTGGCCAATCTCAGGGGCCCAAAATAGATGTTAGGTCAGTGCTGGGTCATGTTTCTTTTCTGATCTCTAAAGCTGTGGGTAGGAACTGTCTCCTATCATGTTTGACAAGGTACAAATCAAGTGCCCCTGCCCTGGAGTCCTGCTGCATGTGGCCTGGGGCAAGAGAGTCCTGAGTATCAGGAACCAGCAGCTTCCTGTCCTCGATCCAACAACCAGTCTCAAATCAATGGAGGTCGATTTTCAAGCCAGTGCCGTCCTAAGGAAGGTGCTGCTGAGGAGCATCTCCATGGGCCACAGCTGCAGCTCTACAGAGTGGGTAGGAGTGAGATGGAGAGGGAGTGATGTCATCATGGCTCCACGTAACCAGTTGCTCTCTGCTGCCTTCAACTTGCTGGATTGTCATAGAATAGTTTCAGGTGATTAACAGCGCATATGTAATCTACCTGTTCTTGTTATGCTACAAATACCCTGGAGTATGACAAAATCTAAGTAGTTTGACAGATTCTGTCTGCCCCTACCTCATGTAGGATCTAAAATAAAATGAATTAACTAACTGCTCCTGGCCTTCCTGATGATTTCTCAGGTCTGGCTGGGGCTCCTATGTCCTTCTGTTGGGTTAAATAGTGGGTGTGACACTTGGGGACATGGTTTAGTCACAAACATGGCAGTGCTGGGTTAACAGTTGGACTCTATGATCTTAGAGGTCTTTTCAGCCTGAATGATTCTGTGATTCTAAGAAGCAATGAAGACTGGTGTTGTGAGAGTCAGCTGGAGGTGAAGCAGAAATCAGCCCTGCCATGTCTTGCACACAAAGTGGCATCACAGAGGTGACTCAGAGTATTAACTGGCTTAACCCTTTGCAACAGCTCTGCAAAGCAGTGGTACAGGGTGACTGACAGCAGAAGGAGGGCCCAGGACCTTCGTGGCTGTGGTTACTGCAGGTAAGAGCAAGGCAGTTGGCCATTGCTGCAGTGAGGCACAGTCACGCCTGTTCAATAGATAACACTGCAGGGATGATCAGCTGTTGGATCTCTCTGCACTGTGCCTTTGCAGGCAGGGATGGAGCTGGACTCTGACCTGCCAGGAGAGCAGGCAGGCACTGGGGGGACCTTTGAGCTCTGCCAGCCTGCTTGTTTCATGGTCCTTCAACTCAGCCCTTTGTGCCCATCCTGAAGAAATTAAGGTAGCATGGGGTGGAGCTGAGCTGCTCTCTGCCACCGCCTTGCTGTGGTATGCAACAAGCAGACATGACATGAGGTGGCACACTGATAGTGTTGGGGTGGGGGGGAGGGGGATGGGTGCTTCTGGGTGTAATGGCCTCACTCCTGCTGCCAGGATGCCTCTGCTGCCTGGGACAAAGCTATTCTGAGCAGGGAAGCCTGTCCTCCTCCCCAGCAAGTGCTTGGAGCATCTCCACCTGCTGCAGGCCTGCCCCGGGCAGGGATATAACAGCCAGAAGCTGGCACACCCAAACCAGAATTCCCACTCTCTTCCCTATCCATGCTGGAGATGTAGCCCTGTGCCCTGATGCCACAGGACTCCTTCTCTGCTTGTAGGAAAGCAGGCAATGACAGAGATGTTGGAAGGCCGGGAGAGAGCAGAGTCCTAAGCTAGGGCAAGGGGCTGCCTGTGACCCGGCTCAGCTCCTGCCGGATACTGAAGTGGACGTAACACTCACATCTTGGCAAAGGGGGCCCGGAACTGGAGACCGGAGCGCCTGCTGCCCGAGAGTGATGAAGAAGCGCCGGGGCGTGCCCGGCGTGGAGGCGGCAGCTGGGAAGTGAGGGCTGCCCGAGGCGGGGCGGCCCCGGAGGGAGGCGGGCACGACGGCCGCGCCGGAGGCGCCCCGGCCCGGCGGGCACTCCAGGGCGGGCACGGTCGGGACAGCCCGGGGCGCAGCGGCGCGGAGCCGGTTCCCAGAGCGCGATGAGGGCGGGCGGGGAGGCGCCGCACCAGGTGCTGGGCCGGCTGCGGTTCCTGCTGCAGTGCAGCGAGTGCTTCCGCCGCGCCCGGGCGCTGCCCGCCGCGCTCTGCTACGTGCCGCGGGAGGTGCAGTACAAGATCTGCAAGGACCCCGCGGCCGCCGCCGCCCGCAGCCTGCTCAGCGTGTGGGACAGCCCGGCGCCGGCGCGGGGCGGCAAGCGGGCGGCGCGGGCCACGATCGAGGTGCGGAAGGGCGGCTGCCTGCGCGCCACCGGCGAGGAGTACTGCAACAGCGCCGGCCTCTGGGTCAAGCTCAGCAAGGTAACGCGGGTGCGGCACCGGGAACCACCCGGGCATGCCGGGTCCCGACGGCGGTGACAGGACGGGATGTGCCTTCAGGAGCAGCTGGAGGAGTACACGGGCACCCGTGGCTTGGCGGAGGGCTGGGTCCTGGCGCAGAGGTTCGGAGAGGGAGGAGATAAATTAGTCCCGGTTGACTCCGTGCAGAGGATCCAGTGTCAGCACCAAACGCTGGGGGTTGATTACAGACCTGCTATCAGGTATGGCCCCGGGCAGGAACTGGGCACTGGAGACGCGTGTGACCCGTCACCACAGAGGCCGTACAACCCAACCATCCCAAATCCCTTGGGCACGCCCAGCACAGCCCACTCGCTCCCTCCAGCGCAGGTGGGACCCATCCCCGCCTAGCATCGGTGGCAGGTGCGTGCTCCCTGGTAGATTAATCCTGTTAGCTTGTGGCAGCGCCTACACAGAATAAAGATGATGCCAGGGGCGTTCTGAATCATTTGAATATAGGCTGAGCGATGTCACAGAGGTAGTGCAGTGACCAGAGAGCTCAAATTTTATTTTTATGATGGAAAGTTACATGCAGGGTGGGATTCCCCTGCTCTGTCCCAGCCTGTACCCGAGTGCAGAGACACTCATCCTTCCCACAGCTGTTCCTGGGTGTCACCCCCAGTACCCCACTACTGCTGACTACACTTCAGGCTAAGGCAGTCATGGACGCTCTGAGCACTGACACATCTTTTCCATTGTGTGACTCCTCCACCCCTGTTGCTCCAGCTGGGAACAAGTGGTGGACCTGACGTACTCCATGCGCCTTGGAGAGATGCCCAGGCTCATAGAGCAGGATGAGGCCGCTGTGCAGAAGTTTCGGTATGAATGTATCTCCTAGAGCAGGACTGCAGCATCTTGAGGGGCTGCTGGCCAGGGCCTGGACATGCCTGCAGGGCCAAGACTGGCTTCAGGGTCTGGAGGGGGGAGGATGAGTGCCATGAGATGCCTTTTGCATTAGTACCTCGGCACTGCTCAAGTGAAGATGGCCTTTGCTCCATGGACCATTGGAATGACTGTGTACTGCTGTTCCCACTGGGCTGGAGTGGCCATTAATACCTGGTGTGCTGGTGATGAGATACAGCTGTGCCATCTGTCTGCTGCAGGGACAGTGGCCTGGCACCATGTCAATTTGGTGACCATGAGACACTACAGCCAATCTCAGCTGGGGCTTCTGCACACAGCTGGTGGGCAGGTTTGGGGTGCAGCCTGGTCTCCTCGTCCTGTTAACACAGAGACTCCATGCAGGTCCGTGCCCCCAGGCTGGACCTATGAGCATGACATGGAGCTGGGGCGCTTCCTGTATGATCACAGTGAGAAGAAGCTGCAGTGCGTGGACTGCACCAAGGAGCACATCAACAGCATTGAGGTCTCCTCACACATGGTGCGTAGTGGGGCTCCTCTGCAGCCTAAAAGCAGCATAAGACATGTGAGCATCGCCACAGATGTGGGGTGGAGTGGCCAGCTGTGGCTGTCCCCTCTGCGAGGGGCAGGGATGTTGGGGGTTTTTGCTGCTCTAGCAAAGCTGTTGGGTGTTGGGGGCAAAATCCCACTGTGTCTCTGGGGCACTAGGGGTCCACAGCCATGCCGTTTGCTGTGTCAGGGAGCCACCATCCTCCCACAGCCTAACAAACCAAGGGGCTGGCCTGTTCCTGACCTCCTTTGGACCCGCAAAACACACCTCAGAGAAAGCCACAGCGTGTCCAAGGATGCTCATCTCCCTCCCTCTGCTCACTGCACTCTTGCAGGAGGATTGTGTTGCAGCCCATCTGACAGACAACCTGACGTACACCTTCTGGGAGAGCAGCGGGCCCCCGGGGCAGCACTGGGTGCGCCTCAACATGAAGAAAGGCGCCATTGTCAAGTGAGACCTCGGGGAGTCCCCTCCATGCCAACAGCTGTGCCAGGGAAGGGTAGGGTGCGGGGCAAAGCACCATCTTCTTCTTCAACCCAGCTTGCCCCCAGCTGTAGCTGGGGGTGTGGGATTGAGGTGGGGGACGGCTGCTGTCAAAGGCACCCCAGGAAGACACAGCTTTGCCCCAGGCCTGGGACAACTGTGGGGGTACCTCTTGGCCCAGGCAGCTCATGAGGGGAGGACAATGCTGTTCCTTGCTCTTCTCACCCACAGGAGGCTGTGGCTGATGCTAGATGGGCAGTCCAACTCCTATGTACCCAGGCGAGTGTCTGTGTATGGGGGAACACCAAGCAGGCTGCAGCACCTGAGAACAGTCCTAATTAACGAGTGAGTAATGAGTGAGGAGCAGCCTGTGCCCAGCTTGTGCAAAACTCCTGAGATGTCTCTGAATCCTGTTAAGGATGGGGCTGGGGCTGGGGCTGGGGCTGGGGCTGCTTCTGAGTGACTTGCCAGCGGCTCTCCAAGGGTTGGAACTCCCTGGGAGCAGGCTACATCTATTCCCACAAGTGTGGTGGTCCCTTGCTTCCATGTGCCAGTCAAGTGCTTTAATCTCCTCTCCTGCTCCTCACCCATGCTGCGGCAGCTGGTCTGCAGCATGCTTCCTTCTGCCTGGTGACTTTAGTGGTCTTTCTGCCTCTTCCTCCTCACTTCTGGGAACACACACCACTGCTGCCACCTTCCTGAGCACCTCTGCCATGCTGTAGCCAAGAAGTCCTGGGGTGCTTCACCTGTCCATTTTCACCCAGGCCCTGAGCACCCTTCTCAAGGCAGTCAGGGGCTTACACAGGAGTGCAAAGGTCTCCTTGGCCTTCCCCCAAAATGTGCTTGTTTGATGTTTTCTGGCTGAGCAGTGAAATCTGTCTCTTAAGAAGCACCCATGAGACTGCAGAGGTGTCCTTTGCAGTGGCAGGAGCCAGCTCCTCACTGCATCTGAATGCTTGCAGTGTTTTTTCCCCATGGGCTCACAGGACTTTGATGGGACCTTGACAAGGAGTTGAAAATACACTTAGTAAATTGCTCATTTACACAAATCCCCATTTCTTTCAAAAACACACCACCCTTGCATGACCAACTCTGCTTGAAAGATTGGTTCTGCCCTTGTGAGATGTGCTGGGACCCCCGCAAGAACAGTGACATGCTCTCAGCCATCTTGTCTTTCCGTACTGCTTTGAATATGTGCTCTTTTCTGGCTTTTTGGATGCGGCTTCCACCTTCTCCGGAACGTCTCTGTGCCTCTGACAGCCTCTTCTCTGCTTGGGCACCTCCTGCCACAGCCCTGGTGAGGTGGGGGGGCTTTTGTATGGGTAGAAGCACATCCTTGGCTGGGGAGCCAGAGTGGCCTGTGCCTTGCTGGCCACCTCACCATTGTCTGTGCCTCATGGCTCTACCATCTCCCTCCATGCTGTGTGCAGGAACAGCTACCAGAATGTCTGCATTCTCCGTGACATGAAAACCCACATGCCGGTGCTGGAGATCCGCTTCCTGGAGTGCCGGGGTGAGCCTGTGCACCCAGACTGTGGCTGCCAGCCCAGCCTGGCCCTAAACCTGCACTAATCCTGACCCTGCAGCTCTTCCTACCACACTTGCTGCTTTTTGGGATCCACTGGCGGGAAGGTTGAGGAATGAGCTTCATATGAGACGCTGCATGAGCTGGGGGCACCTCGCCTCTTGTTGCAGCATCCAGGTCATGCTGGCTGCAGCACATGCAGCATCACTGTTCTTTCTTGACAGACCAAGGGTACAATGTCCGTCTGCAGGGGATTAAGATCGTGTCCTTCTGGGAGTGGGACCTGATCCTGAACGCCGACATGTTCCAGCCAGCCCGGCTGGTTCGCTACCCTCTCCTGGAAGGCGTGGATGCCGACGTGCTGTACCGGCGAGCTGTGCTCATTCAGAGGTACGGCACAGGGATGCCCCAGTTCCTACAGTAATCTCAATCCCAAAAAGCATCATGCCTTGACCTGCAGGGCAGCCCCAAGCTGGGGTCAGCACTGGCTCCACAGAGACCCTCTGCAGTGATTCAGCTGCAGTGCAGCAGCATGGGCTGGGCTGCCCTTGTTTGCAGCATTTTTTGGGGAGAAATGAAATAAAGTGCTTGGACAGAGGGTGCTGGGTGGGTGCTCCCCTCGTGTCTGATGTCCCTCAATGGGCTGGAGGGGACCCATGTGCAGGGAGCACAATGCCCAGGGGTTGTGCTGAAATGCTACTCTCCTGCAAACTCACACTGCTTCTCTCCTGTCTCAAGGTTTGTCCAGCTCTTGGAAAGTGTCCTGTGTTACCTGATCCCCCTCTCCGAGGACAGCATTGGCACCTTCAGTGCACTTAGGGTGAGCATGTGCCAGGCTTCCCTGGGATGGTGCCAGTAGGGACATCTCCTCACAAGTTCAGGTTTTCTGGGGGCTGTAGTGTTTCCTCCTTATCCAGTGGGGACAGACCAGCTCAAGGCTGACAGCTGCCATGTTTGGCATTGCCTGAGCGATGGAAGAGCATCTTCTGTGACACCAGGGCTGACTTGAAGAGAGGAAAAGACAGCAGGTAGTGGCAGGATCAGACCTCTAACCCTCCTTGCTTGTCCCTTGCTAGAGCATGAAGCCATTCCTGCTGCTGTCCAAGCAGAGTGAAGCCCTCATTGCCCACTGTCTGCAGTCCTCGGAGAGCTCTGCTCCTCACACCCTGCCAAAGCTCTACATCAACCGGCTCCTGGCCCGGGAGCACCGTGCCAATCCCACACTGGACCCCAGCTGTAGGAACGCCGTCTTCACCCAGGTATGGCAACACCATGCCTGTGCCAGGTACCTGTCACTTCAGTAGGTATCTTGCCCCCATCTCATCCCCTTTCTGCTCTACTACTCTCCAGCTGTATGAAGGCCTCAGATCTTCCAAGAACAATCAGCCCCTGGACTACAGGTAGGTCTGCAGTGTCATATTTGTGGGGTGTCACTTCCCAGAGCAGGGTGCAAGGGGAATTCCAGGTGCTGCTGGTATGCTCAGAGGAGAGATGTGCATGGGGCTGTTGCTTCCCCACAGGTGGCCCCTGACTTACAGCCAGTGGTGGGAGTGTGATTTCATCACTGAGGGCATCATTGACAATGGTGAGAGCTCTCCCTGGGTGTCTCATGTGTTGGGGTGCAGCTCAGTGGGTGTCCATGCTGTTCTAGCTGCTCTGGGAGAGGCAGCCCTGCTCTGCAAACATAAACATGAGATCGTCCCTGTATCTCCCCTACCCCACCAGTGCTGCTGCTGCTGCCCCAGGGAGATGGGCAGCTTGGCCATATCCTGTGGCTCACTGTCTGGCCCTGGTGTGTCAGGCACTAACCATCGTCTGCCCCCCCTGTAGGTGGTGGCTTTCGGGACAGCCTGTCAGATGTGTCAGAGGAACTGTGTCCCAGCTCCAGCGATGTCCCAGTGCCCCTGCCATTCTTTGTGCGCACCTCCAATCAGGTTTGGCATCCCACTGTCTGCCTGTCCAGGCCAGGGGAGTCAGCCAGCAGAGCCTGGGGTGTTAGCCCTACCTTGATGCTTGCACAGCTATTGGCTGTGTTTGTACCTGGGTGGTGGAGATCTCCTGGAGGGGTGTAAAGGGCTGGAGAGGCAGGTGGAGGAGTGAATGGGGGGGAGGCTGCAGGAGAGACCATGCTGGGCTTGTCAAATCTCTGTGTCCTAAGAGCCTCTCCCACAGGCTAACAGCAGCAGTGACACCAGGGACATGTATGTCCCCAACCCCTCCTGCAAGGACTTCCCCAAGTATGAATGGATCGGGCAGCTGATGGGAGCAGCCCTGAGGAGCAAGGAGTTTCTGGTGAGCACAGCAGAGCCTTCCTGGCCAGTGAGGGGGCTTGTCAGGGGCCACCCTGTCTTGGGCAGAGGGGCTGCCTGTGGGTGAAGGAGAGGCAGGAGGAAAATGCTTGTGTCCACTCCTTGTGGCAGATCCTGTCTTTGCCGGCGCTAGTGTGGAAGCAGCTAGCAGGGGAGGAGGTCAGCTGGAGCAAGGACTTTCCCAGTGTGGACTCAGAGCTGGTGAGCAGGGCTGGGTGCTGGCAGAGCAGTGCTGTGCTCTGTCCTGGCTGCTCTGGCTCCACTGTGGTGGCTATTGCTCATTTGGATTGCAGGTGAAGCTGCTGGGGGTGCTAGAGAGGGTGGACAGGGAAGGCTTTGAGTTCATGTTTGGCAGAGAGTTGACCTACACAACAGTGCTGAGTGACCAGCGCGTGGTGGAGCTGATCCCCAACGGCAGCAACACCGCTGTGCGCTACGAGGACCGCAAGGAGTTCATCCGCCTGGTGCAAAAGGCTCGGCTGGAGGAGAGCAAGGAGCAGGTGACACTGTCCCCCAGGGCTGACAGGGCTGCAAGGGAACCCTGCTCCTATGGCAAGACATCTTGGTATTTGTGGGACTGGTGGTTGTCAAAATGTGTCCCCAGCTTCAGCTGGGTGGTTTCTTTGTGCATCCCATACCCAGGGTGTCCATGTGTCCTGGGGATCCTGTGGTCACTGTCCCCAGAGCCTTAGGTGGCTGCCCACTAGGTGGACCCACTGTGGTGACATGGAGTCCATCCTGCGTCCCCACAGGTTGCAGCCATACGTGCAGGGCTGCTCCGAGTGGTGCCCCAGCCTGTGCTGGACCTGCTCACCTGGCAGCAGATGGAGAAGAGGATCTGCGGGGACCCGGAGATCACAGCGGCTGAACTACAGAAGTTCAGTAGGTCACAGGGCCAGCCCAGAGCTGCTCCCTGCCCTCCACAAGGGCACGGGATCCCCTTGATAATGCTTGTCCTGCACATGCATCCTGGTCATGGGGTGCCTGGGGGAGGATTAGGTAGAGGGTCCCTGGATGCTTCAGGGTTAGCAGCAAGCCCCACTGGAACCCACTCTGGTCCATCTGGTCCTTAGCTGCTACGGGCAGAGGTGAGTGGCCGCTCTGCAAACTTGGACCTCTGTTTCTCCACCCACCATGACACAAACTGCTGGTCCCACTCAGGGGTGCCAGGTGCTCTCATGGGCTCACCGAGAAGCAGAGGGTCTCCTCCTTTCCTTTGCTTTGGTGGGAGTTTCTAATTAAGCCATTGCACATTCTTTGTTGCAGTCAAGTTTGATGACTTCCCCTCTGATGATATCCGTATCCAGTATTTCTTGGAGGCACTCAACAACTTCACCAGTGGTGAGTGACCCAGAGCCTTTACCTGCTCTTCATGTGCAGTAGGACGGGCTAGGGTATGGGGCATCCGCTGCCCTGTGCCCCAGGGCTGCTCACCAGGTGCTTCCCTGGGAAGCAGCTGGGGTCATCCCTCCCAGCCCTTCCTGGGGTTCTGAGAGGATCCCTTAGCTTTGCCCCATGCTCCTGGGGTGATTCTGCAAGGCAGATCTTGCTGTGATAGCAGTGAGTGAGACAGTCCTGTCCCTGAGACCTGCGCTCTGTCCTTCCCCTCAGAGGATCTCAGCCGTTTCCTCAAGTTTGTCACCGGCCGGAGCCGCCTCCCAGTTCAGATCAATGTCTACCCGGAAAGGTCGAAGTGAGTCCATCGTGCCTGGGGTCCCTGTGCCATGCTGGGGTCCCCACATGATGTCAGGTCGCTGTGCTGGGGTCTGACTCTCCTTTCTCCCAAGCTTGGATGCATTGGACCTGATGCCACAGGCCTGCACGTGCTCCTGCAGCTTCTTCTTGCCCAACTATTCCTCGTGAGTTGAGCTGGGGATAGGGATGCTCCCCACTCCCTGGGGCTGGTGTTGGGGTTCCCATCAAGACTCCCCAGGTCTTTCCCTGGGGGATGTCCCGGCAGGTGTGGGGAGGGAAGCCTGAGGTTTTCTGTGGCCATCATGGCTGTGACCTAGAGTTCCTCCTGCCAGGGCCAAGGTCTGCGAGGAGCTGCTGCGCTACGCCGTGTACAACTGCATGTCCATCGACACCGACAAGAACCCCTGGGATGAATGAGACCCCCATGTGCCCCACGCCATGGGAGCCTCGGGGACACTGGAGTCAATAAAACTGCAGGGCTAGATCCTGCTGTCCTGCCCCAGGTGCTGTTTGTGTCTGTGCTTCTCTAGGTCTGGGTCTGGAGCGTGTGGCCAGTGCTGCAGCTGGAAGGGCCAGCATGGCACTGGCCGCTGGGTGCTGCGCCCGCACAGGCTCCTGCGGGGTGGAGAGCGTGCCGTGTGGGGAGCGCTGTGAGTCCTGTCCCTTCTCTGGACATGGTGTGGGGAGCACAGCTGCAAACTGACCCCCAGTGCCCCCAGTTCACCCCACACAGAGCCCCCAGTTCACCCCACACAGAGCCCCCAGTGTCCCCAGCTCGCCCCACACAGAGCCCCCAGTGTCCCTAGTTCACCCCACAGAGAGCCCGCAGTGTCCCCAGCTCGCCCCACACAGAGCCCACAGTGTCCCCAGCTCTCCCCACAGAGAGCCCGCAGTGTCCCCAGTGTCCCCAGCTCTCCCCACACAGAGCCCGCAGTGTCCCCAGCTCTCCCCACACAGAGCCCGCAGTGTCCCCAGTGTCCCCAGCTCTCCCCACACAGAGCCCGCAGTGTCCCCAGCTCTCCCCACACAGAGCCCCCATTGCCCCCAGCTCTCCCCACACAGAGCCCCCATTGCCCCCAGCTCTCCCCACACAGAGCCCGCAGTGTCCCCAGCTCTCCCCACACAGAGCCCCCATTGCCCCCAGCTCTCCCCACACAGAGCCCGCAGTGTCCCCAGCTCTCCCCACACAGAGCCCGCAGTGTCCCCAGCTCTCCCCACACAGAGCCCGCAGTGTCCCCAGCTCTCCCCACACAGAGCCCGCATTGCCCCCAGCTCTCCCCACACAGAGCCCGCAGTGTCCCCAGCTCTCCCCACACAGAGCCCCCATTGCCCCCAGCTCTCCCCACACAGAGCCCCCATTGCCCCCAGCTCTCCCCACACAGAGCCCCCATTGCCCCCAGCTCTCCCCACACAGAGCCCCCATTGCCCCCAGCTCTCCCCACACAGAGCCCGCAGTGTCCCCAGCTCTCCCCACACAGAGCCCGCAGTGTCCCCAGCTCTCCCCACACAGAGCCCGCAGTGCCCCCAGCTCTCCCCACACAGAGCCCCCATTGCCCCCAGCTCTCCCCACACAGAGCCCGCAGCCCCTCCGTTACCCCCGCAGTCCTCCCTGCGGCCGCCTGGGGGCGCTGTTCCGCCGAGCGCCCCCCGCCGCCGGGCAGGGATCCATGACTCGGCGCTCGGCAGCGCGGGGTCCCTTCGTTCGGTGTTCCTCTCGCTGGCCTGGCTGGGTGGAGGCCGCCCGCAGCCCACCGGGGAGGCGGATCGATTCTATCGGCGCTCGCCCGCGATCGACGCTCTCGGCTGTCCGCGCGCAGGCGCAGCGCGGCCGCGCCGCCATTGCTGCGCTGTCAGTGCCGGGAGCGGCCGCGGGGACCGCAGCGGTGAACCGGCCTTGCCTCACCTGCCCGGTGAGGCCCTGCCTCTCTGTGTCACTCCGCCACACGATGGAGTTCCAGGCCGTGGTGATGGCGGCCGGAGGCGGCTCCCGCATGACGGACCTGACCTCCAGCATCCCGAAGCCGCTGCTCCCGGTGGGAAACCGGCCGCTGCTCTGGTACCCGCTGAACCTGCTGGAGCGCGCCGGCTTCGAAGGTGAGGCACAGCGGGGTCTGGGCGTGCTGACCCTGGTGACTGCGGGCTCCCCCTGGTCCCTACGGGCCGTCACCGCCGCCGTCCGTTCTGCCGCCGTTCTAATGCCGCGTCGCAGGTGCCGTGTTGGCCGGGGCAGGTGCTGCAGCACATCTGTCCTCTGCGCTGGAGCCGTGCTGTTGGCCCGGGTCACATCCCTTCCTGCCCTGTCGGCTGCGCCCTCTGTGCCTGCATCTTCTACCCGTCTTCTCACCGAGGGCAGGGGGTGTCTGAAAGGAGGGTGCAGAGAGGGGTGTGTCGGTCTTTTCTCTCACGTAACAAGTTACAGGACGAGTCTCAAGTTGCACCAGGGGAGGTTTAGATTGGATATTACGAAAATCTTTTTCTCTGAAGGGGTTTTAGAGCATTGGAACAAATTGTCCGGAGAAGTGGTGGTGGCACCATCCCTGGAAGTGTTCAGAAGCCATGAGTATATGACACTTGAGGACGTGGCTTAGTGGGGAATGTGGTGGTGATGCTGGTTGGTCGGACTTGATGATCTTCAAGATCTTTTCCAACAGTGCAGCGATTCTCTGATTCGAGGCCTTTCCCACCACTGGTGTCGTCCCCTGGGTCGCTAACCTTGAGTCTCCCGTGTTTCTTTCCCAGAGTCATTAATGGCAGCAGCGTGAGGAGTGTCAGCTCTCCGGGGATGGCTCGTGGTTTGTTGTTTCAGCCTGGCCCGAGTTCAGGGCTGCTGGCTCTGTCTGAGGCGCTCAGTCCATGGGGCAGCAGAGCCAGGTGCTGGGCTTTGGCCGCAGCAGGGTGGGGACAGTGGCAGACTCGTGTTGCTCACCTGTGGGCTTTGTTTCACATCGGGATTAAAGTGGTATTTAGTACCTGGTGAGCTTCTTCAGTATCTTCTGAGGTTAGGCTTTTGTTCACCTTGTCAGTGCTGGACCAAATCTTTCTGTGGCATCCCTCTAGCTTCTTATAAAGCTTCATCCTGACACCTTTCAGGCATCTGGGTTTTTTATGTTTGTGTTTGTCTTTTGTGCTTCTGCTTCTCTGTTTTGTCTCTGTGATTATTCTGTACTTCATCCTGAGTCTGTGGCTTTCTTCCTGACTGCTTCTATCTTCTGTGAAGATGTAAAGATCAGCTCATGATTATCCATGTTCTATTTCAGTGTGAAGGAACAAAACTAAGAGCAGACGTTGCCTTTATTCTGTTTCGTTAGAAAATCCTAAAGAACTTCTGTTCTTTGCATTTGTTTTTTTTGTTTGTTGTTTGTTGAAATCTGCATTCTGAATGTCTGCCTTCTTTGCCTGTTCTCCTGTCTTTTTTTTTTTTTTTTTTTTGGCAATACTTTTGTCCTGCAATGGAAATTATTGTGCTTTGTCTGGCTCTTTATTCAGAAATAACCATTTCCACTTGATGCCCCTGACCACTATTAGCTGCCCCTCTACTCAGCCCAGGTGAGGCACATCTGGAGTGCTGTGTCCAGTCCTGGGCTCCTCAGGACAAGAGAGACATGGAGCTCCTGGAGCAGGTCCAGTGGAGGGCAACAAAGATGATGAAGGGACTGGAGCATCTCCGTTATGAGGAAATGCTGGGGGAGCTGGGCCTGTTCAGCCTCGAGAAGAGGCAACTGAGAAGGGACCTCATCAATGTCTCTCAGTCTCTGAAGGGAGGTGTCAGAGGATGGACCAGGTTCAGCACAGTGGTGCCAAGCAATGGTACAAGAGGAAACAGGCAGAAACTGATTCCCAGGAAGTTTGAGCTGAACATGGGGAAAAACCTCTTTAATGTGTAGGTGACTGAGCACTGGGACAGGCTGTGCAGGGGGTGTGGGACCTCCCTCACTGGGGATGTCCCAGAGCCATCTGGATGCAATCCTGTGCAATGTGATTTGAGATGAGGCTGCTTGAGCAGGGAGGTTGGATCAGATGACCCAGTGTGGTCCCTTCCAGCCTGAACCGTGCTGTGACTGTGTGATAGTGCTGCAGTCAGATCTTTCTCCTTTCTCACATGTAGTGCTTCAGCTTCTCTCTCTCCAGTGAAAATGTGGACATGCAGGGTTGTAGTCAATAAATGTATTCAGCTTCAGTGAGCAAACTGCCACCTTCCTGCTCCTTCCTTGCTTCACACCCGTGACCAAGCTGTACATTCCTGTATTAAATGATCCAATGGCATGAATTCTCTCCCTGGATGATTAGTTCCTCATACTTGCTTATGTGAGTAAGTAGGTGTTCCATGGGCTGACTCACTGTGTCTCTTTTGCCCTAATTGCAAGTGCTTAATCTCTCCTAATATTTCTCATATTTAGGAGACCTTTGCCCAGCTCACCAGGTTTATGCTGAGCAGTGTGAGCTTAGAACCTGCACCTGACACCAGTTCCCTCTTCATCAGTTAATTCTTTGCCTAATTCAAGGTGTGCTTTCAGTCCTTTTGTCTAAGTTCTTCAGCCTCTTTTGAATCCACATTGGCATCCAGTATGGGAGTGGAAGGGCAGCCATGTCTCTGGCACCAAAATGCCACACAATTCCCATGTTTCCAGTTCCTTCGTCTTTTCTTTTAATAGATTCAAGATGAGTTTAGTTTTGATTGATGCAGATTTATTCCTGATGTGTTTTCATCTTGCCTATACTATTATTAATTATCATTATTGTTTATTATTTCCCATAATCCTGTGTTAAAATTCCATGTGGAATACAATGTTATAGTGTTTAGGTGTTTTGAGGGGATATTTTAACTGGAAAATTTGATTGTTGCTTTTCCTTCCTGTTCTTAAGATTGGGGGAAAAGGTTTCTTGTCATCTTGTTTCCTCAGTCTTTTCTTTGCAGACCTTCTGTTCTCACATTCTTCATTTGGAAAATATGCTTTCATGCAAGTGTTGATTTCCTTCAAATATGCATTTATCCTTTTTCTTTTGTAGATGGAATGAATTTGTTGCTCATATATTACTCCACTTTCTTGCCAAGCTGATGCTGAGAAATAGTTTAACCATTGTATTGTAATAGTGTGGTTGGTGTTGTCCACAGAGGACACACAGGATCGGGGCAGCAAAAGACAAAGCTCTAAAGTGTTGGTGACATGAACACGGGGTCTCATCGGTCTGTTTGAGGACATATGGTTTGAGGTTGCTGGTTAATGATAGAAGAAGTGTCTGTTCTATCTTGCTAACTCATGCCACACATGCATGTGTCTCTTTCAGTAACGACCTCCACCCAGCAAAGCAGGGAGATTGTTTTCACATTCATTGGAGTTTAATTCTTGTCTTGAAAAGTTACTGTTGCCAAAAAAGCTTGACTGGGTGGAGAGCCCGGTTATGTTACTCAAGCCTTTTGACAGTTCTATCAGCCTTTCTGAATAAAAAAGTGGGTGTATCCTATTTGTGATAAATATTATTTAGATTTTTTTCTGCTTCGTCTCATCTCACTCTCCTTTGTCCTAGAGGTCATTGTGATTACAAGGAAGGAAATCCAAAAGATGCTAAACCTGGACACAAAAATGAAGCTTGATTTTGTGTGTATCAGTGACAACATGGACATGGGTACAGCAGATTCACTGAGGCATATTCACCAGAAAATTAAGGTATTACTGTCTTTTATTTACCTTAACTGGAAATTGTTTATAATTTTTTTTTATTACAATGTAAGGAGTTTCCTGTGTAATGATACTGTGCATAACTGAATTTCCTGGTCTTCAAAAGAGCTGAATTTTGTGAAGATCACCTCACAGGGGAACTCATACCAAGACTCTGAATGATTGGAATTGAGAGCTGGGAATGGTGGAGCCTGTTCAGGCTGGGTCTGCTTCTTGGTCAGTGTTAGCTTTCTGACAAGGTAATTAAAAGGTTGTATTTGTTTCTGTGATTTTTTGATACAGTGTGTGATAGTTGTTGTCTGTCTGCCTAGTGCTTGGGGGAGTAGCTCTGCACAAACGTTCTTTGCTGTCTAAGGCAGTGCAGTGATGCTCCAGAAAGTTTGTGTTCACTGCTGGCCATGACACAGGCATGCCTGCACTGTTGGGTCAGTGACTTGTGCTTTTCCTGGGCTTTTGCTCCCTTGGTCTTACAGTAAGCTCTTCAGTAAACAGTGCCCAGATGTGATAAAGGGCTGCTGTTTGAATAAAACCAGCAGTTTATAGAATTTTAATTTCCAGCTGCAAAATTAAAACACTCCCATGTAAGGCACAAATGCTGCTCGGAGCTCTTGCTGTGATCTGGGATGGACTTTTGTTTTTGTTGTTGTCATAGACTTAATCATAGGATTTGTTCCTTGTCTGTTTAGGCCATCTTAGCCAAATTGCCTGTTTAAATAAATGTTGCAACAGAACATCAATGAGTGCTTAAGTCCTGAGGTTTCTTTTTGAAGCTAATAAAGTGCAGCGTTACAGGCTATATGCTCCCAAGAGAAAGACTCCATTTGAGACAAGGTGAAACTTCAAGGCAAATACGGATGTGTAGATGGCACAAGAAGACAGATCTGGCAAGGGATTCATGCACAGACTAGTATTTAGAGGGTGAAGAGAATACATAACAAAGAAAATCAAAACTAACAAAATCAGTTTAACTGAGCTGACTGTTTCAGTCATGTGGAGAATCACGTTTTGTCATAACTTAGTTTGGCAGTATTTTTTAAATACATGCGTGCAATAAGGGAGTATCTGCACTGCAAATTGGGACCCTGACCTTACAGTTTTATTGCCTGATCAGTGACAAGCTCATATGTTGGGGTGTCTGTCTTTTTGGTAATCCAGGCAGGTCTGCTTAGGGGCCCTGGGAGGCAACAAGTCGAGTGTCTGTGAGTTAGAAAATAGTGTGTCTTCACAGGCGGCAGTGTTGATCTTCTGTTTATTTTCCACAAAAAAGGCTTAGAGAAGATGTGAGGTAGTCCTGAAAACCACACAAGTTTTCCTAAGTCAGATGCTATGTATGAGTGGCAGCAGCTGCTTCTGCCCTTTTTATTCCATGTCTGCTTGCCTGGGCACAGAGGACAAAGTGGTCTCTTATTTGAAAGAAGCCTATACTAAGTTCTTGAGCAGATTACTGCACTGTGTATTTTGGAGTCATTCCTCTAGTAAATGCATACCACTGGTGCACCTCTTACAGGGTATGCCCTCTCCTGTGTGATATAGGTGAGAGAATTCCACAGCAGAGGTAGCTGAAAAGCTGCTGTATGTTGGCTGTGTTTGCGGTGCAGCGGGAGAGTGATCTCGTTGAAGAATGAGTTTCCCTGGTGAAAACGACTGCTACTTGTGGCCATAGTTTGCTGGCAGGCTTTTTGCAGCCCATGCCAAAAGTCTGATGAGAAGTTTAAACTGGTTGCTGAAACTTAGTTGTCACAAATTGAGTTAATTGCCCACAGACAGAAGAGCAAGTATGCTCAGTGAAAGCGAGGTAACATGGCACAGTATAGACAACTTGCTTGTCTGCAGTGCAAGTGACAGGGAGTAAAGCCAAGATTATAAATACACAGTAAGAAATATGTCTAAGGGTAGCAGAACTGCTAATCACAAATTCTGAGATGTGCATAAAGCACTCTAAAGCATAATATTTCATGACTTGCTGCCTTGTGTAGTTTTGACTGAAGGAGTCTCACTGCTGCTTGCTGTGCCTGCAGTTTTGGGCTTTTTGTTGTGTTGCTCCTTGGGTAATGAAGCTTCATACTTTAAAGATTAGATGTCAAGATTAGACTTAGAGAATTGCTTTCAGAAGTAGCAGGAGAGCATGTACATGCAAAACCTGTAAGGACTAAGGAAGTGTAGTTTCCATTGTTTTCTCTATGGTGCTGGTGTTTTTGGTGGCAGGTAAGACTGACTTCATTCACAGTAACAAGCATCTGACTGCCAGTCTTACTTTTTTCATATTCAGAAGTTCATGACAGCAAAGGAAACTCATTAAAGTTTTTGTTTGCTGTTTTCCCACTCTGTACACATAATAATGGTTTTGACAATTTTGCTTTGAAAGTTGATACACTAGATGCAGATTCTTTGCTGTATTGGAAGTCTGCCTGTTATTTTTGGCTGTCTCAGCCTACACCTCATTGACAAGGTAGCAGCTTCATTAGGGTTTTTATTTTCATTACAAGTCTGAATGTAGCCTTTTCTTGGATCCTTCATACAATAAAAATATGCTAAACTTGATTCCTAAAGGCACTTACTTGAAAAGTAGTGAACATCAGAAAACTTGGTCCTGTAAGTTTCACTTTGTGTATTCCTAGGCCTGGGTGTCAGTCTGGCCTGTTCTTTACCAGTATTTCTCTAATTGACTCGTGTAGTGGGTTGTTTTGTTTGGTTTTATTAAACACTCCATTCTGGGGTCTGAATAGCAAACACCATTAATCAGTTTGCCCTCACAATTCTACAACTGAGAACGGAGGCATAACGAGGTGAAGTGATTACCTGGGATCATTGAAGAGATTGTACCAGTACTGGAAAGCAGACTTCTGTCTCAAATCTCTTACAGTTTCATGCATAAGACAACCTTATGATAGTACATATTCTGTGTAATATTACATACTCTGTTTCCCCACATTCAGAAAGCCAGCAGGACAAGACATCAAATACAAGTTGAAGCTGTTTTAAGTGAAAACAGTTGAGGAAACTTCATTAGAGCTGTAGTTCAGTTTTGAATCTCCAATTATTGTTTATTTGGTGTGTGCTACACTATGATTTTAAAAAGGTCCTCAATCTGGAATGTGTCAGTTTGAATATAAGTAACTGAAAAATACTTTTGCATTTAATTATAAATTTTTTTTTGCACTTAAATAATATTTAAAATAATTAATATGAAGTAGAAACTAAGGAATTTTTTGCCTGTGTTTATATTACCAAATTAAAAAAAAACCCACTTATCATTGTTTTACACTAAGTGCAGCACTTAATTATAAGTTGTCAAAAAGCAAAAATGTGGGTATAGGACCTATTTATTTCTTAAATGTTTTGTTATATACAGGGATATGAAAACAGTTTGTTAAAGAACATTGTGATGACTGTTGATCAGATTCCTTAATTGCCCTCCTATGGACCATCCCAGCATTTCCCTGGAATGCAGTTTGTTTCAGGATCCTGCTGTAGTCCGTGTGCCTTATGACAGCTTTCATGGGTATCATTTTAATACCCAGTCTTAGGGTTTTGATCGAATTTTAATATCATAATCCATTTTATTCTTTTGGCCTTTTAAGTTCCTAGTTTCCTGCTATCCTTTGAACGACTGTTAATGAATGGCTTTTCAAAATACGAAAATGAAAGTAGAGCTCCAAAGACTTAATTATTTTTGTGTTTATTTGTAGAATTAGAAGTGGTAGAATGTAGGTTGTATGGACTCACAGTTGATGGTATAACAATGCTGTTTTTGAACTGCACCTTTACCACCCTAGGGGTATTTAGAAGTCTCTGTTACCTCACATTCTAGCCTTGACAGAACTAGTCAGTCTTCATGCCTTTAGGTTTGGATTGACCTTCCTGGTCTTGAAGAGTGAAGAAAGCTCCCCTGTTTCAGATGGGGCTTTACCAAGGGCATAATGTATAGAGAAATTTATTCTGGAAGATGACAATCTGCTTCTGTAGCTGAGTAAAATCATTACAGGGACACTGTGTGTGTTTGTTTGTTTGTTTATTATGCCTTCTGACTTTAATTTTCTTTCAATTGTTCACATATGCAGTAATGCTAGAGTAATTCTGAAGTGTTTTACTTAGTAAAAACTTCAGTATCTTTTGGGTTATTGCCTTCCCTGCAGCATGAAAGTGACGTGGGTCCAGCAAGACTTACAGGATGCAAAAAGGGGCACTGGCTTTTGACTGTTTTACTTCATGACTATCAGTGTTTGAAAAACTGTGTTAAGTAGTGGTGTTTTAGTCTCCTGCTTTGATGGAGCCAATCTGCTTTTGTCTTAATCTCTTGTTTGCACTAAAGAATATTCTTGGACCTGTCAGGAAGTGTTTGAAAAAAAATTTGTTAGCAGAGGTATAAAAATTATTTTTGTACAGAAAATAAATCAAACTTTCCTTTATGAAATCTCATTTTCCACATCCACTTTTTTTTTCCTGTCACTTTCTGATTCTACTCTTTAAATATCTTTCATCAATCAGTTAGGCTGTTACTGGTTGCTGTTTCACCCATGACAGGCATGAGAGGCATGTTGCCTTTGCACACTTTTGTAGCAGCCTGGAGAATCTGTGTGGGGGAAGAAATAATTTGCTTTCTTAAGAATCAGGTCTTCTAAAAAGGAAATTTTCATTGGAGACAAAAGAGCAAACAATTTGAATGTAAGAAAGGCTTAATCTAGTCCTGGGCATGAACAACTAAATACTCCATCCATAGATGTTAAGAAAACATTAATCTTGCTCTGCATTTGTACTCAAATTTCCTCATATATACTGCTTCGAGATTAAGGGGGTTTTACATGTGATCAGTGTTTGGCATTTTTAGTAAAACAGGCTGATTTTGCAGGTGGAAACAGCAGGTGTTAAGGTGTAATCGAATAACTTCCATGACCTTGTTTTTATTTATTTTTATTTAGCATCCTAAACTTGCTAATTGCTTGGAGCAGTGTGGAAGGGGTTCTGTGTAAGAGATACGGCTTTTCTTTAAAATCATATGTACTTGCTTTCTCCTCAATAATATTACTAGTCCTTGTTTCTGGTTTTCATTGGTAAGCAGCACTGGCTGGAGCATTCAGGTGAGTTGAATCTGGGTAATAGGGAAATCAGTAAAAGTCTTGACCATTTCAATGGTGATATGTGATAACACTTTCTAGCAAGAGAAGAGACTGAGTGCTGTCTGCTCCAGGCTGTGGTAGCAGATGATGCAGTTTTGTTTTGTAGGCAGCTTGTCCTTCAGTGGTAATTTTTTTTTTCATTATTATGGGAAGCATCCTTTTTAAAAGTCAACTTATTTTGATGTTCTTGTAATTTTATGTAATGAAATCCCCTGGCTCACTTAGGGAGGCTTTTCCTCTGTAGCTGGTATTAGTGGACATGCTTTTTTCAAGTCATATTGTAAAGTCTTCTGGTACATCCAGTGTGTTTTTTTGCAGTCCAGATATAGGTCTTAATTTATTTGACTTCTGCTGCCATTCTTGAAGGCCTTCTCTTGCAGTTCAGTAGACCTCCTTTGGCTGATTCACAGGACCAGTATGCAAAATGTGTGCCATGACCTTCCATGTTATAGCACATAGAGTTTGGCTGGTAACACAAAACTTGTGATTTTGGGGAATAGTAACAAGAAATTTGTGGTAGGAGCTAGAAGCCCAAGAGTAAATTGCAATGTCTCAGAATGTACTAGTTGAAATAGTGTGATGATAAGCAGCCACTCTGATGGAGGAAGGAAAACTAGAATGTATCAGGTAAAGTATTCTTTATGGTAGAGATGAGAAATTAATTGTATTGCTTAAGGCAATGAGAAGGGGTTGTTTGCCAAGAATACTGAGCAGGTGTGGGACTCAAATGTATCAAATGTGGGACAAACACTAGAAAAGGAAATAAGATATTCAGAGTGGAGTATAAATATGTTTAAATTTGCTGTGAGAAATTATAGGCTGAAAATTACAGAAAAGTTTTAATCGGAGCAGAATATGATTGTGAGACACTTTTCCAGGAGTAAACAAGATAAGAATCCCCCAGTTTCCTCTTAGAATAAGAATCTGTTTTCTTGTTGTGTTTTTGTTTGCTTTTAAATAAACTAAGTAAATCAATAGCTGGAATGACAGGAGGCAAAACTCTTGACTCAGGAAACCCCTCTGAGGACTGTGTTTCTGTGACCTTCTGCTTGTACCATTCATCAGGCTGCTAAAGCCCTTTTTGCGGATTGTAGATTACTGTCGATGAAAAAAACAAATGGCAAGGGGTGTCACTAGAGTTTACAAATGAGCTCCTCTGAAACTTAGGCATCTCTAATATTTGACCATTTTGTTTCCTGTGCCAAATTTTACCAGACCCACACAGCTGCTGTCTGGCACCCCTCCTAGGCAGGGGCTCTCCAGGCAGCAGGTTGAAAAACCTGGTTAACTCATGAATCTGTGTTTTGGGTGGATTGGGTGTGCCTGGATCAAACATTTGTCTTCACGGAGTCTGTATTATTTTCATCTTCTATTAAGCATTTCTCTCCCTTGTGTCACTCAGCTATACTCCAGACAGTGATTAAAATGTGGCGTTCCAGCAGAGTAACAGCAATGGAACAATTTCATATTTTCCTCCCTTGATGAGCCCTTAGCTGTGTTAATGGAAGCCCTGAATAATATGGTGTGAATTAATCAGCTTGTCTTCTGCTACTATCGCTGGTGAGTGCTTGTGAGAGAAATGTTTCGTCTCAGGTGGTCCACCTGGTTTTCTCAGTTTCAAAAAGTACGATTACAAAGTAGTATAGCTCTTTAAAAACAAAGGAAAACAAACCCTAAAAGGCTACCAAAAAGAAGAAGAAAAACCAACTTTCTTTTTGCAAATAAACAAAGATTGAAACTCCAGATTCTCTTGGTATGTGCATCTTTGGGATCCGTGTTGTGGAAAGTGTGATGTCACGGTGGTGGTCTGTGTGCTGCTGAGGGTCACTGATCCGTGGAGTCTTGGCCAGCATGGCGAAGCGCTCTGCTTCCTCTGCTGAAAAATCTCCTTTCCAAACACATGATGTAAGTAAGCTTGCTGGAACGGCTGGAAGATGGAATCTGAATCCTTTTGGTACGACTGAGCAAAGTTTGGTGAGCATGGAAAGAAAAACTTGGGTCTCCATAATATAGAATTATGTATTTTTTTGTACTGTTAGTGGAAATAAAAAAACCTAAATTAAATTAATTTGTAAGAGACAAGGTCTGTATAATAGCAAGACTGAACTAAAAATTCTGTTAATCTGTTTTGAAGTAGTAAAAAAAATTTAATCATTTTATTCCAGCTCAGCTGACAGCAAACATTTTTTACTTAAGTGTTTAAAATGCAAATAAAAATGCTGTCTTGGTGGTTTTTCTGTTTCTGCCTTTCACGATGTTGTTAATAGGGAAAGCAGATGTATCAGATGGCAGCACATAGGTTACGTAGCATCTTTTTTCTCTGTCTGCCTCTTACTGAAAGCTCCCACCACTGAAGGCACTAGCCAACATTTATTACACATTGTATGCCCAAATCCCATTCCCAAAGCACAGCTGATTGTCTTTGGAGAAAGCAGCTCCGTGGGCAGGTGCTCAGGCTGTGTGGCTGGGAGGAATAATACACCACTGCCTGACTTGAAGAATGTGTTCAGGACTTCCAGCTGATCATTATTTTTTCTGGCAGGGTAAGAGAGAATTCAGCAGTTGTTGGGATTTTTTGTTTGTTTGTTGTTTTTTGGGTCTTTTTTAAGTTACTCAGCTTTAGAAGACTCTAGCTAATTAAATTATTTTGCTGCCCAGGTTTACTATGGATAATGGCTTAAACACCAGAAGTTTGAATAAGGCAACTAGCTGTGAAGATTGGATCAGGAATGATTATTATGGCATTTGCTATTCTGCCCATTATCAGCTAAAGAGGATGCCTTCCATTATACAGGCCAGCCAAACCTTAGGTGTTTTGCAAGAAGAGTCATTGACAGACCTGAGATGCCTGTCAGCTTCAATTGTTGCATCTCCCACTGCATGTCCTTATCCTTTTCACTCTCCTGGGAACTCTAGGCCTGTGCTCATTATGTTAACCAATACCTCTTGTTCCCATGTAGAAGTTAATGGTCATTGCTTTTCCTGTATTACAGTGTGTGTTTTCATTTAGGCCCTCTGTGGTTTCTGATGAATTACACAAATTCAGCCTATTCTGCTTGCAGACACAGCAAGCTCTTTGCACAAGCATATAGCTGAAGTAATTTATTTAAAAGCATCCTAGTAAAAATATTTTCCTGGTTTTGTCAGCCACTACTAGTTTTCATTTTTGGGGAGTAAATAGTAGTGTTCATTTTGGTAAATCCTTTTTCATTTGCCCTATTTAAAATATATACAGCTGCCCTATCTAAATAACTTACTCTGCTTAAAGATGACACTGCGACAGCTCTAATGCCTACAACTGCCATGAAAAGCCCAAACATTCTATGAGGGAAGATCTGTTAAGATCCAAACATGGGGAAAATACTCCAGTAGAAATCCCACAGGATAGAAACAAAGTAAAAAAGGCTGCAGGCAGCAAGGATGTCCAAAAAAGGTATAATTGCAGGTGATATTCTTCCCCTGAAAGAGAAAATGGAATTGTTCAGATCAGACACAACTGATCTAACTGTGTGTTGGAGCCTAAGTACCTAGTTCCAGTTTTTGGGGAATGTGGGAGGAAGGAGATGCCAAACATCAGCGCATGGACTTAATTGTGCTGGAGAGGGTTTTCCCCTGTGTCTGGTTTTGCAGCTTGGTACAGTTGTGTAACACTGATAATAGGAATGTGGTGCTTGGAACAGCACGGGCTAGCCCAGAGGCTGTCACTCTTCTCAGCATTGGTTTTCTGTCACTGTTTAATTTGGTGAAAGCCATGGTGAAGATCAGTGGACTTTAGGATGCCTGGAATTTAATTTTGCATTTTTGTCATACTGTGTTAACTGGGAAATCCAAATAGGTTATCTCATTTTTCCTCAGTTCTGTGCTGAAAATGGAAAAGCAAATGTGCATTTAGATTTTTCATTAAGCAAATTTAGATATTCTTCTGTAGTATAAATTCAATCAGCTTCTTTGGGAAGATGGTGAAAATTCTGGATGTAGACTAATAGTGCTGGAAAATGCAGTGGAGGTTTTGAAGTTTTCATGACATTTTTCTTACAACAGCAGTTGCTGCAGACCAAACACCATTAGAAAAGGTGCTGCAGGAGAAAATAATGCTGTGTGGAAGATAGTTAGGAAACTACAGTCTATAATAATGCTTTTATTTACCATAGCACGAAAAGTGTTTAGAGAAGAGCCCCAACATTTGAGCAAGGCTGATGGGGTTTCAGGCAGGTGGTTGCCACTCCTGTGCAGGCTGGTGCACAGTAGCAGTTCCACTGAGCTGTCTCACGGAGCCTTTTCTTTGCAGAGTACATCAGAATTTGGGTTTTCTTTTGAAGCAGTGTTGAAACTGGGTGTTGTGTAATGACTTGTTTTGACCTTGGAAAGAGTTTTTTTAAATTTAAGATCGTGCTGATACTAGCTGCAGGATGGCAGAATGATTCCTGAGGACACATGCTTGTATGTTTTGGTTTTTATTTAGTGTCTTGTTTGAGACTGCAAGAACCATTATGATCCTCTAGTCTCTATGGGAGTTTGCACCTACTAGTTTGGGCTGTTCCCCAGAACTTAGGGATGGCTTAGCAAAAGTGTTTCTGAAATATAGCAAGACTTTCTTCATCTACTAGAATGTATGAATTGTCTATTACATACTTTGGTATTTTATTCCCGGTTATATTTATTCTCCCTCTTAAACCACTTTGCATTTTATTCCTGTGCTAATCACTGGTTCCTAGCCCTTGAATCCAGTCATTCCTGCTTTTTGTTGTGCTGCTGAGAGATCTGCAGTTGAGCTGATTGCTGGCTGTGGGCAAAGGCCTTCTTTCCCTTCAATAACTTGAGCCAGTTGAGCTCTATTACGACTACTTTTTATTATTATTGTGTGTATGACTGCAGCACCTGACTGCCTAAGGCTCTGCTTACATTAAGTGTTAAGCCTGGGCTTGAGCTCTGGGCTTTGGCAGCAATTCCTGTTGCTCTGCTGCTGTTGAGGTTGGAGCCCGACTGCTGCGTTCTCCTTTCTGTTCATGGGAGGCAGAGTGCAAGATCAGCTGCACAGCAGGTCTAATAGTGCTGCTGCCATCCAGGTAGTCCTGGAAACTTGCCTTCCAGGAATAGGAGTGATGAGGAGAGTGCCATTTGTTTCTGGAGTTCTGCCTGTAGAGAAGGGATCTGTCCATGCAGTGTGTTGCGTCAGGAGAGAATTCACCTTGCCAGGCTTACCCTCTATGAACTGGCAAATGCAGGGTCTGGGTTCTGGGTGCTCCCCTGAGCCTTTGCAGGCACAGTGCACACTTCTGGATGCCTTCAGATGGGAAAAAACAGTCTCCTCTGTGGCATACTCAGGACTGGGACATAAACCCAGGGGATGACCCTGATCTCAGACAAATGAGAGAGCCTACGAAGATAGGATCAACTGTGTCAGTCCAGTGCCCCAGCATACTGATAGTATGACAATTGTCAGTGTAAGGGTAGCAGATTTCTTTTACTTAAAAAAAAAAAAAATACAGCAGCAGCTAAAGCCACACCCTTTAGAAGATAGAAATAGATACTAGGGCTATTGTCCTGTATTGAAGTGAGGTAGAAGTAGGTTTGTTAAGTGTGTGACAACTGGATGGGATAGGCTGTTAAAAGGACAATAAATAGCTTTTGGTTTATGTGATAGAAAGCAGAACCAGTGAAGAAGGGTGATGTGGGTAGAGGAATAAGCTGGGAAAATTACTTTTGGAGTACTGTATAAGTAGGACAAGATTGATTTAGTTGAAACCAGAGGAAGAGGTGGATTGCAAAGTTTATGTTCCAGACCAAAAGTTTTACAGTTCAATAAGTGTCATAATATCAATGTCCTGCTTTGAAAATATTTTTAATAAGTTTATGAACTTCTGTTCATCTCTAAACTTCTGTGTTTGGTTGCTGAGAACTGTAAATTACCCTTTTCCACCTCACATGTCAGTTTGAGCATAGGTAACACGACTTCCTTCTGGGAGGAGACAGGATGCCTTCTAGGCTTGAATATCTTTCCTGTTCCTAGCTTATATGTATGTAAATTTAAAAATATTGATTTTGGATGGTAGCTTATGAGATGAAAAGATAACCTAAAATGGTGTTTTCATTGTATGATCCCATCTGATACAAAACATAGGATGAGCCATATGATGGGACTGGGGTTAAGTCTCCTCCCCAGCTTCTGGCATCTTTCTTGCAGCTTTCTTTGAGAAGATAAACAGTGATGCTGACAGGTTACGTATGTGAAGGCATTCACATTGCCTTAAGATATCCTCACCTGATGAATTCAGGGCCATCCAGGAAATTAGAAGAGACTCCCTTGGCTCCCACATAAGACTTTTCTGTTTTCTTTTTTTTTTTTTTTTTTAAGGAAAAAATAAGCCTCTAAGAAGCTCCTTTCCCATTACACAGATGTTAAAAAATGATTCTTCCATCCTTTAATGAGAAAAGGTTGCTTCTGGATTTCAGATTGAGAGACATTCTGTGCCTCCACTATCCTCTATCCTCAGAATAGTTATGAAGGTGCTGGTCTACAGCAAACTTCTTGCTGCAAGGTGACAGCAGAGTGGGTAAATGCTTCATGTCTGCTAGCAAAGTACTAAATCATGATTTCCCTCTGAATCTTGCCATCAAGGACATTACAAAAGGAGAGTGGGAATTCCCAGCCAAAGGCGGCCATTTCAGTTGGTAGCTAACAAGATCTTACAGACATCAAAAAATAAATAAGGTTCCCTGCTCCAGTTGCAGCAACAGTCATAGAGCTTCAAAGAGGTCACAGGTGTGGAAATTGGAGGTCTCTTAATGGAGACTGAGATAAAAAGGGATTATTTAAAGCCTTGGATGTAAATTTCTGATCTGAAGAGTGGTGAGTAATGCAGTTGCTGGGAGGTATCTTTGACTTTGCCTGGAGAATGCTAACATGCAATCAAAATGCTTGCCCACAGCCAAACTGTTTTTTCCCTTTCCACTCTTTAGAATAATAAAAAGCATTACACACAAACCCCACTGTTAATGCAACATGTGGGTGAAGTTCCAGGCTATTGTGTATAAAACTCAGTCCTAATTCCAGCAGTAATTATAACTTGTTCCTCTCTCTCTCCCCTGTTGTTTGGTGACACCGCAGGAAGTGATGCAAAGTTCTCTGTGCATGTGTTAACTTAGATTGAGTATATCTAATCTCTTGATTGTCTTTATTTTCCTGTCAAAGTCTCAGCTGTAATACTTTGCAATTAGAAACCTTTAACATTTAGCTTCAGTGTTTTGTCTGTTTTCAGTTCTGTTAGAAGCTGGTTCTACTGCTTGTGGATGTTTTGCTTCTTTTCTGTTTATAATGCAATCTGACATTTGTTTTCCTCTTTCTCTTGAGGCTGATTTTGTTCATATTACAGTTTCCTTGCAACACATGTTTTCTTAGTTTCTAGTCTGCTGTTTTTGAGGCCATCAGCAGTTTAGGCTGTGAGGTCCTGCCCTTGTCTATACTTGATAGAAAAAGCATAGTGAATACCACTAAAAATTCATAATTTGCTGCCAGCTATCTGTGGTAACCTTGACATCTCCTGTTTGATCATAAGAGCTCCAGCAATAATTGCTGAATATAAAAGGGTTTTTAGCATTGCCTTTGTATGCGGGGTGTGAGAAAGTCCAAGGCTTTTTATTTATGCTGGTATATTACACCATATAATTGCATCCATCTTTTGATCTGTGGTATGAATTAGTTCCATTGAAAACATGTTTTCTATTTTTAAATCGGCTGTCTTGATCCGAGTTCTTGAAACAATCTGCTTCTTGGTCTTGTTTTTGTGTATATTTTCCATATTGTGCTGGGTTTAATATAGTTGTTGACATACTGGTTTTCAGTGTTTTTTCCTTACTGTTTTCTCTATTTTGTATAAATCTCTTCATGTTTTATGTCACACTGTTTTATTTTTCTGGATCAAGTATTTAACTTATTTCATATCTGACCATTTCGTAGTTCATAACATTTGATGGTGAAGTGCTGTTAGCCAGTGTTAGAAAGGTAGAGTGGAGATGTGGGGATCTTAGTGCCATGTTTTCATACTTAACTGAATACTCTGTATTCAGGGATGGTTGGACTGAAAGCCCAGAGCTTCAATAATTTATGAAGTCAGTAGGGATGCAGTTTCTTCCTGAAACTCAGATCATAGGTGGACGATCTCTGCAGAATCCCACTTTTCTCCACTGGTCAGTAGCCTAGTCTCAGTTTTTCATTTGAGTGAGTGAATTGAAAATCTGAGGTTAAAAGGAATTGCTAAGGCCCAAGTTAACACTTCCAAGGAGCATTATATTCTCCTTGTCTTTTCTGTGGCTCTTGTGATGCTCACAAAAACATGAGCTGTGCTACCAGGAGGACAGGGCTGCTGTCCCTGAGAATGGGAATACAGTGTTTTCCTGTGTTCCTCAACCCGAAATCATTTGCTCTTCTCTTATGCTTGATGGCCTTTTCAGCTGCTCTTTATAGCAGCTTCTGTGATAGAGCCCTGGTCTGTGGTGAGGGCTGCTCTTTGTCATAAAATAGTAAGGCAGAATGGCATGTGTCAAGTTTGGCAGAGCAGGAAGATACCAGATATTCCAAGTATTTGTTTCATGCGCCATCCATTAGATGGTCCTTCTTGATTTAAGACCCTTGCCTTGCCGTGCCCGTGGTTGTAATGCGTGTTGAGAGTGTGTTCATGTGTGCATTTTTTTCCTTTGCAGTTGTTCTGCTTGAGGTGTGTGCTTGCTGGGGTTTTTTTAATCAGCTCATGTTGATTCTTATCATCTGTATAATAGTTTGGGGTTGATGTAATCATTGTTACATGTATTTCATTAAGAGATGTGTGTGTACTTAGGCGTTTGCATAATTCATGAAGTCAAGTATGTTCACATAGCCCTTGTTAGCACGTGAGTGCATGTAGTAAGTATGTACTTCTCTTCTTTGTATCAGTGGCTCATTGGGAAGGGTGCACTGCATTTATTTGGTGTGTGTATATATGTAAAAAACCCACAAGTTCTACCATTTATTTTCTTTCTTCTACACCCACCTCGAAAACGTAAAGAAAAACACACACTTCTGCTAAGGTTCTAGGATAGTTTATTTTTTCATTCAGCCATTAGTTTATTCGTTCAGGAGTTGTACACTGGAAAAAAAAGTGCATCCATTAGACAGTGAGGGCTTTATTTATGAGGGGGGTGGTGTTTCAAAGGGGAAGCTGTCAAGTCCCAAAAGAGCCTTTCATGGTGTATTCTCAGCGTGCTTCTGAGGCCACTGCTCTGCTCATCAGGAGGAGAGGCAGAAATGTGGGCTTTACAGAGCAACTGTGTGTTTCACTGGTCCCTGCGCTCACTGACGTTTATTTACATATTGGGAGAGTAAATGGGTAGAACAGATGGCAACCAGACATTTGGTGGTTCTGTTCCCGTATGCTCCTCAGGGGTCTTGCATTCAGTTTTTGCAAAAAACCTTGTCCTATAGGGAGGAGAAAAAACCCAGGAGCCTGGTCAGAACTATGAAATGCTTGTTGGGTTTTTGCATTAGTGACAGATTAAAGCATTTAGTAAAATGTGAAATAATTACAAGGTTTGTTTAACAAGTCCAGATAGTTGTTCCTTAGTATAAGACTATTGGGGTGTCAGTCTCTCTCGTTTGATTATTTCTTATTTTCACCACTGGAGCGAATGCATCTAGATTTGAAGCTGGCAATCTCTTTTTTCTATAAAGTGAGTTTGAAAAGTACAAGTCTATTTATATGGGTCTTGAATACCTTTTGGTCTTTTCTGTAAATGTTGTTATTCATTTGTGCTCTTGTAAAAACAGAATATCTGAAAATTTTGCAGGATTTTCCAGGATATTTAATATGTGCTTCTTCACAGTTTACAGTTGTGAAGCGGGAGATTTGCTTCCACACCAAGCTGAATTTTTTTCTTATTTTCTTTATGCACCCTGGAATGTTGGAGCAGGGCTGCTCCAGAGTGCTGGGCAACTCGCTTTAGTGGTTTGGGTTGTTGGGTTTTTTTCCAATGTGTGCATGTTGGGTTTTTTTAGAGAAGTGCTAATTAAAACACTTTCCTTGGGCAAAACTGTAATATTAAATACACATTTTGAAAATATGTTAAAAGGGAGTGATGCAAGTCAGGTTTTGAATGTGTAAAATTCTCAACCTGCAGATTGTTCCTTCCTGTAA
Organism: Anomalospiza imberbis; assembly: GCF_031753505.1. Lineage (NCBI taxonomy): Eukaryota > Metazoa > Chordata > Aves > Passeriformes > Viduidae > Anomalospiza > Anomalospiza imberbis. Next base: position 21,878,218 of record NC_089689.1, on the reverse strand, counting down.
AGTGGCCAGGTGTTTCTCAGTAAAGTGGGGACAAATTAGATGAAAATGGAAGAGCTTGACCTTTTGCATAGCATGCCAAATCAGCAGCTCCAACAGTTTGTGACATGGTGAATTCCAACACCTTATTGGTAAACATATGAAAATGCCTAGCAGTTATAGGAGAACCTGTCAAATAATGCAAATACCAGACCTCAGCTAATCTCAACTACAATGTGGAATCTCCTTGTGTTAGATAAAAAAGTAAGCTTTTCTTTAATAAACCTCTCTGGAATGAGAGGTCAATCCTGAAATAGTTTGCTTTAAACCAAGATAGTTTTCAAAAGTAAGAGTAGAATTACTGATCGATCCTCCATGGATTAACTCAGGTTTTTTCTAAGTATTGTCTAATGCCCCTCTCATTAAATATTGTCTTTTAAAAAGACAAAATTAGGCAGCCATGTCACACTGCAGGGAGGCTTAGCATGGAAAATGGCAACAGAGAAAGTGAAAATGGTAACTGTCAGAAAAGAAACGCTGTCTTCTGGAGAGGCCTTTAGAAGGTTGATTGTTAACAAAAAGTGGAAATTGCTATTTTTGTGTCAGCCATGCTGCACAAATATTATGTTAGGATTAGTTTAAATTAAGTTAATTGCTGAACTCATAGGTTTTTGGCAGCTTATCCCACAACCCATGTGAAATATAGAAAATTTTTTGTAAATAAGAGTTTTTAGGTGGATTATAGTGATAGTGTCCACCGTTAATGAAGCTGCTGTGCCTTGCTCCATATGTGACAATGTTCCTGTGACTTGTGCAGCAGTTCTCTTAAAACTTGTATAAGGGATTTTGGAATCCTTTGAGATCAAAATTAAGTACAAGCCTCCTATTAAATAGGACCTAACATTCTTTTTTTTTTTCTTATAATGTGGAGTATTGCTGGTTTTAGGAACTGTATTTCTAAACTGAGCTCACCATCGCAGTGCGATTACTGAGTAAATCACATCCTAGATAGTCTTTGTTTTTTTGTCCCCCGATAAAATAACATAGTTTAAATATCTTTTCCAGCACTTTGTAGCCAGATGCAAAGTCAGCTAAAAAACAGTTCTTCAGAAAGATTTCTTTTCTACCTCATTATATAACTAAAAGTAGCTGCTGAAATTACTGCAGAATTCCTTATTGGTCTTGAAAGCCATGGCTTCTGTGTCCTTAGGAGCAGATGAAGATAATTTAGATGGTCACATATTCTTTATGGTCCAGAGCTGGAAACACATTAATCAAATAACAGTAACAGCAGGACTCAAGAAAAGCACACTGATAAAAACCAGGAGCTATTTTTTTGGCAGTGGTAAATTAAAAAAAAAAAGAAAAAAGTTAAAGTGTGTATTTGATTTTGGGTGCTCAAATGCTAGTCCATATGTGGCAATTTGTATCTCTGAAAGGTTTGCTGGTTTTTTTTCTTCTTTGACAGACTGATGTCTTGGTGTTGAGCTGCGATCTGATCACAGATGTTGATTTATACAAAGTCGTGGACCTCTTTCGGACACATGATGCTTCTCTCTCCATGTTGATGAAGAAAACTCATGAGCCAACAGAAGGGGTACCAGGACAGAAAGGGAGGAAAAAGCCAGGTATGTAGGAAGGAATACATATTTATCAATAAATTATCAAGAAACCACTGGTATGTATGATATGTTCAGTTATCAATCCCAGAGCAAAAGAAATAAAAAGGCACGGATACCCTATTTTTCCTCAGATTCCCTGGTGAGGGTGTGACTTGGTTTTTTCCAGCTCAGAATTAAGTATTAGACTCGTGTAATCTTGCAGGCTGTGATCCAAAGCTCACAAGAGTTAAGGGAAAAGCTCCAGGTGACTTCAGTGAGTTTTGGATGAAACCCTGAATTTTTGTTACATATGAACATTAAAACCGTTAGGTTTTTCAAGAGCACTAGGCATCAGCCAGATTATAGCTGGGAATTTTACACTGTCTGTAGGGACTGGCACTAGGTGGGTAACAAGCACTTCTAGAAATTCTCCCCTCTCATGGTATGTAGTGAATTACTCTTCTGAAATCACATCCAGGAGCCTTTTGCTAGGCAAAACTCCCACTGATTTCAAGGAGTTGATTAGATGCTTATCTTGTCCATTATATCTTTATGCCTTGTAATCTTTAATGTATCTGTTCTCACAACACTGCTGTAAGGCAGAGCAGGGCTATTATACCCATTTTACTTATATGCTAAAAGTACTAAATACCACACAGTTGTTCCCACACCATACTTTTCCTTTTCTGTTAATGATATCTGTTAAAATGCTAAGCCTTGACTATTGGCAGCTTACTGGGACCTGGTCCTTGATTAAAGCTCAGAGACATTACTGGAATACAAGTAAGAAAATGTAGCTTCAAACTGTTTGAGAGAGGAGTGAAATGCAAGCCAACAGTTGCCTGAAAGTGGAGGAAATGCGTTTTTAAAAGAAAACTTCTCAGGCTCTGCATGAAGATTTTTCTGGTGCAACGTGTAAGGTTAGTAGGGCTGAAAGCATTTAGTACTTGGACTCTCAAACAGCTCTAACTCCCCTATTTTTGAAAAGGCAGTCTAAGTGCTAATGGCACATAAAACATTGTCAAGAGCACTGCTACAGCAGAGAGTTGAGCATTCAGGAGTTGTAAACTAATGAGTCTGTGGTTAAACATCATAGAGCTGCCCAGCATGTGAGCTCTGAGCACACAGGGTGGGGGTGAGGAGGTCTGTGAGGATAAACAAGATTATCTGAAGGCTCTTTGCAAATATAAACACATCAGATTGTACATGCATTCTTATTTTGCTTGTTTTTTATGTTGGTGTGCTTTACTTTGTAGCATAATTCTTCCTACATGACTTGTTGACATTTGTGTGTTTTTTCAGATCTGTAAAAGACCAAACTTGAAAAGACTAAAATTCCATTATGTAGAAGAGTTCTGTCACCCCTGGTGTTTTTCTGTGGGGCTCAATGCTAAGATCTCCCATGCAAAGCACCACTTGAGCTGCCATGGACAGCAGTAGTGACATGCTTCCTGTGAACTGCCTGCAATAAGACATGAACTCTACCAGGCCTGTTTTAGTCATTTGTTAAAAGCAGGGGAGGGCCAAGACAGGAATCTTAGGTTCTTCTCTAGGTTCTGGAGGAGGGAAGTACCAGACCCCCCCTGGCTTTCATTCCTACTTGACTAAATCTACCCTATTGCTGTCAGCATTACCTTTGCTAATCCATCTTCCTTTGCGTAATCTGGCTTCTTGCTGCCGCCAGCCTCCATTCTTGTTCTCTTTCCTTAGTTTCCTTCCTCAAGGATCCTTGTTGAGAGCCTGGCTTTTCTTTGTCATCTATTACTCTTTTCTTTCACTGAAGATGGATGGAACTGCCAGTTCCATCTTCTGTCCTGTTTCTGACTTCTTGTCTTCATCTAGTTTATTTATCTGCCTATATTCCCCTTTTCTGATTGCTGTCCCATCTAGTGTCCTTTAACAGGCAGTCACACTTTCCAGTAGTTTTCAGGGGCTGTTTTCTGTCCCTTCCAGCCTGTCCTTGTTTTTATGTTTTTTTCTTTTCCCTCACCCCCGTGAGTTTATGATTTTTTTTTTTCCTTGTAAAAAATAGACTGCAAAAAGACAACAGATTAAACTCTTTCTCCTGGAACAGTCATTGCAGCATGGCTGTGGAGCCTCGTGGCTTGTGTGCTTTGCTTTTACCACTTGATGGTACAGAAAACCTTAGGTAGCACCTGCTATTTGATTAGTCCTAGGAGCTGAGGAATTGGAACAATCTATCATTACCAGTAAAATATGCAGAACATTTGCAGCAAAAATAGAAGGCTAGAGAAGAATACAGCATGTGAACCTGCAGTTTTTCAAAGATTGATTAGAGCTTTTCAAGGGAAGGGACACCAAACCATTTCCACTTATGCTAAACACTTTTTTTTTCCTTAGCCTTAGAACCAGCTGAATGGTTTTTGCTGAAGTTTTTCAAATGTTACTCTTAAACTAGGCACCTGGCATTGGAAATTTCATCACAGAAAGTTAAAACTTGGTGAAGCTTATAAGCACCCGAAGACAAGATACTAACATGGAGTATGTTAGGTAGTTTTTCATAGTGGGTGGCACTATTAGCTTCTTCTCCAAATTGTGACACATACAGGTTTTTATGTACTTGGACTCTACTGTTTAAGTGTTTCTCTTAGAAAATAGATCCCATTACAAGCCACTAGATTTATTTTTTCACTGTTCCTACAAAGCAATTCATTTTTTGAGAAGGATCAACAAGATGTTACTTCGCATACGTCATGGAATCTGATACAGAGTTGTTGCTCTTGGGGTATTATTGAAAATTCAAGAACTATGATATAGAGAACAGTTCTTAAATTAGCATGAATTGCAGTGTGTTAAGTGCTATAAATTCATCCTGATGGTTTCCTGTGATGTTTGACTCAGCTGCAAATTACAGGGTCTAGTTCATTGGTTTTTATATTTTGGGGATCATATAGTGACAATAATAATCTCATTGGCTTTTTAAATTGAGCAGTAAGAGCAATGGTAATAAAAAAAAAACACATGAAAATGCTAGTCAGTGGTAGTAACCCAAATAAACAGAGAGTGTCAGGAATTCAGATACCCAGAATGGAGCTATGTGCTTAAAGATGACCTGCAAGGGATGGAGTGGAAAATAATGTCTGAACCTTTCTTTGTATAAAGAAAGGCAGAAAAGATGGGGATGGTGACTCTTTCCTGCTTATTTTTCTTGTCTAGAAAGCAGCAAGCATTTCATTACTGGTATTCTCTGTGTTTGCCAGAAGACCTCTTGGTGGTCTTGAAGGCTGCATCCTTTGAAATCCTCTCCATTTAATTGAAAGGATGGGGATACTGAGTCTTTAACAGAGGTATTTTTTCCTCAAGTGTCAGTTAATTATGATTGATTAAAAAGCATTTTTAAAAATATGACTGAAATTTATTTATTTTTGTCACTAAAGTACTTAAACAGTCTCTTGTGATGTCATAATTTCTTTAGATCATTAAAGCCCTTAAAATTGATGGGGATCTAATTTGTAAGATAATTAATATATTGCAATAGCAGTGTCAAGTCCTTATTTATCTATTGTGAGGAGGCAAAACACATCCTGCATTTCATTTTTATACTTTAAATGATTTTGTTAAGTTACTGTCATTTTAACACTTTTCTCATAGTTCTTGCCGGGGTTTTGTGAGCTAGTAATGTGTCTGCTCCTCCATTTTACTATATAAGTTCTGTCTTTTTTTAAATTACCGAAGTGGTGTTGTTCATTGCCAGTGTACAAGGAGAAACCCGACCTGGCATCTGCTACAAAAAATCCCACAGTGCACTCTTATGGTTTCACTGTTTGTTTCTTACCTATCCACACAAGCAAGAGCAACTGGTTTGGTGTCAGTCATGTAGTCATGTACCTGGTCCTACTCTCTTAAAGTTGTTTTTTTCCCTTTTTCCTGTTGCATGGAGTTTTGCTGTAGCAGTGCAATATAAGAACAGCCAGGAGATGGGCAGGCAGGACCTGAACTTTTAGGGAAGTGTTGGTGCCTCGATGGAGCAAAGTCAGTCACTGCTGTATTTCCAACCTGTCAGGAGACCACAGTTAGGTGGCAGATGTGAGGGCTCATTCACCCCTAATCTCAAACTTCACAGCCCTCCACAGAATGAAAATAGGCACTGCTTCCAAGACTTACTCTGAGATTTTACAGCAAGTAAGTTTTATCGTAATTGTTCTTATTTTGTCATGGTGTTAGATGTTCAGGCCTATTTTTGTATTTGTTTGCTGTGTAATGAATTTCTGAGAAGGGTTGGGGATTTTCTGAAGGAGGGTATGCTTGATCACTTGAATAAAAGATTGCAGAGGAGAACTTTCAACAGCTGCATAGATTTGACTGTTTTAACAGTAGTTATTACTGTGGTAACTCTGAAAGAACAGGTATAAGTAAAACAAGGGATGGGCCTGAACGGGGAAAAAGAAAGTCAAAAATAGTTTGTCTGAAAAAGATCTTAAGAGAATTAGGCATAGAACTTAGGAGATCAAATATGTGCCAGTGTGTCCCAAAATAATAGTATTTATTAGGAGAAAAAATATTTTTGTTAAAATTGTGCTGTGGCTTTTTTGTACAGCCTGTGTCTGTAAATATCAGTATATGGCTGCCACCAGAGTGGTGGCTCAACTGCAGAATGAAAATTAGAATGAGCTGCCACCACTGTATTCAGATGTTGTGGAAAGCTGTTAAAAAATAAATGCTTTGCATTTCAGTAGGCCAAAGTCCCTGCTGATGCACAGTCACTGATTGCCACAATAATACATGTGAGTGTTAGGTATTCTCTTGGTAGACAATTTTATAAAAAGATATTTAAATCAAGTTAACCCACCCAGAAACATCCATGTCTTAGAAGCTATACTTTTTAGAATCTATACTTAGAATTTATACTTTTTAGTCCTAGAATCTATACTTTTCTCTGTGTCTGTGATTTACCTATTGATATTTGTCTAAAATAGATGAGTTGCAAAATACTTACGTCTTAACTGAAATCATAATCCTCTCCAGACCCCCTAATTCTGATGTGGAGTGACATTATGAGAATGTTGGATTTGAAGAACTTGCTTTTTGCCTTGAGGTTGTTGTTGTTTTAATTCAGGTAGCAGGGGGTTTTATTAAAAAAAGAGAAAAGGAAAGCACAGCTCAAAATTGGGTGTTGCATGTCAGGACCTGTAGTTGGCATCTTCATAAAAAGGATGCACAAACCTTTCAGGGCCAATGTTTTGAATCCCATGATATATATCAGCTACCCCAACTGAAGAGAAGTTGAAAAAGTTATCAACAATATTTATTAAATTAATGGATTTGCTGGGATATTTGGAGTTTGTATTTTGGGGGTGGTTGATGTCCCATTTGTCTTTCCAGCCTGCATTAAAATGCATAAGAATATATAATGATTGTGTTTGATTTTCTACTTCAGTGGAGCAGCGCGACTTCATTGGAGTGGATGACACAGGAAAAAGATTGCTCTTCATGGCTAATGAAGCTGACTTGGATGAAGAACTTGTCATTAAAAGATCCATCCTTCAGAAGTAAGCTCATGAGTCCTTGTAATAGAAACTGAACTTGGGATGAGATAAAATAATTGTGTAGTAAGAGAGGTGGTTAAAGACAAAGTAGGGTGAGAAGGGAAGAGGAAAAGCCACTTTTGCAATATTCAGGGAGCAGTATTTTATTGTTACATCATTGGAACCAACTGATAGGCTTGTCTTATACCTTTATTAGGGAAAATTCCAGGGAAAGAAAGGGAATGCATGAAAAAGTAACTCTACTTGAAATGAAACCTATATTGCAATAGGTCAGATACAGTTTAGATTCAGAGACTGTGAAGTGTTAGACCTATAAATAAATAGGTCCTATTCCATAAATGAAATGCTAGTCTCGTTGGTTGAGTCCCAGATGGATTTGAGGAGTATCCATGAGAGGCTCTCAGGATTTCATGACCCTCTTAGGCATTTCAGGCACAAAATCTCAGCTGTCTTTCCAGGCCCCAAAAGATTCATTACAGAAACCATCCTATATCCACCATTAAACTTCACTGGGGACTTGGATAAATTTATCAAATATGCCAGACAAGCTGAGCTTTCTGCACTGTGTAATTCATATCCATTAGCAGGAGAAGGAAAGATGACTTGTTCTTTATGCTCTCCAGTACAGTGATTTTAGTTTTCTCAGGCACACGTTGTCTGACGTGTTCTGCTCAAAGCTGTGTTGGCTCCTTGAGAGGCCAACCTTTGTAGTTTGTCCCAGGCTGACAGTCAGACTTTCACCTCTGTGAGATGAGACACCTGTGGAACAGCCATTTGAGATCTGGGAATTCATCCATGTGGACCTTTTAAGTCAAGGATGCAGACATCTGGGGTCTGCTCTCAGATAAATCTCTGCTGTGAAAATGCCTCTGGTGTGTGCTGTAGGCCACAGCTCAGTGTAATCTTTCCTTGAACATCCCGCTACCAGATGTGAGGGAGATGCTCTGTGCCCGTGGAAAGATGACACCACCTCTGCCTGAGTTTAAGGATTATCCTAGAAGGAAGGTGATCAAGAGTGGGCCCTGTTAACTGTTGTAATGCTGTCCCAGCATGTTTCCACTGGCTCTCTCCTGGGCTTATCTTGGGCATGGCAAGGACCAAGCTGCAGGCAAGCCTTCTCTACATGCACAGCAGCTGATTTGTAAAGAGGAGGAAGTTCATCACTGATGCATTCTGTGGGTTTGTGCACATGAAGACTAACAGATCTATTTTGGGCTAGGGGAGGAATATTTTATCTAATGTTAGTGACAAGCTTGTCTTTATGGCTGCCTTCTGGCACTAGAGGGTGGCTGTGGTATAATGACTTATAAATTGCTGTAACATATGTGATCTTAGTTGACCCCTGATTTTACAGGTTCATCTAACCAGGGAATTCTCATTCCTATAGCTAAATTTATCAGGCTTTATCCTGCAAGCTAAACTTTGCCCTCAGTAGCACCTGTTCAGTTATATTGTCTTCAGCAGATCTTAAGCATTACTGTTTGAGATTTGGTGAATGGAGTGCTGATGATATACAGATGGGATAAAAATCTGTCTCCCTGTAGTTCTTGCATGCACAGCTATGAAAGCAAATGTAAAGTGTTAGCCACCCTCCAAGTAAAGCTCAAAGATGCTAGGATAGTGTAGAAGAACAAAAAAAGACTTGCTAAGTGTTAAAAGGAATAAAAAAATAAATAAAAATTATGCTTTGAAGCATCAAGCAGAAGTATTGGGCCAGTACCCGTACCTGGGTGAGCCTCTGACATCTGAAGCTGCCAACTGTCAATGTTGGTGTGCTCCCTCTGTCCTACAGCTGCCATCTTTGAGAAGCTCTGAGGGAAGCAAAATATATATGGAAATCATCAAGTAATTTCATTTGAGGCAAATCCAGGGTAACAACAACTGTGGGAGCTCTAGGAAGACAAAGTGTTGGCAGCTAACGGTGTTTTAACCACTGAGTTGTCTAGACCTGCTCAACCCCTGATTTTTTCACGTGAGAAACAAAAGCGACGCTTGAAACAGTCTTTGAAGTCTTTTTTTAATACATCATACTAAAGAAAGAGAAAAAAATGAAAAAAAAAGCAAGCCCTATCTCATTTTCTTTGTGGATCACTTGATGTGACTGACTTTCAGCTGTCATGTTGGCTGTTTCTTGATCTCTGGACTTTATTTTGATGAAATAACAGACTTTGTGGCAAGATGGTGGGAGAATTTCCAGTAAACTCATTTGTTCCTCTGTAAAATACAATAGACATCTTGAGGGTGTTGCTTTTGTTTGTTTTGCTTTTAATGGTCCCTTTGAAGGGCTATAGTGGTCTCGTTACATGAACTCTAGAACTCCTCCAGTGCTTGTTTTGTTCTTCAGATCCTTTGTCTATTTTCTTTTTCCTCTTTTTAAGGAGGGGTGTGGAAGGAGGGACAGGGAGGGAGTGGTGAAAGGAATGGGAAGAGAGAAGATGAGCTTTTCTTTAAAGCTAGGAATCTTGTTACTGGTAAAAATCTAGACCCCATACAGAAATGGTTCAAAGGCCCTTTGGCTTCCCCTTCTCACAGGAGGGAAGTTGTGTTGACAAAACACACAAAACTGTAGAACGCTAATTTAAATCCTTGAAGAAAAACCTTTTTCCTGACCTTTGCCTTCTTCCTATCATTGGATTTCATGCTCTTCACTTTCCTGCCATAAAAGAGCAGCTGGTGAGGAGGGACAGGGGAAAACACCTTCTCCTGAGTACCTTTTGAGTATTAAATATTTATTTCCTCTTGACCCGGGTGTTTTGTAGTGGAAGTGTTACAAAATGAAACATTTTAGTGGAATTTCTAAGCTCATGGTGTAACCTGTTATTCTCTTTCTCAGTTTGGTTAGGATTTCTTTTCCAGATTTGTTATTTTGATTTGTGTTGTGGTTTTGTAAGTCCTGGATAGCCATTTGGGTTTGGGACTGCATCTCCTTGTTACACCACAGAAAGGAGTGTGGATTTTGCTCCTTTGCTTGCCGGAGCAAGTCTGGCAAAGCTTTCAACTTGGCGGGTAAAATTATCTTTTCTTTTCCCTGTGCTGTTAATCACCCTGATGACAATTCCCACAGGTAGCATCCTTCCTCAGTAAACAAGTGGAAAACAATATCAAATACATCTATTCAGGCACGTTTTGGAGTGCAACAGGCTGAGCCAAAAGACAAATTTATTGGTGGTGCCTAGAGAGACTAATGCTGCTGGGGAAAGCATTTTCAAGGAAATGGTTCCCTGTTTGGGTAATGAGAGCTTATAAAAAGCCATGAACAGCCTGTGCATGTCATTCACTTTGGCAAATAGCTACAAGATGAGATACTAGAATGAAAGAAATACAGTTTGGGGATGTTTCAGAGCCAGCTTAGGGCCCTTTGAAGAGAAAAAAATAAAATTATGTGCTCATCCCTGGAGCCTGGTTTTGCCGGTGACATCTCTCTGACTTGGGTCTTGACAGGATGAAGGAGTGAGGAAATGATGAGAATTCCATAGCTGCTGCCTCTGCTTTGGGAGGGGGCAAAGGTATTTGTTTTCAAAGCACAATTACAATGGACAGGGAGCTTTTTGCTCCACCTCTGATATTTATGGTCATGCAAAGTGAAACAGTAAAAGACACCTGTTGGAGCAGGTCTAAATTTGGAGCATTTCCTTTTAAGATCTTGTGGGCTGTGTAGGGGTGAGTTCAGCCTTCGTGGGTGTTCTGTCTGCTCAGATGCAGGTGCAGGGCTTCTCCTAGAGAATATGTTAATAAATCACCATGACAATTCCAGCTACTTATTACCTCATGTGCTTCAGACAGGATGGAATACCTCATCTATAAGTATATATAGCACTAACATTAGTAACCTTAAAGTAATGATGCAGATCTGTTTTTAAGGTAATTTTGTAAAAATGAGGGGTAAGATTGGGGAGTTTTTTCTTCCTTTTCTCCTTGCAAATGGTGTAGTATAATTTCAAAAGTTAGCATTGCCATGTGGTAGGTAAAGGTAGCTCAGAAACAGCTTTGATACACTTGATTTCCCTTCTGTTGCCTTGGGATATAGTCCTTTTTCTCTTTTTTTTTTCCTGCTGATAATTTGTTTTAAATAAGTGGATCATATATAAACATGCTGCAACTTCCTTAATGTTTCTGCTCTCTAAAAATGTTGTTCTTGGGAAATTGGCATCTCTGAAATACTCTGCTACTCCTATGGTGGTTCTTTTTCTCTTTTAAAATGTATTTCCTTTTGAAAGGCTGGGAATGACACTGGTATAGGCAGATGCTCTACAATGTGAAGCATCCTAAACTAAATCATGGGCAGATGTCCTGTACCAGATCCAGCTGTGCTGATGGAAGAGGGCCACCACCCTGAGCTTATGCCCAGTTGGACTTGAGTACTCCATAAGCCACATGTGTCAAAAATAGCTTCATGACTTCTGATAGATTAAACAGCAGGACTTTGATAACTTGGTTCTGTTTTCTTTGTGCATTTGGGAGATGTCCCCACAAGCAGTGCCACTGGCAGGGAAGTGGGAAATGCAGTAATGCAACTCAATAGGAAAATCCTGAGGAGCAGTTCAGGACAGATTAGGGAGCAAAAAATTTTTGCTGGTCTCAGCTGTGTACAGAATGAATACACTTCCTAGTTTTGATAGTGGTCTTCTCTTTGAAAAATCAGGAGTTTTCATATTAGCAAAGTTTTCTGACTAATTTTCCTTTGCATTCAAGTAGTATTTTGAGAAATACCATAGAAAGTTGTTGGATATAACTTCTTTTCTCTAAATATGACATCTATAGAGGGATGTCTTTTCTGTTGATCCAAATCTGCTCTTTCAATTAGTCTAGGTCTGCTCTTCTCACAAATAAAAATAAAATTTTCTGACTAGCATCCAGAAAATAAGTAACATTCTTTCTGGCTCCCCTATCAAAAAATAGAAATTGTATGTGTTGATTTAGGTAATAATCCTTTTACAGATGCATAAGCCAGAAAAGAATCTGGTTCCCCTTCCCAGAATTGAATTGGTTTCACAGTACTAATAGGAATTTAGAAAGCTGTAAAAAGTTTTTTTAGCCAGTAAAGCAAGTGGATCTGACTGAATCAAAATGAGGGAGCTAAGTCTATTGAATAAAAGAGTGTGACTTTTACACACTAACTTCTCAAACTATAATCACACTTTTAAAATGTTGATGTAGCTTCAATCATATTTCTTTAGAAAAGAGGGTTTTGCTGAACATTTCAGAAAAAGATATTGACCCAAGAGGAGTTGTTGTTTGAGACATGAGTTTGGAATACATGTTGCCAGGATGCCCTGAGTAGGATTTACATGGCTGTTTAGTTTCTCAGCTCACTAAGAGTAGCTGCTGTAACTAGAAGGCATTCATTTTCTCAGAAAGTTTGCCCTTTTTATTATGCATTTAAACTTTGCTCAACTTGTTCTGCTTTTTCTGTAAATTTGTTGGGGATGAGTGTAGCCTTTAACTTCAGAAATGGAGCATTTAAAAAATATTTACTATTTCTAAAATAGTATGTAGCCAAGTATAATGAAAACTATTTAATTTGGTGCTTTTATATGCTACACTTCTACAATAAATGTGAACATAGTATAAAAGCAGTTAGTGAGACATTGACTTTCTATTTTAAAGAACATAGTGCTATTACTGAATTTAATACTGTTCCTTCCATAGGATTTTATTGTTTTGCTGCTGCCATGTTATTTTATTCATACATTGGTGGGGGGTTGAAAGGAAGTACAGCATATCCAGGTGCTATTTATAAAAGTAAGGTCATGCTGTGTCTTGACAGCTTGTACAGGTAAGAGGTCATGAATCTCAGAATCTGGAATATTAGCAGGAGCTTCTGTTGAATGTAGTTATAGAAAGGCTTATTGTCAATGGCTTTCATTTTACTGCAGGATTCTGGCCAGTGTTCTAGTACACATAAGGCTAAAAGCAGAGAGCTTGAGGCTCAGCATTTGGTTTCTAATCGGCAGTAAATGTATGTTGCATGGATTGCCATTAGTCATTTGTCTGTCTGTCTGTCTGCTGCGGTCTCAGACCAGCACTTAGCCTGTGATTCGGTTTTACTTTTCAGAGGTTTTGAAGGAGGAAGGGATGACTGTATTGCTTGGACACCCTCGAGTCCATGTGACTTGGTAACTCTGCATGAGTCATTCAGTCTGGACAACACTGAAGTTGAAGCTCATTGTTACTCTAAGCCAGGCTCAGGTCCTAAAAAGATGAGAAATGATCTGTTCATTTTAGAAAGACAACTTAATGCTTTAATACAGTTGCCACTGTGTACTTTTTAGCAAGGCTTTGAGTAACCTTATTTCACAGAGTTGATGAAGAGGCATAGCCATAGTTCTTTTTTGTGACATACTTACCCCAGTTGATCCAGATGTAACCTGTATGGTCAAAAACTCCTCTGGATGGTTTGCGTAGGGCAGAGACACAGAACGATCAATTGCTTGCTTTCAACATACATTTTCAGCCATAATGTATATTCAGTGTAGCTGCCTGTTGAAATGTTAGGGTTTCAGCTTGTGTCCAGTGATCCCAGAGTGACCAGTAGGCGACGGAGGGGCACAGAGTTCTCATTGTGCAGTTGGGATGGTACAGAGAGAAAAAAAGCCAAAGGTCAGAGGAGTTATCCCTGCTTGTGTGAGCGCTGTCAGGCTCTCCCCTACCACATGTCCGCCATGTGTTCCTCATCAGTGGGACGTGGAACTCCATGACGCAGAGCAGACTGGAATGCAGAGTTAGTTAACACCCGCCGTTGGGGAATTTATCAGCCAATGTGGAATATGGCGGGGGAGGAAACAGCCTAGTTTAAAGCAAAGTAAGGGTGAAATGAGGCATGTGACTGTTCCTCTTCAGTTAAAAGGTCTGATTCTGCTTGGGGATGAGGTTCTGGCTCATGAACCCAGCCAAAGTTTGTGGTTCCCTTACTGTTCTGTGTTACTGATGCATTTTCAGTCCTTTAAATTTTCATACTTAGCAGAAGGATTTTGCAGTGGCAGGAGGGAAATACCCCTGGGATTTTTGCAGGGAACCATTCATCTAGTTTATTCTAAGAAATCCAAATTTCAGAGAGTCTTTCCTTTATCCTATTCACCGAGACCCCAAATCGTTAATTTGCAAGGATGCATAAAAGTGATAGCCTCTCCATTAAAATTAGCTACACTTGGTATCAGCTGAACTGCAGTTGCATGATATTTTTAGTGCTGATTTATTGCACTTAGTTCGTGGCTCCTGTGAACTCTAACCCGGGTGATTTACTGTGATGTTTCGCACTGCGAAGAATTGCGAAAGTCATAATGGAAAGAGTCACAATTTGCAATTAGCTGATTGAAGGTGTATGTGGGCTCACATCCTTACTGGGTTTGCATTCTACTTTAGTTGCAGCAAATATATATCTTTGAGAAAGTTTCCATTCATTCAGAATACAATGCCGAATTCCCTGTTGAATAGCTGTAGTGTGGTTCTCCCCAAACAGCATTGTGCTGGCAGTTTCTGGAATTACACAGGAAATGAAGAGCATAGCAAACTTTCCTTTCTCTTGCTAAGACATGCTCCCCAGGAGTTCTTCCAGTAGATCAAGTAAATAGCAGAGATCTATTCCTAAGGGCAGCATGTTTCTGCTTAGAGAAATCCTAATTTTCTCTGGCTTTAAATCCTTCCTTTCTTCATCAAATTTATTGTACCATTTCCCTAGAGAAAGCAAGAGAAGATGAGAGAGGGATTCCTTTTACAAGCAGTAAAACTGCTTATCCACTTTTCTTGGAGATTTCTTGTAGAACTCTCCTTCCCCAGTCACCAAATACTGTGTACTCTGTTAAGAATGAAGAGGAGGTAGCTATTAGATCTTGACGTGTGAACTGACAATACAGAATGCTGTATCTTGCCCCATTACTCATTTTAGTATAAGTTGTATGTACCTGCATATCTGCATATTGGCCAGCAGCAGCTATTGGTATTTCTTGGGTTGATCATCTTGAAATTCTTTAACCTTCTTAAAAATGTGTGTGTGTGTGTGTGTGTGTGTGTATTCATAATCAGGTTGGTGTAAGTTCAATAGTTTAAAAAATCTGCGTCAGTACAGGAAGATTTAAAAAAGGAATCACTTATGTCCTTCAGAAAAGGCTGATGGACTTTAATTAAACTCCTAGGGTTGGAAGCAAAACCAGTAAGAAAGCAGGGAAATTTAAGTTAAAGCTCAGCTTCTAGTTTTTCGGCATATAAATCATCCAGCAGCTGGTGATATTTGCAAGAGCACCAGAGACTGTTTTCTAGTATTCCCTTTGATTTTATTTTCCTCCCCTTTGCTTTATTATTCCCAAGGTGATGCATTAAATATAATTTCGGAGGCCATGTGTGTCCTTAACTTCTCTGTCCTATCTCTATGGTGTATGTGTTCATATATGTAAACATATGTGTGTAATATATAGCTTTATTCACTGATGCTTTGGTACAGCATTTGTAGAACTAAGTAATTTTTTCAGTTGGTTTTTTTTCCCCAGATGAGCTACATCATTTCTGAAATTCCCACTTCTGTGACTTTGAGCCTTAGCCAGGTAGAATAGTAATAACAGAATCATGGCCAGTGGTGCCATAAATTTCAACTAAAGTATTGGGCAAGAAGTCTGATTTCTGTTTGTACTGTTGTTATGCAGGGCTGGTCTTTCAGCAAGTGTGATTATTTTTAGAGAGGCCCTCACTCCATTCTTGTTTTAGAATGTGCTGAGGATGTGTGTGTGGAACAGCACCTGACAAACAGCAGCCAGACAGAAGGAATAAAATCCCTTGGGAAATGAGACTTCTTTTTATGGCCATTTTTCACTTCTAAGGCCACTTGAAAAATATTGTTCTTCAGGTAGATCTTGTTCCTAGATCCCTGGGTTTGTACTTGGGTGCCTGCCATTTCCCAGACCAAGGAGCTACTGAAGACTTAAGCTTTTCCAGTAGGAAAGTATGCAAGTACATTCTTTGCAGCACCAGACGCTATTGAAAGAATAATGGACCCTTCCCACATTCAACTCCATTCTTCTTGCACACACTCCCAGACCTCTGGAGCCACTGTGCTAGCAAATGATTACATTCTGTTTTTCTTCCTAACTCTTCCTAAACAAAATGTTAATTGAGACATTGATTTATACAATTCAGATTCCTGTGTTAAGTCAGCATACTTAAAAGTAGCTTCTGGCTATTGAGGGGATAGATCAGTGAGACAAATTGGTGCTTGCTGGTATGTTTTTCTGTATCTTACCCTTTGAGAAAATAGTATATATTTCATATTTAAGGAATATGTCCTTTGCATGTGTTTGTTTTAGATGTACCCCCCACTGTAGTGTAGCTTTAGAACACAGGATTCTGTGTGTTCTCTGATTTACATTGCTATAGGAAGGAAGCATACTGGAAAAAAACAGACTTTAGCCTTTTTTTTTAATGTTCTTGATAGTTGTTTGAAAAAATGTTACAATACTAGGGATATTATGTAGATTTCAAGCCTTCATATGTGGTAGAGGTGACCCTATGCCTGGGGGTAAAAAATTACTTTTACTGTCCTAGACAACTGTTGAATTAAAATATTTGCAGAAAAGTTGTCTGACCTTACTTCCTTTTAATCTGTTCTTTTTGAAAAAAATGGAAGTGTTAATCTTTTTGTTGTAGAGAACCATTAAAATAAGCGACCCTTGTGTTTACAGAGGAAGAGTTGTCTGGGAGATCTGATGCTGGAAGGGATAAACTTCATACAAATTGGTGTGTTATCACCTGTTTGCATTAAGAATGCCTTGTAATTTATACACAAAGAGGTCTCACCTCTCTATTTGGCTTTGTGAGCTTGAGAAATCCACTTAATGTTAGTATCTCACACTTTCTTTGCTTTTTAAAATTAATGCAATATTTCTTTCCTGTTTCATAAGGGCATAACTCATGAACATGTATGTCAGTAGAGTAAATGTAAAATGCTGCTCTGAGAACAGGGTATTAGCTGTTGCTTTCCCACACTCTGAGTCAGAATAGTACTCGTTAAAATGACCTGCAGGAAACAGCTGATCTAACACTTCATCCAGCCTGAACTACAGGTCATGTTTGAACCCAGATTTTCAGTTTCAGCACTTGTATTTTTACATGTCAGATGCCAGTAGTATTTATTATTGTGTGGTGTATTGTGTGTTACATTGTTATGCACTGCTGTTCTTACCATTCCACTGTCACTAGTTCCCTTTCAATGTACTAATTCTCCCTTTTTTCTTTTTATTTCTACAAGGGCACTGGACATGCAGTGAAAAATGAAATCTATTTTCTTTTGCATTAACAAGCCGCTCCTCCTGGGTGTGCAGGGATTTGTATATAGGTGTGTGACTCCTGGCATGCATCCGAACAGGTTCTACAAATGCTGACGTGAGTCTGGCAGGGCCGAGCGGTGCCCCTGAGCTGACGCCCCAGGGCTGCCAGGGCTGGGCTGGCAGCGGGCGGGCAGAGCAGCCCAGGGGCTTGTGTGTCCTGAGGAAATAGCACCAGGACTCCTTGGGAGGAGCCAGTCCTGCTGCAGAAACCCTTGTGTCATCTGGGCTTTGTCAGGTCCATATTGTTCTGCATAAAGGAGAAAAAGTGATGTTTATGTTTCCTCAATTCTTGCATTTATTTGCTGCTCTTCTCTTCCAGTTTGGCCACCTGATGGCAGCTTTTAAATTCTGTGGTGTGAACTGTGGTTTTGTTACCCGTATGTATAACTTTGGCCAGCACTTTCAGGATCCAGCAGAATACAATTATCAAGCAAGAGTATAATCTTTTATAATTCCTCAAATAGTTTATTTTCACAATAGAAAAGTAATTCCCTTTAGAAGGTGATCACTCCAAAGACTAACTACTTTCATTTCTCCTAAACATTTTAAAAACATGACAGATATTTTTGCAAGCAATCTGTTGTAAAACATCTTCCAAATTGATTTCAGCAGCTGTGTATGATCTACTTCTTCACTTTTTTAAATGTCAGTTTTATCCATAAACAGAAGGAGTGAGTGTTTTCTGAATGACAGGTTATGGTAATAAAACAAAGTGATACTCCCTACTGAATAGTGGCTTCATAAAGGTTGTGTGCATAAACAAAGTTATAATGAACCTGTAAATCAAGAATGCCACGAACAGCAGAAATGCCAGACCTCCAGAGCTGAAATAACCTTGCAGTTCAGGAGCCTGCTGCAAAGAAATCTGTCACTTCACCTGCTCCTTCATTTCTGTGTTTCTAAGTTCTATCTGATTGATTCACCACCTTGGAGGCAGTGGAATAAAGGATATGAGCTTGTCAATATGAGAGAGGTGTCTGGTACTGAGTATGAGTGAAAGATCATTGCAAACTGCAGCACAATAATTTAAAAGTTCATTTTACTTTGACTTCTTAATTTTCATACATGAAAGCACATTGTGTTCACAGTGGAAGTGACTCACAAGTTCCACTCAAGACTTCTGGAAGGCTACAGTCTGCTACCTGCCATATGTCTGCATATCTACTGCTGGTTTCAATGCTCTTCCAATGGCAATAAAAAAATGGCCATGAGTGTTAATTCATGTCTCAGTGGAAATATCCAGAGTCTTAGCTATCTTAGGATATGACTGTTTCCTAAGTTCTAGATACACTGACCTGTGAATGTTTTATCATTGGGCAGTGCCTGAAAAGTTATTGTATGGTGAAGAGGTGGAAGCTGAACCAAATTGTTCAGCATCCAAAAGCTCAAAATGAACAGGGGTTTTGGGAAGGTGATGTGAGGCCACCACCTGGTTGCTGTGCACACAGGAGAGTTAAAGAGAGCTGCAAGTGTGCACAATGGAAAGATGTTGTGCCTGTGTCTTTGCAAAGGCTGATCTCACTTCTCTGTGTAAGTTTGCTTGTCAGAATTGTTGATCCCTGCTTGCTCGGTGCTACACGCATCGGGAAAATTAAATGAGGTTATAAAGAGCAGAAAAATTGATGAGCTTCAGAAGTATTCATTAAAGGTAGACAGTGACTTGAACTTGGATGTTGTCTCTAAAAGTGAATAATGTCTTACTTACACACACAGTTGAATATTCATTCCCAAAAATCTGGTATGTTTTGGCTTTTAAATCTATTGTGAGATAAGACAAGCAGCATCTGTACTCATGGCAATCAAAATGCAATGGGGAAAAAAAGTATGAGAGCCCATTCATAGTAGTCCTGTTTGTTACTTTAAGCAAAATCGTCACCCTCCCTGCCACTGTTTGTGTCCTGAAGAGAATCCATTTTTCATGTCTCTGAGGAGCACATGGTTTCATCCTGTTGAATAGTAAGACCCAAAATTGAGATTAAGAGTTACCAAAAAACAAGAAGGCAGTGTTCTGCTGTTACTTGATCGTAGTGGGCTTATTTGCTAAGCTAAGATTTTGACCACTTAGGGGTTTTTAGGCTTCTGAGTACTGTTTGTTAATGTAGTTATTTCATTGCTGAATGACAGCATATTTTTGTGCACTGCTGTCAGCTCTAGCATTGTTTGAAAATGAGAGGTGTTTCTCGTTGCCAGAAGTAGAATTGTAGTATGGTTTGTACTTCCAGAAATTCCTTCATGGCTTCAGTTTATGTTTGATTTTTGGCTGGTTTGCAAAAATATATGATCCAATTGATCCAGTCATGTTTTTAATTGAAAACATGCATAGTTTGTGTACATTAAAAAAGGATCATTTGCATGTAGGGAAGAGCCCTTGAAAGTGTGTTTGAGAATTCCTACTTGCATCTGGCATAGAAAAAGTTTAGGCAATTATTTTGTGTGTGTCCACTGTGTATTTTTTTTTCTTTTTTATCAATGTACGTCAGAGGTTTGAGAACAAATAAAGCATGCTATGCAGACTAATTAAATCAATGCCTCTGTGGAAGCAATTTCATTTCTGGAATTGCTCTTCTAAATCAGAGATATAAACAAAAACCTAGTTATTTTTATATCATTTCCCTTTGCCTCATGTACATGATTCTGGAAGTTGAAGGGTTATAATGTTTATACCTCTTTTTACAGCAGAATATTTGTGTGGCTGAATTTTTATTGAAGCATAATTCCTGGTTTCCTTAAAGCTGAGCAAGACTACTGTACAGTGGGAACACACATTAATTTGAGTTGCTGTGAAAGGCTTTTCACGTTAAAGCTGTTAAGGCAGCAAATTGTCCACAAGTGTTTTTTTATTAAGAGTTGTTTGCTGCTTTTGTAGAAACAGCTGCTTCAGGCACAGAAGGTAAATGGGGAGCTTTTCCTGAAAGAAGGGTGTGCAAAGAACAGTGTTTAGGTGATGGGCTCTTACTGTCCCTCCTTCTTCCTTCTCTACCTACCTAGGGGTGATACAGCTGCCATTGCATTTTGTTCTGTCCCCAGAGACTCCTTTTTTTCCTGAGATTGATTTCAGTTTGTTGTTTCTTGGTTGTTTTAGTTTTCTCACAGATTATGAGCTCATTGTGCTGGTTCCTTTAAAATGTAGAACACAAAGATATTACCTGTCTTAAAAGTATAGAGTGTAAAGGACTGTACACTTAAGATATGGTCCATGCTCCCATTAAATGTGCAATTCTAGATTTTCAGAATAAAGCTATTTTCTAGTGAAGTCTAATATAATAATAAAATCTATTTGTGAAGAGTGCAGCTTCTGTGGTGTGAAGAATCAGACCTACCTCTTCTGTTGCACTGTTAAAACTCCCTTTTATTTTTAATAGCAAATTATTTTGAGAGCAGAACCCAGAAGCATGGAATTTTTGGAAGTAAACTGGTCTTTAAGGCTTCATTTTAATTTTTGTTATGCTTATTGCTTCTTGCCTCTCTCTGTGTTTACTTTTTTTTAACTGTCTCTGCAAAAGCAGCCATTGTAGACTTGGGCCTTTTTTATATTACTAGCATAGTCTAGAAGGTTAGCACAGGTCTTTATGGTTACAGATTGGTTCTAATACATTTTTCCTTTATAAACTAAGGGCAGGATTGTACACGAAATCTGTTATTGTATTTGTGCTTTGTACGCATGCACTTGTTGACTGTTTTACAAGCCAGTAACGTAGTAGCCACAGGCTAGGAAGCTTGCCCAGAAATCTGGCATATTTAATTAGTGCTAGTAAACAAGCAGAGTTTCAAATTTAATTTTTCCTTCTTTAATTCCTATAAACCTCAAGCCATTTAAAACTTAATTTTGACACTAGTTTCGTTTATGCCGTTGGATAATATTGAAACAGTCTACAACCACAGACAGAATGGTCCCAGTCTTTTCCAAGCAAGAAGGGAATAGAAGTTGTTTTGTTTTAATAGTATCTGAGGTTGATGTAAAATTGTAAATTATAATCTTCAGGTCATCCACTACCCATTTTCTTTTTCTTTCTGTTAGGTTAAATGTTTCAAGATGAGGCAATTGTCCTACCATGAGTTTAGCCTTGCAAAGGACAGGGACTGGATTTGTTGCTGCTCTAGTTTTTGTACAGAGAGCTCTTCTAAGAGCAAATGATGGAACATCTGAGCTCTGGTACTTGCCATGGCCAGTTTATTGCTTCTAAGCTGTGAGGTTTAAAATCTGCCCCAGGTGGTATAAACAGAGGATTCAGTTGCTGTCTTCTCACTTGCTTATCAATACCAACTTGTGATCGCTGCTGAAAATGGTTCTCTACTGCTGCTTTCACTGTGAGGGAGCACTGAAGTCTAGATTAATGACATTTCTTCAATCTATTTAATTGTTGAAGTCACTCTATCTCCAGACAAGTAATTTGCTGGGTGTTATACCAATAAAATATGTGGTAATTTTGGCCAAAAACTGGTCTTCGTAAGTGCAGCTAAGAATTTCAAAAAATAATATTGGAACTGTGAAAAAACACCAATGAGCAGTGTTTTATTAGCTGTCCTGACAATTTTTCCTTCAAGAATGTGTTTTGGGGGGTTTTTTGTTGTTTGTTTGGGATTTTTTGCCTGCTTATTTATAAAGGCAGCTCCCACCTTAGCATGTGCTGAGGTGAGAAACTTCACTCTAGTGTGTGTGAAGTTTCTCAGTCAGCAGTAACTGTTCCAAAGAAGGAAGGAAACCTGCTCAAAGTACCTTCTCGTTGCATTGAATTCACCAGGATTTTCTTCTGCAGTATTCTATTTGCTGTATGATCACTGTTCAAAAGGAGTAAAATTCTTCCAGCTCAACCTTAAGCTTTTATTCAGGCGCTACTAATGGGTAAAAGGTAAGAGAGATTCTTGGAAATCCAGCTCTGTCTTTAGTGAAGTTTGTTTTCGTTCATCTGGGCTTAATGCTATAGAACTCCAACTTTAGCATCTTCCTGAAAGTGTTTTAGTTGTAGGTTCAGTTTCTTGTGGTAATAAGAAGCAGGAACTTCTGTTATAGCTATTAACAAGTCTGAAAATTTTAAATCATGAGTAATCTGGTCTAACCAGAAACTAATCTAGTGTGGTTGTAACCGCTGTAATTACTTGTTTAAAAAAATGCAAATTTGGACTTTGGGTGGATGTTAAGGTAATCTTGTGGTGATGATAATTTTTGTGTCTAGTCTTTTTTCCTTTTTTTTTTTCCTCTGATACTTACATTCCTCATTCCGTGGTATTAATAGAATATATTATATGGTGTTTTGTAAAATGCCAGTTAGCTATTAAAAGAAGTAATCATAAAGTTCTTTTGGGCTGAAAAGATGAGTGATGTCTGTCAGTGGCTTCAGTCTGACTTCAGTTCTCCTTTGGTTTTCAATTCTGCTGTCATTCTGCAAGAAGAATGTTACACTTGCTAATTTTAAGACATTATTTTAATGAAGTTCTTGTTTGATACTGTCAAAATATTAGTTGATAAATTGCATAGGTTCTTTTAAACTAGAAAAGAGCGTAAGTATATCTGTGTTTCTTGTGTGATGTTCCTATCACCTGGGATATTTTACAGCAGGACTGGGCTGTACTCTAAAGTGGTTGATGTCCCAAGCTCTGATGGCTCTCACTGTCCTGAAATCTCACAGCTCAAGGTTGATGCTGTTTTAAATCTGAGCTAGCATGTCTCTGAGGATGTATCTGAATACACAGGCTGAGTCATGACTTCAGTATAACCAAGTCAGGAAACCCCTCTGTTTTCCTGTAGGGAAGCAGGATTCGTGAAGTCTGAGTGCTGATTCCTTAGAAGAATTTCCTCAACATGTATTTTTCTTTTATGTACCTTTTCAGCACTGCCAAGGTGTGGAGCAGCCTGTGCCCTGGCAGTCACAGCCAGGCTCCCTCCACAGTGGCTGCAGAGCCAAATTCTGTGCCCACTTTAATTTCTGCCTGAGATAAAGTTGTTCTCATTACCTAATTAAATATTTGACACTTGCAGTTATTGGGATCTTGTCAGAATGAAGAGTGGTTACCATGTCAAGTGCTAAAGTGTCAAGGTTCCGGTGGAATTGAGATGAGAGTAGATATGGTAGCAAAAGCTTATTGTGAACCAAAACTGAGGCAGAAGCAGTAGTTGCCAAAAATCGAAAAAAACACATAGGTCAAAGCATCAGCTAAGGAAGCTGCAGACCATCAAGGAGTAGGAACAAAGTATAATTTGCTTACAGTAAATGAAGGAAATCAGCATTGCCAGGTTTAAGGCAGAAAGGCAGGATTTACATGGGCTGGATTTGAGTAGATTGTGG
The DNA here is from genome assembly GCF_031753505.1 of Anomalospiza imberbis. Classification (NCBI taxonomy): domain Eukaryota; kingdom Metazoa; phylum Chordata; class Aves; order Passeriformes; family Viduidae; genus Anomalospiza; species Anomalospiza imberbis. The sequence goes on along the minus strand of NC_089689.1, from coordinate 21,854,537 downwards.
TCATAAAAACCATAACACTTAAGTTTTTCCCATCTTTGGACTCAAAGCTCATATCTTCTTGCTTTATGGACTGTATGTTTTGGTGGGAGCCAGATGCTGCTTTGTATAACATATAGTCTTTCTTCTCTACTTCTCTTCTTCCTTCTAACCCTAATGACCTGCTGTCAGGCTCTTGTCAGGTTGTTCTTCAGTCTGGTGAAATTTAACTTTCTTGAATGCAAATATGTTCTACAGAAAGACTCACAAAGGTGCACCTTCTGTCATGAAGAGCCCATTTCCTTGTCAGGCAAAGATCCTAACAAAGGAAAGTGAGTGATCAGCCTGTGGCCTGTGCATAGCAACAGGTTTAAAGAGAGATTTTTAATTTTGATAAACTGGTGGTGCAGAAGTAGGTGATTCTCATGAGGTACCTGAACAGCAACTCAAAATGGAAAACCCAAGGATATGTGTGATGGCTTCAATTTGTTCTGCTCCTGGGCCCTGTGAAATGCAAGGGAAACATTTATGCTTATTTCAACTTTGAGGGGGTTTTGTTGCTTATGCTTTTACTTGCAATTTAAAATAAGGGGAGTAAAGCAGGGACTAATAATAAAAAGATGAGCTGGACAGGAACAAATGCAGATCTGAACCAATGTGGCTAATTATACGTTCTCCATTTATTGTTTACAGAGAGTAGTTTTTATACACTTCCAGATAGTTTACCATCATGAGCACACTCTCACTGGCAAGCAAACACTGTTTGTTCCTGTCTTAAGGTGGCTGAAGTTTCACACTGCAGACCTGTACTAATTCACACCTAGATAGCTCAGTACGCTGTGTTATACCTTAACGTAATTTCTGACTGCGCCACAAACGTATTCTTAACTGCGCCATAGGCTTCAAATCTTCACCGAGGCCCACATCTAAGGCCTAGGCTGGGGTAGCTCAGCCTTCACTCTAAACATATAAATCATGAACATCCAGATCGTGACCTCTATCTCTCAGAAATTCCTCTACAGGGGAGGAAGAATTTCTTTTTGCCTATGTATTTTAGTAGTCCAAAGGGATGCCCTTACCTTAAATTCCCAAATTTTGCAGATCGTGTGTTCTAAGTAGGACCCACCTCACCTGGGAGGTGCAGAAGGTCTTCAGAGCCTTGTCATGCAAGGCTCACACTGCAAGGACAGTTTTATTTGCCTTTGAGTCCAATCCAGTGGCATGAAGAAATTGTGTCAGCCTTGCTGTGTTTAAGCTACATATTGCTAGTGACCTGCAGCTTTGACCTAGTATTCAGTTTCTCATGCATTTACTGTAATTATTTGATTTAAAAAAATATATCATATGTCTGCTGCTTAGCCCTTAGGGAACTGATGTAGGAGGGATCAGCAGGAGCTGCTGTTCTTCAGTAGCCTCTATACAATTCTCCAGCTTCAGTTGTTTTCTTAAAACTTCTTCCTCTGAAGTGTTGTCATCCTTTCAGCCCTGGTGATTTTAGGGAACAATTATTTACTAAGGTGACTTTCCATGAAGCAGGAAGCAAAATGAGCTGAAAATTGGAAATGATTAGGGTTGCCAGGTGCAGACTTCTAGTTCTTTCTCCTTCTTCAGCAAAGAAAGCATTTCCCAAAGCTCGATTAAATCTCTTAAATCACAGTTTAGCCCAGCATAAGAAAAATAAGCTCAAACACCAGATCTGAACTAAGTGACTAAGCCATGTCCTGTTGTGTTGGAATTGAATTGGTTATAGCACACAATAATCTACTTTATTGTCATCCTGGCCTTAACTGTAGCATAAGATGATTACATTGAATGTGTATAATAATAAGGCTTACACTTTGTATATAGCCCTTTAAATATTTTGGCAGACCATAGAAAGAACCTTTACGTGCAAGGCTTGATTAATCCTTTTCCTCTGTGTATAGAACAAGTAGCTGCCAGAGCTCAAGGGTAAAACCTATTAATAATGTCTCTGGCAGTCCCTGCCCTCCTTCACAGTGTATTCTCTTCTGTTCACACCAAACTCCAAGCTTATTATCATTTTGGTCTCTCTCTTTTGCTTTCCCAGTTTATACATAGCAATCAGGGTATTCTAGAAGAATAGTATCTAGTATAAAAGTGTCTAGTATAAAATATTTGCATTGACTCTGCTTTTCCAGTGACAGGGAAAGAGAAAAGGAGTGGTAGTGTGGGCAGCATGGCCCCTGCATTGTTTCCTACAGCTGTTCACACTCAGTGTGGTAGAGAAGACCCTTGGAACAAAGTTTAGGGAAGTGCTTTCACAGGCAGCTGTGTCTGGTGTGCTCCCAGGGGGCACACCAGCAACGTGGCCGTGCAGCCCCCAGGGAGCACTCCTCTGACTTGGGGTGGCTGAGGAAATACTGTTGTTCTCCTTTTCATATGGGGAAGCTGAAGGAGGATGAAGAGAAACTTTTTTTATAGGTTCATGTGATGGGGTGGCTGTGCAGCCATTGTCACCCTTGCTCTTCAGCATCAAAGTCAAAAGAGATGTTAAATTTAAAACACGGCGTTGTTGCCAAGAAAATTAGTCTTTCTACAGAGAGGTCACACTGACTTATTGTAAACCATTACTGACCTTGAGCAAATATTAATCCTGAGTTCTGACTGCTAACCTATACTCTTTATACTAGAGAAAATGATTTAATCTTTGGCTTTCCATGAAGGTTAGTTCCTTTACCAAAAAGTTTTCAGCATGTTTTTGTCAAAAGTAGGTTCAGAGTTTGTGTTATAGTCTCATGGGTATATTAATAACATAATACAACAAAGAAAAATGGCATGTGGTGAAGGTTTTAAGTGAAAAATATTTATTATTCAGAAGGCTTTCAAGCAACTTAGGTCACTAGATCAATAAAACATTTTCATTTGGAAAGTACTTCCCATTTCTGGTGCAGTGTCTCTTTAGCAGCAGCAGCAGCTGTGAGGATGGATAGTGGGTAGTTGTTACCAGAACTGCAGTGTCCTCTCCTCCCTTTGCCAAATCCTCAGTGGACCAAAGCAAACCTTTGCCCCCCTGTCTTTTTAAATAAGGTTGTTACAAAACAGTGAGGGGACTGTTTCCCCTGAGCAGGGAAACGGAGGTCAGGGTCATCTGGGGCTCGTGGCACATATTGGGAGACACCTCATAGAGGCCTATGTCGTCTTGAGCTCTTGGGGTCCCATTGCTGAGGTGTTCCTCAGCCAGAACTGAAGCAGTCCCACCCAAGGAGTAGCATCCTCTGACTCCCCTCTGCCCACCCTCCTCTGCAGCGGCGGGGGGCCCAGCCAGCCCCGCCACCGCAGCTCTGCAGCCCAGAGGTGGCAGCATTTCACCGGTGGGCAAAGGAGCCCCGGCGCACAGTGGGGACATTCATGGGGCTAAGTGCTTTGGGATCTTTTTGGTCAAAAGCCCTGTGTAAAAAAAAAAAAAAAAAAAAAAAAATTAAGGTCATAAGGTGTCTGGGATTTTTGAAGAGCCAGTGTAACAGTGGTCTTTTATTATTAGTGAGTTTACAGCCAAGAGCTGTCCCGTAAATGAGCAATGCGATTTAGGGATTATTTTTTTTCCTTTAAAAGCAGGAATGCTTGAGACATTAAAGGTGGTCTGGCAGCTTTTGCTGTGAGACTTCTCTTCATGTTGATCTGTACACTGGCTTTGTATCAACACGAGAGCACCACATTCTTGCAGACAGGCAGGGGTCAGCACTGTGTTTGAACTGGACCGCACGCTGCTTCATGCAAGAGCACAGTTCATGGTGTGGGGATAGGAAGAATGTGAGAGAGTATTGGCTGTATGGACTATGTGAGCTACATGCCATTAGTTAGAAAAGATGCTAGTGTGGAATGCATAGTTTGCACATAGCTTGCTGTTATTTATTTATTTTGGATGGAGAGGGAGGAAGATTAACTAATACCCATGAGCCCACCTGATGTAATTCGGGTATAGGTTTAGGAGCTAGGTTAATAGCTGGTATGATTAGATTTTTTATTGTGTCATTGCCTGGATTAGTGTTAGAGTACGGACAGCCTCAGATCCTTGAGCTTATTTAAAGACCTTCATATTTTCCGTCAACAGCTGTATGAAGTTAGGGAAAGGGAGGCCATGGGATTTCTCTTTCTCAGCTAGTTTATTTGTGAGGTGGCGAGGTTAATGTGGCAATATCCCATGCTTAGTAGAGAGGCTTTTTGGCTTTAAGCATTGTGTGTGCTCCCTTCAGATTTATGATTTTGACCCCAGCCTGGCATTATCACACTGTCAGTGGGAGTATGGAGCTGGTTGGAACCTCCAGCTCTTGGTGGTAATCTCTCTTAATTAGTTTGCAGTTGAAACAATTGTCCAACTTCTTGCCTTTAAACAAGGGAAGTTTGGTCTATCAGTGGTTGATTTCCCTGAGGGAGGAAATCCTGAGGGGGGTTATCAGGGAAAGAAAAGCTCTGGGCTCCACTTTCAAAGCAATGCCATGTATGAAGCATGCATCAATCCTGTTAGTACTGCTTATTATTTCACAATGGCGTGTCAGGAATTACTGGCACAGACTTTTCTAAGGACTCTTGCAGACCTTTATGCACTCTCATCCTGAGTCAGGATTTTGTGGAATTATGTGCTAATAAAAGCTAATTTTACACATTGAAATTGCTCTTTTAATCTTTCCCTGACTTATCCACAGATCTCTCCTAGCATTCTAATTGTCGACTTTCTGCCAGGGAGTCCTCCATGCCTCATCATTAGGACTAAAATCTGCCATCAGTTAACACACAGAGCTTATAACTGGGAGCAGCCCCCTCCCTTGCATGGGAGCACAGACAGTAATAGATACTATAGTGGCAGCACCAAAGGGAGTTTTACTGTGTATTTTAATGACTTGTGCTTGATTACATTTGCTAGATTGAACTGAAGTTCATTTAGTAATTGGTATGATTCTTACAGGGTACACATTTGACATTCCTCCCTCATTAAAGAGCTCCAACAATGGCTGTTGCAACTTTCATCTCAAGGGTGACCCTCTCAGATACATTTCCAGTCTTTCTCTTTTGATAAACCACCCAACCCGGCATTCATTAACACTTAACCATCTGCAGCCAGCCCCTCCTAGTACCTTCTCTCTGGCTTTGATGGTACAATTAAAAGCCTTCTGTATTATCTCCCTCGAAGCAATAAGTCTAGGTGCGTCAGCTCCTGCATTGTTTGTTATTGGATTCTCTCTGTATCAGCTGTTCTTGCGACAGGCTCATTTTTCATATGTTGTAAAGATTAGCTGATGGAGTGGGAGATCAGAGGCATGAGATGGGAGTGTGGCTCTCGATATTAGTAACCAGATGCTCATTTGAAATGGTGATGGGGCTTGCCATTATCTGTTAGATTATTTGGCTCCTTTGCTTTTACCTGAAGATAAACCGGTTTAAGCACTAGTCAATGAAAATGAGCATCATCTTTAGTGGCTTGTTATGATAGAGTGCTCTTATCAGTCTGGTTTAGTGTGGCTATTCTCTTCTTGAGCCTGGTTTACAGAAATCACAGCTTTGTTTATGCATGTGCCCAAACTTGCCTGTTTGACCTTTGTAGCTGTGATTATAATATTAATCTATGGGACTATTCTGTTGCAAATCTCTTAGGTGGTCTGTATTTTGGAGGATTTCATTGTGGGACCTTCTCTCTTGTCCAGCATGATGTTCCATTATTGTCAGTGTATTCTACATTGAAAGCTAACTCAGACTGGTGTTTCATCACATCTTGTTGTCTGGCTGCTTTTTGTGGGGGTTTTTTTGTGTGTGATGGAGGAGCTGGGATAGCACCATGCTACTATTTGTCCACTTCCACTGATTTTGTATGACTTTATAACAAAGTTGCTTAGCTACAGTAAAACTTGGTGCAATGCTTGCATGCAGAGACAAACTTCAGTCCCCAAATTCTCAGTGTCCTGTGGTGTAGCTAAATAGCATTATTCCAGTTTACAGGTGGGGAGACTGCATGTGTCAGAGCCACACAGACACTGCGGACAGAACCAGCATTTACTGGGGAATTCCTGTTTTACGCTGATGCTTGATGCCTAGCTCCTGCAGCCTTCCTCTGCCTGGTGTTTAATGGGGAGTGTATGAAAGATCTTGAATAGTAAGAGAAAAAACTGGCATTCCGACACTAAAGAAATTTTGGTTTGTTTGTCATCTTCAGGTTCAGAATTGGATTTTTTCCTCCCATTTTTGCCTCTCCTTCCTATGTTCTGTTTCTATATTTTTACATGTTTATTGCCTGTTCCATTGATTTGTTCAGTTTCCCAAGTAAACGATTATATTTATTACATAAATACAAAGGAACCCTTCTCAGAGAAGATAGGAAATTACTCCCTCTCATACATACACAAAATGTGGAAACCATTCTCAGGATGTAGAGCAGGAGGGAATCTGCTGACTTCCAACTGCAAGATCTCATTAAAATTAGTGGATTCCCTATCCTCTTTGCATAAGGAACATTGCTATTTGGGCTGCCTTCCACAGCAACATCTGGGCCACTGATAACATCAGTACTGGAGCATTGCTAGGTGAGCTCATGTTTTGTTAATGAAGTAATCTACTGAAAGTGCATATATCATTTTCTAGTACCACATACTTCACTGCAAAGTGTTGTACTACTATTATAGGAGCTTTCCTTTTGGAAATGGGATTTAAAGAATTTTGTTATAGTCAAAAATATGCATAGCTTGAATGGTATGTTTGAGAAATGCCACATAAGTCATTAAATGTTAACACTTAAATAGTTTGGTAGTGCAAGGCATTAATTGAGAAATGCACTCAAAAATGGCTTATTAGAACACCTGATGTTCTTGGTAACTTTGGTGTTACTAAATATTTGGTGTGGTAGTGTTGGTTTGCTGTTTATATTTATATGCATGCCCAATTTCTGAGTGATTTTTCTGCTGAGCTAACTACATGATAAAAGTGATCATGATCACAAACATCTGACTTCAGCATGTTCTGGAATAAGCAAACCAAGTTGGATAGAGTACACTGATGAAATATGTTCATTCAAGCTTAATTATTAAATCCACACATCAAAGGAAGCAAAATAAAAACAGAGACAATTTCAGGTGTGGATTGAAATTTCTCTCCTTAATAGCCTCTGACTGTGAGTGCAGTTGTGGATGTCTTGAACAGCTCAGCATAGTCCCTGACTGTTGTTGTGTTTTGTCTTTTTTAATCTGCAGGCTAAATATTCTTGTGGCTTTTCTGTTCTGAAAACTAGTGGCAAATGTTCAGGCGGCCAGAATGCACTCAAATGAGGCCACAGATTTGTGGAAGGGAAAGTAATATTGGCCTAAAATATCTAGCTGGTTTGAAACAGGTTCCAAAAAGGGTTTCCATTATCCAAGAATAGAGAAATCATAAAGAGAAGCAATAGAAGCAGTCAATTGGTCTTTATTGTTTCAACTTTGTTCTTAAAATTTTGAAGCTACCAGAGATTCCTGAGGTTCTGAAATATTAACCTGACACCACTCTGAAAGCAAAGACTTCCCTGTTTGACTTACAATGAGTGGGAGTTTTACTGATCTTTCCCACCTTACTGGGCTGGATAGCCAAATGCTTTGTAATTGAGCTGTGGCAATCATTAGTGTAGGAAAGGTGAGCAGACCCCATGTCCTTCCCCTCTTCCCCTCCAGGAAGAAAATACAGTAGTGTTGTTGTTTTTGCTAGCAGAACATGCCCAGCCTTGCATATATATTAAGGCAGGCACTTAGCCAGAAGCTTTGAATTATTGTACCCTGACATTACCCACTGTAACTTTTAGCACTCTGGGCCCATTACTTTGGCTTCCTGCCCAGTAATGTGCAATTTCCACTTACATGAGAAGATGTAGCAGGACTAATGACTCCTTGGAGGAGGTGTTTTCTTTTGCAGCAAATCAGCCCAGGGCCAGCAGGTGTAAGTTTATAGACACAGCCCAATAATGGCAGCCTGAGCTCTTCTGTTCCAGCAATCCAACAGTACATGGAAAGGAACAGACCATTGCCCACTTGTCACTACCCCCTGACCTCATTGCAAAGTCAAGTTCTTGTAAACAGCCATGCAAAACTCCATGATTTTCCCTTTTTTATTCTTTTTCAGGCACCCCAGAATGCACATAAGAACAGGGCTAATGGATGCCCATCTCTACTGTCTGAAGAAATATGTGGTAGACTTTCTGGTAGAAAACAGGTAAGAAACCAAGCAATACACAAGATAGTAGCAGGCATTTGTATTGACATATGGTTTACACCAGAGCTTTTAAAGGATTTTTTTTCCATTAAATTAGCTAGCATAAAATAGAAATATAAAAGAAACCAGTTTTCAAAATATTTTAACTATACTAAAAGAAATGCCAAGTATTACGTCAGAGTGTCTTATTAGGATCTTTTTGAAAAAACAAAACAAAACAAAAACCCCAGCATAAGTGAACACTAACATTTTTGTCTCTTTTCTGCATCCCTTCTTTTTCTAATGTATCTGTTCTTTTTGGCTGCTCATTTTACCAGGGCTTCCCTATTGTTAGGCTTGTGAATACATTTCTGACCTTTGATTTCCCCCACCACAGTCTGTTTTGGTCTTTGCAATCACCTTCCCTCTGCCCCTTCACATCCACCACCACTGCAGGTGGGCTATCTCTGTAGCATCCTATGTTTTAGCTTGTGATATTCCTCTGTCAAAACTCTGAGACCACCCACTGAGAGTAAGAAAAACATCCATTTATGGAAGTGGAGAAGGATCTTAGCTCTAATATTTCATGAAACAGACAAAAAAAAACCCTGTTTGTCTTTTAAAAACAAACAAATGAACACTCCCCCTCACAGTAAGTAGTTCAGTTTTGGAATTATGTCCTGTTCCTAGACTTTTTATAGCCCTCTCATGCCCATTACATATACTGAATGCTTACTGAGTTCTCAAGAGTTTTTCTACCCTTTTAAGTAAGATAAAAGATACAGAGGCTAAGTGTTGTGTTCATAGTACATTTTCTTAGCCGATAAACTGACATGTGAAAAAACATTGAGGGTGGGAGATTTATGTTAGTCTTGACCATATACAAATCTGGTGATACAGCTGGATATATGCTTGAAGGAACTCTTCCAGAATAAGGGTCTGTGAGCGAGTTAAAATTAAGTGGAAAATCTGTGTTAACCCTGAGGGCAGTTTCTTACCACACATAAGAATAAGGCTTATCCAACACTTTGGTACACGGGGACATTGTACAAGTTATTTTAGTTCCCACTTGTGTACAGAACCGTGTGAAAGGTGAGAAAGTTTCAGGAGCAGCAGGAATCAACCTGGAATAAACCATTTATTTAGCGCATTTTAGAAAGTTGATGAGGGTTTGGAATTCTCAAGCTTCCTGTGGTAGCATGAAGCAGTGTTTACACCTTTCTTTTGTCATAATACAGCATGTAGGACTCATTTCTTGAAACCCTAGCACCTATTTATGCTGGGATTAGACATTTCTGGAATATTAGACATTTCACACATTCAAATATTTTTCCCCTGGTATTTCATTCGGTTTTGAATTTAGATTTGTGGGACAAGGATGATCTTTGTCGGATATGTCACTCAGAGAGGCCTCTAGGTGTAAATAGAGGTAACTTCAGATTTCAATTTTTTTTCTGCTATTTCAGTGGAAACTGGTGAGATCTTTGACCTTGTCAGTCAGGATTTTGCCTTGTATTAACCAAAGCCAGTAGAGTAAAACTCTTCTAGTTTCTCCCAGATCCCCATAGAACAAGTTTACTGACTTGTTGCAAGTATGACCGACTGGGGTTTTTTTTTGTTGTTTTCTATAGCAAGGTTATTCTGTCTTCACTATTTTTTGAAGCTGTGATGCTTTTCTGTGACACTTCCATGACAAATAGATCATTACAGCAGCTAGACAGTGTTTCTTAAGACCTGATAGCAACATCTGGCTTACTGATGGTACATAGCTGCTTCATTCTCTTTTATTACACAAATACTGCTTATTCAGTCAGTTGAGAGAGTCAATTGCAAGTAATGTGCTTAACTGGCAAATCTGGGGAATGGGACTTTTGCCATGAGGAATAACTTCAGCTTTCAGACTTCTGGCACTGGTGGGCATTTGCAGCTTGTTTTTCTTCTCTGAGGAAGGGGAGGACAGTGCATACCCAAAGATCTTTCCATGTTTGGCAGCAATATGCCAGGACTTTTGAAAGACTCTGGGATTCTTTTTGCCTCAAAAGTACTGACATCTACATAATTGTTTGGGTTTAAGGATTCTTTTTAATACTTCGATTTTTAGTCTAGAAAGAGCCTACAGTAAGATTTTGCCTCTCTGCAGTTCTGCACCAGGACTGGAGAAGCTCAGATGCCTTGTTTAAGTTGTGTGTGTTTAAAACTAACAGCAGGGACTGAAGGGAACAGTGAAGCTCTTGTACAGTGCCAGGAAGTACTGACACAGTGTACTTCCTCAATATTACAATATTTACATTGTGTTAATATTTTAACAGCGGGGTTGGATGGCAGGCAGAACACCTTTTTTCATTGTTTGTAGCTCAGTGAAGCATTTACATTTTTTCAAATGTTTTTTTGACATACAAAAGTTGAAAAGATGTTGCCCAGCAGTAAAAAATTCAGTTGCTACAACTGGCTTTTGTAGGGGAAAATTATGATTACTTCCAGGTTGAAGCATTACATGAAAACTAATGTGGTTATCTGTATGAAATCTGTTTCTTCTTCAGTGAGTCCCAGCTTAGCTGCAAAGATGTGGCAAGAACAAGCTCTGCCTGGGTGAATCTAACTTGTTTATAGCTGTACCTGTAAGAGTAAATGGCATTCAGATTTATATATGTGCTGTAGATCAAGTAAAAAGTCACGAACAACTAATATGAAAATGGGAAAAAAAACATGAAATGGCTAAACTTTGGTTCTGTCTAACTGTATAAATCTTGCTTTCGGATTTGCAACAACTTTGTTGAGTGGCAACTTTGGAAAAAGGCTGAATATTCAGCTCCAAGATGAAGTCATGATACCAAGGTTTTTTTCATTAGCTTTATCACTGTCTTGCTTTGTGGTACTAGACAGATTCTTTGATTTTTCTACATACTTGTTTCCTCTTCTAGGTGGGATTGTTTGGAAAATAATCAGTATTTGTTTGGCAGCAGTGAGATTCTATGATGAGGGATGTTAGGAGAGGTCAAAATACTGTTTGGTAGCCTGTAACTCAGTTTGTAGTCCTTTAATATATTTTTATGAACTATTTTAAAAGGCCTGAATTTATGATTATCCTGCTTGAAGTTTTATTGCACTATAGCAAATCAAATTCTTGAGTTTTAAAAGGCAGAACTTGCTAGTGCCTTTGAATAAAAGTCAGAGGAAATATTCTGTTTATTAGAACACCCTTAAATATGTATGTCCAGACAAAAATAAAAAATACCATGCCCCTAATGTAATTTAAACCTGGGGAGTTTATTTTTCAGGAATGAAACTGCTTTTTCTTTCCTCTCCTAGGAGGAAAAAATGCATTTTGGCAGTTAAATCTCCATCTATCACTCATCCACTAGTTCAGCACTGGATCCTAGTGAAATCAAGTGTGCAAGGGTCCTACCCTGTCCAAATCTACCAAGCTCAAATGCTCGTGGTTCCATGCTGGCTTGAGCAACAGCTGAAGAAATTCTTGCCCGTAGCAGTTTATTTCCTATGGCTGGAATTTGTTCCTTCTCTTCTTTCCATGCTTCTGCTTCTCCAGGGTAGGTTGATTAAAAAGTGCTCTTTAATCAGCTGCTGTGCTCTGGCAGCCTCTGCACAGGGGTGCCAGTACGGGATTTGGAGCTCTGCCCTTGGATGAACGTCTCCATCCCTGCATCTGCAGTGGATACCCAATCACTGGTGACTTCTGGGTCTGTCCCCGTGAGATTCACAAGAGGTCACAGACCATACCCTGCTACCAGCTGGATTTATCCTGTCTGAGCAGGAACTGTGACCTCAATGTGAAGCAGCTCTTGTTTTCAGGGCTGAAAATTCAGTTCAGGGCTGAATTTTCTGCTGGTGGTACCTGGCCCTAGGGTTTATTTCAGCGGAGGCCTTTGATTCTTCACCAGATTCCTTTCTTCATCAGTGAATTTAGAGTTGCTGAGGTTGGTCTTGGTGGAGTTGTATCACACCTCCACATGGGAGAGAAGTCAGTTAGAAATGTGAGCTCTTTGTATTTAGGTGAGAGCTTTCCTTCCTTCAGCATTTCCTCTTTCAGAGCAAAGCCAGCCTGTGGATCTCATGGCTGCCACACTTTGTGGTGTGGGAAGACAGGCAAGCAGAGGCTGTGCATGCTGCTGGAGCTGCTCTGCCAGCACAGGGCAGGGACAGTTGAAGGTGAACACCTGCACCACACGATGAACTGCACAATATTGCTTTTCTTAAAGCGATCGTTCCACGCGCTGAGCCAGCAGCGAGACAGAAGCAGAGGCTGTAGCTGGCTGGGGGCACGGCTCCACCCCACAGCTGGCGGGCCTCACACCCCTGGGGCCCTGGAGTGGCAGCCAGCACAGTAGCCAGTCCCTTTTTTGGCACTCTCCTGAGTGCTAGGTTGGAATCCTGCCTTGCTGCTGCATTCGGAGCAGATGGAAGAAGAGAGTCCTTATTCCCTTTCCCCTGTGAACTTCACGTGTAGCAGAGGGCAGGATGTGGGCCCGTGTGAGCCCTGTGTGTTGCACAGACATGTGCTGGTATTTCTTTGCTGTGTGCTGACAGTTGGCTTGCTAGCGATCCCAGCAAAGCTGCTACCAGGAGAAATGTGATCAAAGGGAAGTTGCATGGTAGCTTGTGTTCTGTTTTTCCTGAATGTTTCTAAAGCTTTGGCCTGGTGAAGTAAGATACATAATTGAGAGGAGGGAAGAGGGGAGACAGGTATAGAGCAACCCCTTTCCTTGTAAAGTTTTAACATGGAAAATTCAAACTTGCTTTGGAAATTTAAGTCTTGAAGATGTGTCTCTACATATCCTGTGAATATGCTTAAGAACATATGTAATATGCATTTATAATACATGTATACATGAATGGCATTGTGCCCAAAGTCAGTTGTGCAGGTACAGATGGCAGCATTTTTTATATTTGTTAGAATTTTACCATACTCACAGCTGAAACCTGTAGGCATATGGGGACTGCTGTTTTCATACCTCACTGAGGTAGACCACAAAGTTCAAAGCCAGATCAAGGCTGCCTTAAGCAAAGCAGTATGTGGTCCTAATCAATAAGGTCCCCAAAATAATTTTTCTCAAATTTCATCAATGCAGAGCTTGTCAGGAACATGCTAATCTAACCTTAGTTACAAGTTGAGCTTACAAAAAGCCACATTGAAAAATACTAACTTTGTAGCACTTGCCAATTAATAAGTGCCACAGCTGAGGCTCTCTTTGCAACTTTTTGCTTTTTATTTTTCCCCCATATTATGGTACAGCTTCAGTTCTATGACTTTCTACCTTGTTTGGGTTTTTTTTTTTTCCCTTTCTGTGACCGTAGCTTCATTTATTGCCTGAGATGTTTACTGAAGGAGATACTGTTCAGTATTGTACATAACTTCTGTAGTTCAGGTGAAGGCCACCAGCCTTCATCCCTGTTTAAATCATGTTCTGAAGATAAGTCAAATACTTTGTTTTGGAAAGGTAAAAGTAAATACGTTCCTCTTGGTGCTCATCACTGATTCTATAATGCCCATTAACTCTGTTCAGCACGTCTGTTAATGAAGCAGTGGTTTTCCCCTTCTGAAAGTGGGAAACCAGGGTACACCAGAGTTGAGGTTTGAAGCAGCTTTGTCTTAAGTATGCCATTTTTTGATTATTAATGTTATACAGGGAGCTCATAATGTTGAAAAAGTTTTCCATTGATGATAGCTGTTGCAGGGTGATAATCAATAGCAACCTGCAGAAATTAGATTTATGTTCTGCATTCGGCACCATCCATAAAGTCCTCTGACAGGAGGGAATTACAAAAAAAAAAAAAAGTAAAAATCAGTTCTTCAGGCATCATTCATTTGTCTTACATCTTAGCAGTTCTTTTCTCCTCTTGCAGCCCTCTGCCTTGTACATTTAACACACATGTTCTAACAAATGAGGCTTTCTTCTGCCTCATTACACAAAGGTGATCCATCCCCAGGGCATAGTCCGTCTTTGCATTTGGTGAAGAAGAGATTGGGATTGGCGAGAGAGGAAAAGTAGGTGTGTTTTTAAGGGTTGTATCGTAACGTGAACACACAAGGTCTTAATTGAGGTATAAGCAACATGCTTCTAGCTTTTCTTAATTTGCGTGCCCCAACTGTTACCATGATATTCTTTAAGTGTGTGTATATATATTTATTTATGTATGTATGTATTAATTCACTTCTAGAATTAATCAGTGGGTCTACTGTGACTCTTGCTAACGGAGTAGCTGCTACCAGTATAGATTTATCACCTTTCAGGTCAGCCACCAGAAAGAGATGGGATGCTCTAAACTTCAAAGAATATCCTTGTCATCATTTATAACCTTGGCCCAGAGCATACTCTGTTTCTCTGTGAAACAGTGCACAAGTACTTCAATTGCCTTGCAGAAAAGAGAGAATGGAGCATGCCCAAGGTAGAAGTACTTCTACCTTTTAGAAGTAAAAAAACCCAAACCAAATGGGTCTCTTCCAACCATGTGCAAACAGTGTTTTTTCAGACTTAGCCTGGTGTAGTATGGGCACTTTTCCTGTTTACAAATGCAATGCCCAGACGAAAAGACAACCCTGTGCTGTGCCAAATTCCAAGCATGGAAGTGCAAGAGCTTTTCAGCACAGCAGATGAAATATTTTTAACATGATCAAAACAAAGGGGTTTTTCCATAATTTTGTTCTTGGAAATAGCTGAGACATTTTTGATGACGCTATCCAAAAAATAATCAGCTTGAGGGAAACACCTGGCATGGGTAATTTCAGCCAAAACAGTTACACTTTGGCAAAGTTTACAAACCACTGAAAACAGAAATTTAAAATAGGAAATTCTGGGCTATTTATCTTCAGGCACCCTAGTTGCACCACCTCTGAATGTTGGTCATTTCAGATTTGGTGGAGGCAGATGCCACTGTGTGTTTGCTCAGATGTTCTGGCTTCTCTGTTCTCCACCTGAGTGTCACATGCACTTTGTGACATAAGAACATCAGACTTCATTTCTAAAGAGAGTGTAGGCATATGTAAAACAAAATTGACAACACATATATTCCTCCTATATAGTAGGACATTTCACATACTTTTATGGTGGCCTTCCCCCTTTTTCCCCACCCCTCCTCCTCCTAAAACCACATAAAATTTTATTGTGTTTAGTAATGTGTTTTGCAAATCCCCATTTTGTCCAGAATCTAGTCCTTCTGGAGTTTTAGATGTAGAAAAAGCCACAGTTTTCCAGGTATAGTCACCTGGGAAGTGGGCAGCTCTTCCTGTGGCCAGAAGGATCAGTTGTGGTACTGGAGAGGACAAATGATAAACAGTAACACTGTGCTCACATCAAAAGGTCTGAGTTAGCAATTCACAGTGCCTTATCCTGGGAATGCTGAGTGCTAACATCTTGCCTGCCACCAGGGAAATCCACTTTCCCTGGGGAGCCCTCATCTCAGGGTGCACTCTGTGAGAGTCTGAGCTGTAGCTAAGAAAACAAATCAGCTTTCTGCAGTTCTTCCAGCGCTGGAGAGCCGCCTGCCAAAATTTGCCAGTAGAGAAACTCTTTCCTGAACTGAGCAAATTTGCAGTAAACTTTATAGCCAAAGTCAGTATGATTTGTTTACAAAGTTAAACACTGGGGTTTGGGTTGGTATTTTTTTTTAACTGCTGAAATAAATAAGAGCAAATTGTGTGAGGTCATAGTGCTCTGCCTTTCCAAACTGCTTCAGCTGCAATCCCAGAGCACACTTCTCTGCTGAGCTCCCCTCTGCTGTGTCCAGAGAGCCTCTGCTGGGCCAGCACCAGGAGGGCAGAGGAGGGTTTGCTGTCTCAGTGCTGTGTTGGGAGATCTGTGGCCACAGCAGAGCCACCCTTCTCCTCCCTTGAAAAAGGGCAGGGCAGCGTGAGATCTGTGGAAACTGGAGGTACCAAGTGACTGTCTCTGGAGCTCCTGCTTGGATGGCTGTGAGCTATGCTGTACACAAAGGCCCCTGCAGGTTTATATTAAGGTGCTGCCCAGACTAAACCAGTGCATTTTTTCTTTTTCCCCTCTAAATGCCTTTTTATCATTCAGGCTGTCACCTGTGTTTCCTGGCAAGGGCTGCTGGCTGGGGGAGGTCTGGCAGAGCTGAACACCCAGCTTTGGTGGTCTTTGTGTGGCTGCCTGAAAGATGGCTTAAAACAGAACCTGCTCTGTGAATACCTGCAAGTTAACATGTGTCAGCCGTGTGGCTGGAAGGCTTCTCTTTGCTGTAAAGAGAGATTTTATAATGAATACTTTCCTTGTGATTAAAATGGATAAATAAACAAATAGCTCCTACAGGAAGTATACTGTGTGAAGTCAGGGCAAATAGATTGTAGCTTTTCAAACAAGGAAGAGAAAAAGGGGGAAAAACACCCCACAATCAACCCAACCCAGGCTCCTCCTTAGTGCATTTAATCTATTACAATGTGAAATGGCAATTCATCTTCCCCATTTCCTTTCCTTGTCAAACATATCCAGCTGTTAGAGCTTTCTCTGCTCCTTACTAGAAATGCCAGGATTTAAAAATTGTTGATGTCCTCATCCTCCAGGGTATCATTACTGCTATCATCTTTCCATGGTACCAATCAAGCTTACTCCTGAAACCTCAGGGGGAAAAGCCCTAATGATCTAAACTAGATTTAAACACATAGTGATTTTGAGCAAATGCCTTCTGCAAGAAATACAATTCCTTTTCCTGTTGGCAGACTACCTGGGAGTAGACATGTCTTTGGATATGCTGAATTGGAGCTAATGAACGTCGTCAATAACTGCAAACCTTTTTGTGGGACCATGATACTCCATAGTGGCCATATGCCTGACATACCAAAGCATGCTTGGTCACAGCACAGTATTCTGTGCACTCAAGCTGCTCCTAACGCAAATTTTCTAAAGCAAATGTTAAAATGTGTTAATTTTGTTCTCTGACTGTGATTTACAGCATCATATTATGACCCTTTGGATTTAGGAAGGGCATGAAAGATGTCATTCAATTATAGAATCATAGAAATATTTAGACTGGGGAGGAATGTCTAGCAGGATCTAGTCCAGCCTCCTTCTCAAGTCTTGTTGTTGCTCAGGGTTTTTTTTGCAGTTGAGTTTTGAAAATCTCTAGAGATGGAAACTGGGCCTTGTCCCAGGACTGTACCACTCACTGAAAAGTTATTTTCTTTATGTCCCAACTGGAATTTCCCTTGTTGCAGCTTGCATCTATTGCCTCTTGCTCTCTCACTGTGCACCTCTTGGTAAACTCTGTCTGTCTTCTGAATCACTTCTGTATCACTTGTGGTAGTGGAAAACCGTAATCAGATTCCCCCGCAGCCCTCTCTTCTCCAGCCTGGACAAACCCAGCTCCCCCAGCTTCTTCTCCTTTGTCATGTGCTCTTGGTGGCCTCAGCTAGGCTCGTTCTGATCTGATAATAAACATTAAAAATGGTTAACTATTTTTCCACTGTTTGATGCAGTTTTAGTTTCCTTGCGTAACCTTCAGTCAAGCTGACTTTTGTCTTCACACGAGATGTGATTTCGGAGCCGAGAACTAATTAGTTTACCCATCTTTATGTGTGCTTTTATCCCCATTTATTTTTTTCTTCTTAAATAATTGCAACTTGAGTAGTATCACCCTAAACATTCCTTTATCAATGCAGTACATTTTCTGTACCCAGCACTACTTGCATGTAAAATAATACTTCGGGTAAAGTTATTATCTTGCTTTGCGGGGCATCTCCCTGTGAGGATACATTAGGCTGTGATACCATATATATGTCCTTAGGCTGTGATACCATATATATGTCTCTTGCAGTGACAAACATAATTCCCTTGTATTCTTCGTTCAGATGATCTGAATGTACTATTTTCAAGATGATGTTTTCTTTTCTGTCCCTCTCTGTTTTGCTTTTAATTCTCTCTTCTTCCACAACACCTCAGTCACTGATATATCCTTTTGAAATGCTGAGTCCCCTTTTACTGACAGGTTGAATTTTGGATAAAGAGAGAAAACAATTATTGTCTTCCTAGTATTTCACTTTTTCTTATAGTTTTTTTTATTCTAGATGTTAGTTCAATGTTAAATTTCACTGTGCCTCAGCAAGGCAAATGAAACATGAACAATCATAAATATGTCTGTAACACTGTTGCTGACTTTATTATTGCATTGAATTATTGTTGTGGGAGACTTCTAACTTCCTGCCTATAGACGGGACAGTAAATGCTACCAGTGATGATAGGACACACATACATGAATAGAGTAGCTGAGAACTGTCTTCTTTAACTTAGTGAACCATCATTCAATCAGTAATGGTACTCTGAGTTCCATTTTGAATGTGATAAGGAGCCTAGAGCATGAGGTAAGTGTTGATCTTAGAACAGTCTTGAATCAAAGAGGAGCAACTGTGAATTTCTTTACTTAAAGTGAAAAAACAAACAAAAAAAAAGGTATATAACATTTAAAATAGTCTATGAGAAATGCTAAATGCTGTCTAGTTAAGCTACTGGTTTTGAAGAAGTCCAAGAGCTGAATGGAGAGAAGGAGTGATATTTCCCCTAAATCAAAGATGCAGAGATGAACTGTAGCTCCCACAGCATTTTACACCAAACTTAATGGATTAATACCACCTGGAAAGAGCATTATGAATAAAAGCTCTCTCGTGAAAAAGAGGAGATGGGATTCATTGGCCAAAAAGCTTTCAAAGTTCTTCAAGAAAGGATAAAGTGAAGACAAAAAAAAAAGTTTAGTCTTATCACAGACAGAAGATCATATTGCAAACACCATAGGAAAAAGAACAGAAGAGTTGTTCTGCAGGGAGGGGTGGAGCAAGGATTAGCAATCAGTATAGAGGATAGGAGTTAAGGTAGAGTGATTGGTGGGGAGAAGGGTATAGAAATGGTACTTGTATAGGTGGAAGCAGGATTGAATTACACATCAGAGCTTCCAGTTTATTTCCCAGACTGCTGAAGGAAATTAGTCAAACTGAGGGTAGGTCAGTTTGATTGCAGACCACCAAACACAGTGTCTGCATGGAGAAAGAGCAAAGTCATGTGGGCATCTCCAGTGCCTTTAATGCAATACCAGTGGAGTGGCATGGAAGAGGTTGCCCATGTGAAGCTACAGCCGTGTCTGCATTTTCTGACACACATTTTATACAAGTCTGAAGTGTTTAAATCTATTTATCTAAATACATAAGTATGCACCTAAAGTTTACATAAGTCATCGGTTTATGGATACACGTCAGCCTTATCAAATGCATCATATATGTGTGTTTGTTCAGGCAAATTGTCAGAATGCCTGTTTCTTTTTCAGAAAAGGAGCCTAATTTCAAAGGCACTTAGAAAAAAGTTGGTAACTCAGACACAGATGGCTGCAAAGGCGGAGGTGGGAGAGAAACGGGAAAGATGAGTTCTGGCAAGGAATCACATTTGTTGCAGGTGCGCTTGTTTTAGAAGAATGGGATGCTGTCTGGGAATGAATGAGATCCATTCCTCAGCAGCGTGTACAACCTGCCAAACACCCTGGGTGGCCTCCGACGGCCTCAGAGACTTTTGGTCAGAGAGAAGTTCTAAAAATGTCTAAACTTGCTGGCATTCCTGTGCAAAAGCTGTGTTAGTTGGGAGCTGTGGGGTGTTGCAGGCTGTTTGGCAAGTGGGCAGAGTTAAGGTTACTTAGATGACCTGAGCTGAGTGTGCACACGCTTTCAAAGGATTTGAGTATGTAATTGAGGAGTTTTAATTTCTGTGGTCAGTTTTTCAGAAAGCTGCCTTGTTTCCCAAAGGGCTTTTTGGCAGAAGTGGAAGTTAGATCCCTGCTCCTTTAACTGCATCCAGACTTGGTGGAACTTGAGAACAGCTTTTATGTGGTTTGCATCCATACCATCCCTTTCATACTTTGATCTGGTTCCTCTCTGTGTTATGGTGTCTGTGACTGTCACTTGCGTGTCTTCTGCTTTCTCTCCATCGTCCAGATTGTGGAGTTTTGGTGGTGATTCTGCAGTTTTGGGAAGTCATTCATAAACTGGAGCCTGCAAAGCTGTGCAGTTTTACTGGCTTGCAGTGTAATGGCTTTTGAATGAGTCATGCACGTTCTTGTGAGCTTTGGGAGTATGTTGCTGTCAGGCTTTAAGGTTTTAGTTAGAAAATAGTATGGAAAGACAAATGAAGCACAAATGCAGTCATGTGGAATTACCTTTTAGTAGAACATTTCTCGAAGTTTCCTTGTCTTCTCCCTAGGCTTTTAACTTCAAACATAAGAGACATTGACAATTAATATGAAATTATGGCAGGGTGTGAGAAATGTATTTACTCTTTTTGTGGTCCAAATTTTGAGAGTAGAACAGGGGATATAGAACATAGCAAGATATAAGAGGTGTTTAATGCTGTGATGAGTGCTGCAGGTTATTGAACTAGGCACAATTAATTGCCTGGTAATTAATTGGCTTGCCTGGTTACTTCAGAGTTTTCCTTTATTATAATTGGTCTTGGTTACACCAAACAAAGGCAAAAGGATTATTGCAAGATGTAAGGGCAGAATTAGCCTTCTGCAGAGATGGCACACCCTAGAGATTTATCACTTGATTTTTTTTTCCTTTTGTATGTAGTCCTTCTCTGTTTTCTCCACATTCTTAACATGTCTCAGAAATTCCAGCATTTTTAGTAATGAATCAGTGAAAAGAAGGGGAAAAGTTCTGTAATTCCTTTTTCCATTGTGCTTGTTAAAACGATGTTGTGGGAAATGGACCCAAACACTGTCTTTTAAGTGGTGTCGAGTCTGAGGCAGGTGGTATTAACTCAGGACTGCATTAACTCTTTTCAAATCTCTTTCCTGTTTCCTTGAGAAAACATGCCTGGTGTATATATGTGGCATGGGCTGTTTGCCTGCCTCTTGCATTGACATTTTAATTTGGTCCATGATATAAATATCATTTCCCTAATCCCCCTTGCCCTGACCCTGTTTTGTCTGTTTTGTCTTCAAAGTGAGTTGACTTTTTTTTTCTTGAAGGAGGGGGGAGGAGATGGGAATGGTGACTGGCTGCTCTAGTTTGGAGCGTTAAATGCTCAGGGAAAAAATCTCAGAGTAACTGTTGTTTCTTTCTTTGTATTCACATGGAAATTTTTAATCTCCATCAAAGGATCAGGAGAAAATAACGTTGAGATTCAACAAGAGAGCTCCCAGCTTACATGGAATTTTTAAATGTTATTTGGCTTTATCCTTTAAACGATGAGAACCATGAACTATGTACCTACAGGGTTCAGAATTAACTTTTCTCTTTCTTCCAACACACCGTAATTTCTTTTTCTTCCCTCCCTTTTTCTTACATCTTTATTGTTCTGTATAAACATGCAACTCCTTTCTGGCCAAAACTGTAAGTTGCCTTAGGATTTGTTTATTGTATTTATGTATACATTTCTAACATTAATTATGAGCACCAGTCAGAAATACAGCCTCATGTTCTTTTGATGTGATCTGAAGAATCTCTGTTGAAGGCCATGGAGCTAAGATCAGAGCCCAACCCGGTGTATGCTTGCATAGCTGTACAAGAGCTAACATTTTTGCCTGTTTAAAAAAAAAATAAAAGTATACAAATAGGTATAAAAGGGCTAATGATCTGCTTGTTTGTATTGGGGAATCACAAACACTATCTGCACCTGTAGGTGTAGCTGATTGTGCTGACAGTGATAGCAAGGGAAGCCGCCTGCAGCTACCCATGGAGGGTAACAGCAGATTTCACAGGTGGGTGCTGACAGCAACAGTAGATTTCATGCTTCATCACAGATTAATAAAACAGGGAGGATATTAGAATGCTAATACTCATTAATACTATTTTATGGTATTTAACATTAAACATGGAAAATGAAAATGAATGACAGCCGGTAAATGGAACTGACAGTTGTGTTCAGGGTGTCTGAAGCTGGTGGGAATTAGCTGCAGGATGCAGAAGCTGTGGATGGTCCTATTCCTGCTGTGGATCAAGCCAAACGGCACCTCCAGTGACCTAGACTTGTGCAAGGTCACCTAAATTTAGATTCAAATAAGCTCTTGTATTATTGTAAAAGATTTTATGATATTCCTTTCCTTATCATCATTGGTCAGAACCATTATTTTCCATGTCCTATGACAGAGTCTCCAGCAATGCATCTATCTAAGAGCAGAAATCACAGCCCATTAAAGCATAATTGTGAAATCCATCTTTTGTCTTTTTTGAAGGAGACAGTTTTTCTCCCTCAAAACTGTTCTTGTGTTTCAGTTGGCTACATTGTTCTTCATTTCTTGCTGAAATTTCAATAAGCTTCATCCCAGAGGCAGTTGCATTTCAGCAACAAGTAAAAGTTGGCCCTCTGTGGGTCATAATGTTATGTAATATAATATAACATACATAGATACAAGCCTAATTCTGCCATGTTGTAGACTGTTTTAAGTTTATTTATGGTTAAAAGTCTCTGAAACACTCTGCATAGCTGTGTTTAAATATTAAGCTTATTGACCTAGGGTGTTTTCACCCAACATTCTTTCACAAGTAAAACTTTTTAATTTAGCATGAACCTTATCTGTGTCTTTAAAGAGATGTAAAAATCCCAGAAACACTGGGAATACAGAGAGTGCACAGGGAGCAGGGATAAAGGGCTTCTAAAGGCGTAATTATGTCTTGCTGGTAATAACAGTACTTGGTAAAATAACAGTTGTCTTACCAAGTAGCCATTTTTGTCCCTTAATGTTTTAGGTTTTAAATAAAATTAACCTTGAATATTCTAAGTTTATATTGTCTGAGTCTGCAATCCACATAGCTGACTGCAAGTAACTGGTGTGTGCTCTAAGCTCTTAGGTACATTTAAAATTGAATTCTCCAGGAGGTTCTTTTGATATCTAAATATTTAATCTTCACTTGAATTCCCACTTTTTTTTCTTGCACTTGCACCATGAATTTCAACTGCCCAGTTGTCTTTGTTTCCCCCACTTATGCACCATCTCTTGCCAACATCCCCTGTAGCTGTGACCTGCTTCATGAATGGCAGATTCCAAGCAATATATGATACTTCTTTTTGCATGCTTAAAATGTGATCAGTATCAACCTCTTTCAAAATTGCTGCCAACTCTTGTTCTCAGGATACTGGAGCCACATAAGGTGCTTCAGGGATTAGTGTGTCCCCCTCTCTTCATTTACAAGAAGACATCTAACAGCACTCTCCATCTTTGGTGGTTTCATTGAAAACCTGCTACTTTCTGTTGAGGTGAAAACAGACAGATAGAACTTCAAAAATCAAAGTTTAGGGAATGAAAAGTCATGAAAAAGGGCCTATCACTTGGGCTAGATTTTATGAAAACATATTTATTTTGGCAAATGTTTCTCAAAGGCAGGTTCATGTTTATGCTCTCTACCATCTGGAGTTTGCTCTGAGGTGTCAAGAGCATGCTTACTCCACATTGGCTTGCAATTGGATTTCTGCCAAAATTCTGTGTGCCCTCCTCTCCATCCTCTCACCCCTTTACTTTCTTTCTCCTGGTTGTAGCAGATTTTTCCTTCTGTGGATATCAGTGCATATTTCATTTTCACTTCTTGGTGCTAACAAAAACAACGAGCTTTAGAAACCAGGGGGCTCCAAGTTTTAGAACCTGAAGAGAATAAAAAAAGATGCTTTCTTCAGCTTATACAGTCTTATGTTCATTTCTTCTGCATATAGGCATGTGAAGTTTGGGATTTGATTGTAAGAATTTTAAATACACTAGACCAGAAACCTTTTTAGTTTGTCTTCTTCTGTCACTAGGTTACAGGCCAGTTGGTTCTTCCAAACTCCTGCTAATTTTTGTCTTTTTGGATTAAGGGTCTTCAGTTCCTCTGCATTTCCTTTGATTTAAATTCCTTTCCTAGTTCCAGCTGTTTGTTTCATTTCTCCTGCTGTTGATAGATAATAGTCTCATGCTATCACTTTTTGTATCTTAATTTGCAAGATCTGTTGCAAAAAATTCCCAAATCTTTCTCACAGAGGGCCTTACTGTGTATTTTTACTACTTTCCAAAGGCAAATTCCTTTAATGTTGCATATAAATTGCTTCAACAGCAAGCAGAGGTGAACCTTCCTGGTTTTCCTTTTCCAGTAAGAAGGATGTGTTTCTGAGCCACATCTTATGGATGACCCAGAGATTTGCTCCACCTTTGGCAAAGGAATGTGGCTAGCATTTCAGAGAATTGCAGGAAAGCTTCAGGAGTTTGGCCAAGAAAGACGAAACCATCAAAAACCAGGCAAAACTGCAAAACTTTGTCTTTTCCCCTTTCCACTGCTTTCATTTCCTACCGTGTTGTGTTGTCCTCTGCATCAGACTATTTAGCACTGCCAAATACTTGGGTATTTTATAGGTAATATATCTTATAAATGCCATAGCCAGCCTCTGAGGGAAACAGAGAATTGTCGGTTTTGGATGCAGTATAAAACCCAAGCAGGAAATCATTGCTGAATGGCACAGCTGCAGGCAAACATTGAGAGCTAGTAAACTGCCCATCTGCACAGCCCCACGTGTGTGGGAGCGCGGGCCGGCGCAGCCGCGGCAGAGCGCGCCTGTAAGTGGTTAGCAGGCAGAAATTCAGTGATTAAGGAATGAAGTGTTTTACTTCGTTAGTTCCTGAAATACAGCTATCTGAAGGTGATTATAATCTTATTTTCAAGCAGGAGGAGAGACTAAAGACTAGAGGTTTTCCTTGTCTGTAATAAAACATAAAAGCAACATTTCAGAGGTGGGCTGCAGGACAGAGGATGTGACACAACCTGCACTGAGGACTGAAGAAAATGTTTGTCAAGAAAAAGAAACACGCTGTATTTGTTCATAGGGCTGAATTGGCAATCACATCTGAATCTTCCCTTCAAAGCCAGAGACAGGAAAGACTGTTTTGGTCCTTAGGTCTGCTTCACTATCGTTGGCCTGAACAGGGGCCTGGGTGGACTTTGAGCTGGTCTTAAAGTTTGAACTGTGTAAGATCCCCCTTTGCTAGAATTCTGCCAACCAAAATAATTTTAACTGTACTCATTCTAGTACTTGCCTTTCATATTTTAATCTGTTAGTTAGTTCTTAGTTTTGCTGTCTTCCATTCTAAGCAACGTCTCTTTCTTTGTGGGTTGTTATTTGTTAAGTTCCTCTAGCCAAACTCTCTGTGTTAGTTCTCGAATCCTTCCTCTGAAGTTTAGCACTTCCTCTTACACATGCCAAGTTTGAGTTCATTTTCCACATGATTTTCCCAAGTACTACTTTAAATAATCCACAATTCAGTAACTAAGTGGAGATTGTTAAAATAATGAAACAACAACAATAAAGCTATTTTAAGACTGCACTCCAACTGTAAAAATTGTTGATTTGGGTTTTTTCCCCAAATACTTTATTGAAAAATAAAAATTTTCTTCTCATAGTCAAAATTAAATTTGCAGGGTTATAATCCCATTGTACAATAGACTTTCTACATTGGTATTTGTCTTTTGGGAGAGTTTTTTGTTGATTCATTGCAATGTATAAATCAATGCAAGAGTAGAAATAATCTAGTAATTGGGACCTTTGTTTAGGGCATAGGTGGTATGGGAAAAAACCCCTTGTGATTTCCCCACCTCCTAGTATTGGAGTATCAGAATGGATACAATAACAGTTTAAATCTGTACAAGGGGAAGATGGGTTTATTGCCAGCTGAAGCCTCTGGAAGCTTTCTGTTCACTTATACATTTTGTATTGAAGCATCTAAAGAACGTGAAAGTCTTGGGACCTAAACTGAAATGTCCTAATTTCTCTTTTTAAAGGACTGAGTCTTCAAAATTTTCTGAATGTGTCATTTGAGCAGGAATTTTGTTAATGCATGCTTCATAAAAAAAATAATTAACAATCTGATATTTCATAGATCTTTGAGCATTTCTATATTTTTATCACAAAGAAAAGGAGCTGCTTTGGTTTTCCCTCTGTGGGCACTTTATTCTCTCTTTTCCAATCAATTGATGCCATTTTTTAAGCCACATAAAGTGACTTTGGTTTTTGTCATTACAATGTTGGTACTTTCTGAATTCCATCTGCACACAAGTATGAGTTGTAGGATAATGACAAATTATAGTCAACTCTGTTAAAATATAGGGGACATAGTTCTGAAAATGAAGCTTTTTCCTCATTTTGAATATTTCTTTATATTTTAATGCATTAAGGATGCAGGTGATTCATGGACATTGTCTTAATATCTTGCCATTTTGATTCATCCTCATGAAGTGTGCAAAATGTCTGATGATGTTACACAAAGAAAATGAAGACATAAGTTTTAGCATTCACAGACTTCATGTGTCTCTTTCTCCAGGACAATCACATCTCTCCGGAGTGAACTGATTCCACATCTGGTTAGGAAACAGTTTTCTTCTCCAGCATCACTGCAGCAAGGACTAGACAACAAAGAAGAGGACCAAAAGAAAAAAGAGCAAGCATCCCTAGGTCAGTACAATATCAAAGATTTGGGTTTATGGAAGTTTTAAAGCCCATATGCTACATCTGAGTTATGGAGTAGAGTACAGAACTAGCCTGAAACACTGTTTTAGAGACTGAGCTTTTTTTTCCTCAGCAGAGGAAGCTTTTTTTTCCTAGTGAATATTCTAGTAGATTTCTTTTTCAAACAGTATTGTGTACTATATAAATTTTTTTGTCCTCCCTTATTTTGGTGTAAACCATAAGCAAATCAGCTAGGGTCTCTTTATTTTTTTTCCTGGAGAAAAGTTAGACTCATTTTTGAGAATGTAATTTTAGGAGGGAGTTCCTAAAATTGTGTAGGACAACAGACTAACCCTTAACCACACTGCACTGGGAACTGGACAGGATCTCAGATCCTGGAATTTATTTTTAGCATTTCTGCTGTCTCCTTGTGTGACCTTGGGCAAAACATTGCATCTGTCCTGATTCCTTAATTCACACCTGCAGAATAAAAATAAGCACTTACTCACTGTGTGTGATAAAATCTGTTAATGATTGCTGAGTATCTACCATGGAGATGAGGTGAGGTGAAGATTTCCCTTCACCAACAGTATTTTAATAGTATTCCTCTTCAGAAGGTATTTCATTAAATCCTGTCTAACTTCATGCATGTGTGTGTTCTCCAGACATTTATAGTTTCATAAAGGAAGATAATAGCTTGCTGAAACCTGCTCCAGATAACTCTTGTTGGAATGATCATAGAGGAGATATGAATGAAACTCTCCACGAAGGAAAAGTGCGCTGCTACGTCCATATCATGAAGGAGGGGCTGTGCTACCGAGTGAATACTCTTGGGCTGTACATTGAAGCCAACAGACAGGTGAGGAAAATACAGAGGTTCCACCTGGGAATACAGCAGTAGCTTACAGGGCATTTCACCCTGCAGGAGTGACTCCCTGTGATACAGCTGAGGAGTATGTGGGAATTGAACCAGTGCCACGTTATCCAGGCACATCACCCTACTGCTTGCTGGATAGGGACGTGAGGCCAGGAAACAGTTCTGTCACTAATTTACTCTAGATTTGATTTAGCTGAGAAAACCCTCACCCTACACACTCTTCTGTTTTTTTGGGAGCAGCAGGACTTACAGCCAAAGAGCCACAAAGTAAGGAAAATAAGAATGGAAGTAGCTTTGATAGCTCATTTAATCAATGTTCTCCATGTCCTAAAAGCAAGATCATTTCTGACTGGACTCTTCCTAGCAGATGTTTGTTTGTGATAATAACAAAGATTATTAACAATTTGAAGAAAGATGAAATCTACCCTTTCATTTAAATTGCCTAATGATTTCCATTATAAAAGAATTCTTTTATGAACGGGTTTTCCTACTGTGGTACTCCAGGTACACACAGAGGTGAACTCTTGATCTGAGGCAGCATCTGTTGCAGCTTTCACACTACTGAGAATTCATAAAAGAAAAAAATCACAGATGAGAATTAGGGAAATCCTGTACTACCTAAGAAGCTGATGATTAAAAGCTCAAAATATCTTTGGGGGGCGGGGATTTGGATTTTGGGGGTTTTTTGACTACACTGGCTGATGCAATGTACAAGTTCTCTGTACTTTGCTCTGCTAGTGATGAACTTCATTGCTATGAGGAATGGACAGTTTCTTCTAGTTTGGAAAGACCAGTAAGGAGTGCAGTAAGGAAAGACTCAAGATTTCTGAAGTAGGGCTGGAAAGGTGATAAAGTTGTATTGGGAATTCTGGAAGTGGTCACTGCCTTGCCTGTGCTCTCAGACTGAGTTGATTTCTTT
Organism: Anomalospiza imberbis; assembly: GCF_031753505.1. Classification (NCBI taxonomy): domain Eukaryota; kingdom Metazoa; phylum Chordata; class Aves; order Passeriformes; family Viduidae; genus Anomalospiza; species Anomalospiza imberbis. Next base: position 21,826,192 of record NC_089689.1, on the reverse strand, counting down.
TTGACAATATTAATGGATTAATTAATGCAAATCAGAATTGCAGAATGGCAGCATGAGTTTACACACTGGAGCTCTTTCTCCTTGATGTTTGTAGAGGAACACAGAAATAAAGTGATTTGCTTTGTGCTTAGGGAGATGAGGAAGGAGAGGCAGCACTGCTGTCAGAAACAAAAAACTACCCCGAAAAGAGCAGGAACAAGTGTGCCCAAAGGGTTAAGGGAGAATACCACTTGCTAAGGGAAGTGTGCGTGTACATTTGGCAGCAGCCACTTCAGTAAAAAGTTATTGAGTTAAACCAGTCAGACTCCATGTGGGATTTTTTGTGTTGGTTTTTTGTTTTTGGTTGGGTTTTTTTTAACCTAAATATTCTACATTTTGGTTAGTTCAGGAAATATGTTTGCTCCTGGGTGGTACAAAGAATTAGTGTTTTGAAGTCACATTGGGGCCTTCAACATTGGAAAGGATTTTCTTTGAATTTTGAACTTTTTTAGGATGGTAAAATTTCTAAGGAAACTATGTGGAGGTAAAACATAAAATGGAGCTTAATGAGGAGTTGTGAGAAAGTAGTTCCTTTTTTCAGTGCCACTGCATTTTGTTTTTCTTGCTAATCCTCATAAAAGATGCACATTTAATTTGATGGGAGGGCGGGGTTACCTGTTTTGTTGGTCTCTAAGGAAGATTTTGGTTGTTTAGTTTGCTCTTATCTTGGCCTTCACAGACCAGATCCTGATCCCCTTGCTGCAAAGTCGGGACCTATAACTTTGAGGTCCCAAAGGACAGACTCACACAGCAGTAGCAGTCCTGTCCAGTAGCTGTGGGAAGGAATGGCATCCTAACCCATTGCCCTTCTGGTGGGGAAACACTGCTCACATCATTTCACTTCCAGCTGGGTTCCTGGATGCCTGCAGCCTGTGTGTGGGCAGGTGGGTTCAGGAGGGAGTTATCTTCAATAGCAGGAAATAGTTTCTTTGTAAGATGAATTAAATCCAAACACATCTTAAACCTTCCCTTGACCCAGGCACTCCCTCTGACTCCTGCCCCCAGTCTAACCTTTCTTTTCAGAGCAAATGCTTGAGCTTGCAGCTTTCGTGGGTTACCCCTCAGGCTGCACTAGCACTGACTGATTCTAATAAGGCCTTTGCTCCGGCCAGTAAAATTCTTTATTTATTTCACCACACCACCTTTCCACCTAGGAAGGTGAAAGCCTTTCTTCTTTTTTTTTTCCCTTCCTGCAGATCAACGCTGGATAGTAGGAATCTTTCCAACCTATGCTGTAGGTATGCTTTAGTGTGTGTTCCTCTCCTGGATCTTTGTGTCACATGTCAGGTGACATGTTAGGACATCTCTTCTCCCAGCCAGCATCATCCAGATGGATTTGCCTAGTTTGTGGTGTTTTGGTAACCTGGTGGTTTTCTGTAGGGCTTGCACCTTGGACTGAAGGATCTAATCTACTCTTGCTTTTTAAAAAATAAACAAAATCCAAGTCTAGTGGGAAGGGCAAACTTCAAGATATAAAGAGCTACAGACGTGCAAATGTCTACTGGGGCCAACAGGCAAATTGAAATGATAGCTCAGAAATGTGAGCTCATCTTATCCCATCTTCTTCAGATCTGTGGCATTTGCTTTTTGAGATTCACTCCTTAGCCATCAGCTCTTGTTATCCCAGTTTTCTAAGGAAATCATTTTATACAACTGTACTGTGTAGCAGTTCCTTAATAGCAGCTTTGGAAATTGCTGGCATCATTCAGCCAAATTTAACAGAGCAATAGAGATCTCGGAGATAAGCTTTTCTAAGAGTTTTGTAAAAATAGGTGCTTGGGTAGAGAAAAGGAAGACTTAATGAGTGCTGCTTCCTCCCTTGAGGCAAACTCAGTTGCACCATCACTATGCTGAGACTCCAGATGACCTCCCAGATGGTCAGTGAGTGCCCACATCCTGGCTGGCCAAGCAGCATGTGCAGAGCTCCACACCAGCCCCAGCACATGCTGCCTCTCATTCAGCTATACAATTTGCTGTGACACAGACCTCTTAGCCCTCATTCACCCGTGTTCCTTTGACTGCCATCTCTGTCCTACCAAGAGACATCATACATTGCATTACTCCTGCCAGTAACTGTAGCACTGTGTCTGTGCATTGCTGCAAGGCTCCCACCTCCCCTGACATCCCCGTCCTGCTGTCATCACTTCTTCTGGGCTGTGTGACCTTGGCTTCAGCCTGATGCCAGGAGATGAAGAACGCCTCAGGCTGCTCTTTCACCCACAATAGGAGGAATGATGGAGTGATAAGCCATCCTCCTGCAATGTTACCTCCCCTTCCTTTCAGGAGCCAGTTCAGAATTGCTCTCCGTGGATTTGTTCTTGGCTACCTCACGGCCTGTGTCTCTATTACCATTGCTGCTCTGTCTGCTTATCTAACACCTGCCTTCTCCCTGTCGAGAGTCTTTTCTTGTGCAGCTTTCTATCATCTGGATTAGCCACTTGATCAACTTTAGTTCCTTTCTACTTAGACATCTGAAATACAATTTTGTTGCCCATGCCTCAGAATACTGTCTTATGGAGTGGGCTGGACACAGTCATCTTTTAATGCCAGTTTATTCGTTTATATTTGTTATTACTTGCTTCCCTCCCTTGCTTTACTGGGCAGTGTAAAACACGCTGAGCTGCATTAGGAATGGCACGTGCTGGACATTGTGGTAACATACAGGATGTCACTGTGCTCATCTGGAGCCAGCTGCTGCTGATCCACTGCTTCTCCACAGGTGGGAAGCTGAGTTGAAAGGAGACATGCAGTGCACTCTGGTAGCAGTGTACCTGTCTCCTTTACAAAAGTGGGAGATGATAAATCACACATAGCTGGTGGACATTTGAAATGCAGTGACCTACCTTTTCCCATAAGTTAAAATGTTTATGGCAAATACACTTGTGCAATGGAAACCAAAGTCATTTTTGGTACAGCACTATCATGTTAATTTGTGATGTGGGTTTTTTCATGTAGGTTCCCAAATTATTGCTTAATCTGGGTCTGGAAGAGTCATTGGTTCATGGGTCTGCGCAGATCACTGATAGAGGCATGGTAAGTGTTGCCTTTTCCTATCTCTGTTCCTTCAGTAGTCTGCAACCACTTTGTTTCAAGAACTGCTTGCTAAAATTCATTCTTGGAAGTGAAGCCAAGTTCTGAAGTGTGGAATGGTGGAACGTAGGTGATGCAGCCCAGAGTCTTCTATAGGCTCACCGATGGGTTTCAGCCTTTCAGTCTCTTTCAAAATGTTTGGTAAAAAGTCTGTCTTACTCCCAAGTCAGACACTGCAGCCTCTTGTTCCCTAATGGCAGTTCCTGGTAGTTGAGCAGTTTGCCTCCCTAAGGACACCAAACCCAGAAAGGGTCAGTATTTTAGCTTTGCTTCTTACTAATGTGTTTTGGTTGAATGCCAGCTTCAAGCCTCCCTTTAACAGGTCTCACAGGGCGAACCTAGTGAAACCAGTGAGTACCAGCAGGAATGTACCTACCGTGCTTACCTTTCTGCATGAAGCCTACAGAGCCAGATCCACTGATGGAGTTTTACCAAGCTAACAGACCTTGCGAAGACTGTCTGTCTATGGGGGGGGCTTAAATTTTCAGGTCTTTCCTCTGCCAAGGGTCCCTCAGGGTAGAGCAGGGTAAACTTTATTGATGAGTGCTTGAGACGTACTTTGAGAGGGGTGTATGGAGAACATATATCGGAGAGCTCCATATACTTTTGCTAGTTTCTGTTCTTTTCTTCCCTAGATTGGATCAGACAGTATCATTGGGTCATCCACACAAATTGGAGAGAAGACATCCATCAAACACTCCATCATCGGCAGCATGTGTACCATAAAAGACAAAGTTAAGATAACAAACTGTATCATCATGAATTCCGTTACAATTGAGGAAGGGTAGGTTACCTTTTTGTGGCTTAGTTCCCTAAATTTGCAGTTTATTTTTCTAGGTAGATCCTGAGTCAGTAATTTCTGTCCTATAAAGAATCCTCAGCCAGAAGAGATGATACCAGGGGGTGTGTTTCCAAAGACCAAGTCATAAATAAGTCTCTATAAGCAGTCCAGAACTGCACAGGTGAAATGAACTAACAGGAGTCTTGGAACATAAATGTCTTCTTTTTACAGTAGATCCTGTCATCTTCAGAATGTGTAAGTGAAGTGGATGTATGAGTCTGTATGACCTTGTATGTCATTCTTACAGGTGTTGTTTTAATGGCTGGATCAGTGTGTATCCCTAAAATATTTGAGGCACAAAGCATAATTTAAAGTGGTATGCTTGCCAGCTAGAAATATTCTTCTCCCATTTGAATATTACAGCTTCACCTAAAATGTCATTTTCTTTGGCCCTTTTTTTTGTCATCCTGCAGTCTTTACTTTACTATTGCCTGTGCTGAGTAATAGAATGAATTAATAAACTTTTCAAAGAGAGAATCTGCCAGCTAGTAGAGGTTTCTCATGCACTAAAGACACTGACTAAATAGTTAGCCTTGAGCTGTACATTTCCAAATGTGGGAAAAGTGGCCTGTCTGTAACTGTTGATGTCTGCATGCCCCCATCTTTCCATACATGCTGGCTTCCTGTGGATGTCAGTGGAAAGGAAACTGCTGATTGAGTCTGTGCAGACCTGTATAAATTCTCTGCTCCTTCATGGCTTGAGGTTTGCTTAGGGCCTCAGGAAAAAGGCCAAACTCTTAAAAAATGCCAAGTTGGCTCTGAAAGTTGCATATCTGAAAAACATAAAACCCCAAAGGATGTGGGGTCTATGGAGGATACTACTGTTACATAACTAAATTGCAGGTAAGTATGGTACCTTACCACAAAGTGTTTGTCTTTAATAGAAATCCACAGTAATTTCAAGCACATCATAAATCAGAATTCCATTGAGTATAGAAAATAGCTGGTTTCCAGTTCAATCACAGATGGATCCAGTATGGCTGTATCACAACCACTACTGTCATAAAAAGTAGAGGAACCTCTCTCATTTGATCATGAGACCCTCTGTCTTTTTGATTAATGAATTGATGCCACAGTCATAATGGTATGGTTTTGCATATGAGGTCAGCAGCTCTACCATTAAATTGCAGAGGCAGCTAAGTGTATAAATAGCACTATTTTTATGAAGAGTCCCAAATCATCTTGTGTTTGTCTGCATTGGCATTTAGTAGTGTTCTAAATCCTAAATCGATCCCAGAACTGTTATGTTAAGCATTTCACAAAATTCCACAAGCATCGTAAAGTTGGTGATATATTATTTTTAAGAGAGATAAACTGACTTTTGGGGTAACATTTTTGTGATTTCTAGAAAACAATGTAATCCCTAGTCACTCTTGGTGAAAACAATATAGCCACCAAAGAGTGAAAACTCACAGTCCCATGGGCTTTACCCCCTTTAGCTGCTCTGTGGTTACTGCACGTTGATGCACTGGAGTCAAATTTGTAATTATTCCTCTCCAGCTGGAATTAAGACCATAGACCCTGGATCTTTATTGCAAAATTAATATTATGTAGATCTGCACAGATATTGATCTGATAAATTATTTCTTATTGCATTATGGTAAGTCTTAAGATTAGAGGGGCATGAATTCATGCATACATAGGTAGTGAGAAACAGAAATACTCTAGCTGCTGAGTTTTGTTGAAAGAAGCCTTGCTTGCATTGAAGGATTTCTATGTATTTTTAATGTATTTTTCTATGTATTTTTTAAACGTATTTTGACTCTCTTTCGTTACTTTGGTTAAATCTGATGGATTTTTGTTAAAATGCTAGTCATTCTTACTTGTGTTGATGGATCCATTTGCAACAGGTGGATAAATGATATGTGGTTGTGTTTTAAACTGTCCACAGTGGACAACTCCTTATAAACACCTCTTCTCCCAGGTGTCTCTAAAACAGCTCAGGCTTTATCTAATCACAACTTCAGAAAATGTCTTAATCTTTAATTGGAAAGTCAGTATGTGTTGGCTGATATGGGTCAAAATGAGAATAGTAAAGTGCCTTGACAGATCTAATTCATTTTTTTAATTGCATAGCAGATGTCATACAAGTAAGGCAGTTTTACCAACTAAGGTATTGTATATTAGAATTCTGAAATTGCATTGAGACGTGGATAAAAACTGTGTTATTTAAAGCATATACATTTTTATGCTGACATGAGCAGCTCAACCAGACTAATGGTCTACTGTAATAATGCCCAAGTCAAATGTGAATAGTCACTAAAGGCCATTCTCAGGAGTGTTCATTGCAGTAATACCAACTTGAAGCAGTAGGCTGAGAAGACTGCAGTAGGACACTTATTATGGAAAAGACAAAGGTGTATAGATAACTCAAAAGAAAGAAAGATCAAATAAATCTTTTCTTTTAAAGTTGGGATACTGGGAACAACCAAATGCAAAAATTGCTTTGCATTCTAAGTTCATTTATCAAGAGCTACATGGCACTGCCTTGGTATTTCCCTTGCCTCTTCCATGACTTCTAGCTTCTCTGGGTTGGATCTTTCTTTTTTTTTTCGATCTCAACTGCAAAAGTGATCAGCAGCTTCAGTTCACTATACAAATATACAGGTCAATATACAAAAAGCAAAACAAAATGAACAAACAAACAGACCTCACCAAAAACAAAATTAAAAATGTTTCTCTCTTGGTAGTTCTGTAATGTGATTGAGGATCCTGTGCCATAATTCCTGCAGGGTCAAGATCCACAAATTATATCTCCAAAGCAGAAAAAAAAATTGAATAGCCTCACAGCTGGTATTTAATACCAGCTTCTGAAATGGATAAGTTCTTGCTGTGTAGGTGGGAACACCACAAGGTGCTTAGAACAAAACCAGGTATCTCTTATTAGGCAGTGGTTGCCTCATTATTGGAGGAACAGAGGTCATGGCCTAGGTGATGATAGCTTTCTCAACTGAATGGATCAAGTAACTGGGGTTAGTTTGGACAGTCCATTGCATACTGTTTGCAAATTATGATCTGTCCTCCAGCAATGGCTGGTGCATTTGATACTCTGGAGTACCAGAAGCTGGGTTTGTTTGCTTTGGTGTGTAGGGCTTCTATTACATTATATATGTCTCCTGTGAAGTGATTTGAGTAGATATGAATCCCCCCTTAGAAGAGATTACAGGGGATTAAAGAAGTTAGTAACAGGGCAAAATAATTGGTAGTCCTTTCTTAACGTGTTTCCCACTGTGCAGCTAATTCTTCCATCAATGAGACAATAAAATAGCAAAGATTACATATGTGCTGAATGATGGACGTACTTGACCAAGCTGGGAGGGTTGTAATTTATACAACAGCTCAAGTGCTGAGAGATGCTGACTGCCCAGGTGACAGGCTGCAGTGGCAAAACACTTCTTTTTTTCCCTCTGGATGGCTCTCTAGAGCTCAGTGACAAATGACTGCACTGAGTTACATAGCTGGAGAAAATCTACTAATTGAGCTAAAATCATAGTTCGCTTGAAAACCTTGTCTGTGTGGATGTTCCTGCAGTAGCTGTGTGTGTCCTTAGTCTCTGCAGTGGCTCAGGACTGCCCCTTCTCTTTGCTCTGTTTTTGTCAGGGATCGAGCAGCACAAGAGGGTCCCTGGATTGCTGCATCTTTGGTGCAGGAGTCCCCTCATGGTAGCTCTCTTGCAAAGGGATAGCATGTAACACCCGAAGACTGACTGAAGCTTGGTTGCCCAGGGGGATTGTGCCATTTGCAAATGAAAAGTAATGCCTGGTAGATTTAACCCCCTGATACGCATGACTGGCAAGCTGGTCACAGCAAATGAGGAGAAGGCTGAGGTACTCAACCACTTTTTTTGCCTCATGCTTCACTGTCAGTCCCTCTTCCCACACCTCTCAACTTTATGGACCATAATACATAGGATCAGACATAATACTGATCAGAGGGCTGGAGCACTTCTCCTGTGAAGACTGAAAGAGTTGGGGTTGGTCAGAAGAGAAGGCTCCAGGGACACCTTATTGTGACTTCTTAGAACTTAAAGAGGACTTATAAGACTGATGATTACAAACTTCAGCTCAGCCTCCTGCGATAGGACAAGGGCTAATGGCTTTAAACTAAAAGAAGACAGACTAGATATAAGGAAGAAATTGTTTACTGTAAGAGTTTTGAGGCTTTGGCACAAGTTGTCCAGAGGAGCTGGGACTGCCGCATCCCTGGAAATGTTCAAGGCCAGGCTGAATGGGGCCCTGATCAACCTGGTCTAGCTAAAGATGTCCCCGCTCATTTAAGGAGGCATGGACTACATAGCCTTTAAAGGTCCCTTCCAACCCAAATTACTCTATGGTTCTATAATGTTGTTTCATTTGGTAGACTTAGGCACACTTAGCTGTTTTGAAATGAGACGTAGATATGGATGGATTAATTTAGCGTCAGGTTTCTATTCTGGCTTTTGTTTTAGCAATTGGTTTGTTGGTTTTTATCAAACACTGGCTTTATTTTTACCATTCTTGTTGTTTTACTTAGTTTGCTACCATCTGGCAGCAGGAACATCTAATTGCTCTGGTCATACAGGACCTTGTGCTGAAGCACTCTGAGCATTGCAAATAATATTAACAGGAAAAACATGTTGAATCTTTTATTCCATCCCTGCAGATAAATATTTCGAAATCTCTTGTTTGTTAGTAAAACTATCCCAGTGTATACACTTACGGGAAGGAGCTTGGCCATTTTATTTGCACATTATATCCTTTTTCCTTGGTCATGGAAAATTAATGTTTCCCTGGTAAAGATTATGGGGAAGGGACTGTTTAGTAGGGAAAAAAATCTGGTCTTTGGACTATTTAGAGGTTAGTTGAGAAGGCAAGCATTAAAAGCTCAGATAAATACTGAGTCTGCTGTAAGCCATGCTTTGAAAAGGTCTTGTTGACATGGTGGTAGTCAGTACCATAAGGACTCTGTGGTAGATATAGTCTGAAATGAAGTATTCTGCTGCTTTTATTTTTTTTCATGAAAATACAGGAAAGCATTCTGCTTCAAATGATGATTTTATGGAAATCATAAATAGGCTGCTCTGATTATCAGAGAGAGCAAATGGCCCAAGATTTGCTTCTAGATTTCACCTCCACAGCAAGAAAGTACCAGATCTTCACAGAGCAACCAAGGAAGCTCAATTTGATTCACCTCTAATTTTAACAGAAAAACTGTATCCCAAACCAGGATTAGCAATGGGAAAAGGAGAGTGTTCCCTCCAGAAAGGAGTTTGCAGCAGACAATTGGCAGATAGCCTTGATGCAGTGGACATTTGGTTCAGGATCTGTAAGAGTGGGGTTGCAGGTGTGACTGAGGTTATTGAGTTTGTGCAGGGGCAGGAATTATTGAACAATAGCCTCATATCTTTGCTTGTAAAGTTTGCAGGATGTTGTTGGAACCACATACAAACATACTACCCAAAAGAACTGAACTGCTGAAGTTCCCCATGTGGCACACAGCTAAGGTCACCTTTTGGAAAGGGAAGGGTTAAAAAGGCAGATATGTTTTGGGTCAGGCTGCACTGTGAAGCCAGCAAATTGCAAAGTGTTGCAGCATCAGGAAACTTGGAATGCAAAGGAGGTGACACCAAAGGCTTCGAGTTACAAACTGCAGGGAGGTGATATGTGTGTTGAGGACTGAGGGAAAGTTAGAAGAGTCCCACTGGAAGATGTGGTAAACCTTGGAGTTCTGACTCCCTGGGCAGAAGGAAGAGGCTGAAGTAAAAATTAGTATGAAGGACTAAAGTACCCAGATATGTGAAGAAAGAACTGGCACCAAAAATGTTTTGTCAGCCCAAACTAGCATTGTCCTTCTTCAGTCATGTGAAGACAGTAAGTTATGCACTGGGTTTTGTTAAAGGTATTCTGGCTACCTGTATGAAAGTAGGTGGACAGATGCTGTAATTCTGCTCAGTGAGGGGACTGGAGAGAGACCACATGTGACTGGTTAAGGCTACTCTAGTTTACCACATGTCTTCAATTTATTACTGCTTTGTATGAGAAAACGTACAAAGGAAGAAAACAACAAGCAAGGCGAGCTGGATTGACTACTAACTGCAGATTGATTGTGAAGTTTATTGGTTGTTTCCTCAATAGTGCCAAATCAGCACCTGACGTAGAAACAGTCAGTGGTTTGAAACAAGTTCTAATTAAAACCAGGGTGGAATTGAGTCTTTATAGAGGTTCAGTGCATAAGTAGTCTTTGTCCCCTTGGACAGTGGCAGTACAAAGGAATGATCCTATTGCCAAGGCAACATATTTTACAGTATATAACCTCATGAAAAGGAATGAGGAGGTGAAGTTGTTTCCAGCGCCATAGCTTGCAAAGCTGAAAATAAAGATCTGCTTATGCTGAAATTCCCAAGGATTTTGTATCTTGAACCATTTTTTTTAAGATGGCTGTTTTCTCCTGAACACTTTATCTCACACTGCCAATTGGCTCCCTGCTTCCCTAGAAAGAAGAACGAGTTTAGAATAGATATCGCAGAAAACACATGAAAAGAGAGAGCTTCATTCAGAAAAAGCACATGCTCCTCTTAAATATATGGATAAAATATGTCATGGAAGTGGATAAAAATTAAATTCATTAAGAAAACGATATGTATTGTCGTCCCTGCCTGTAAAAAGGGGTCTTATTTCTTTAGATTGTGTAGCGGTTCCGTCCTTTCTGTCACACCTCTTGATTTTAATCTGTGAACATTTTTGGTAAGGAATTATAACTTTCATTCTAGTATTTAATTCACTGCATATGCTATGTAAGATACCGAATAGAGACAACCTCTGGCTAGCAGAGTTTGCTTTCAGGAAGATAAATTGAGGAAGAAATTGCAAAGTAGGAAACTAGTAAGTAGGAAGTGGTGGAGCTACTTGCGGAACTGGTTTTCGATTACTTTCAACTGAAGTAAAATTCTACTGTATCTAATGTATTGAGGAAATTTCTCATATAATATCTGTTATCTTGTGAGTGTCTGAAACATTATTACTGCAGCTCCTCAAAAAAATTTTTCTTCTGGCTAGCTTCCTGGTACATCAACCTCTCTTAAATAAATCACCTGCTCTTTAATCTCAGATGCAGATGTTTCCCTGATAGTGCAGGGAGCTCGTCCCAGTTTTCCAAACATCTTGTACATCAAATGTTGAACTTAAAGCACAGATGAGTCCTGAAAAGTGGCATTTTAAAATATCTCCTCTCATTCTGCTGATTTGCTTCTTCAGGTGGACAGGATTATGTCTGACTTCAGAGCTATAAATAAGTTTCTCTCTCCTGCTAACCACATGGGTCTAATCGAAGACTATGGAGATTTTTCACAAACAGCTGATGGCTGTTGGATTTTGGTGGGAATCTAGGTGTGAATGTCTCTGATGCTCTTTAAAATCTTCTCCCACCCGGGTATGGTAGAGGAAGAAATTATCACATCGTGCCTCTTAAGTTCCTGAGGAGACAAGGGTTGAAAAAGTTCAGCTTGGATCTAAGAAGCCAGGTTCATTTGTAAGGGTGGCATTTACAAAAACCTTTTCCATGTCAAGCTAACTTACATGATATGGAAACTGACTTAACCAATAATGTCTTCTGAAAGGCCATAGCTCTCAATCCAGAACTGTGCTTCAGAAACCCCAGAGAAAGTCTCCTTTTACTGTGCCTGTTACCTCGCTCAGTCTGTGTGATGTGGTGGGAAAGTGAAGCAAACTTAGAGGTGGTAGTGAACATACAATTTTCCTGCTTTGTTTCCTTCACATAGACACGAGTAGCTTTTCCTGGCCTACAGTGAAGTGTCTGTAAAATCATGTAGGACCTGGCCTACACCTCCTACTCTGCAAAAGAGAATCCAGAGGGTGGTCAGTTTTCCTGTTTGTGTTCCTGGTGTAAACTCCTTGCAGCATACTTGTGCTGAAGTGTGCAGCCCTGAGCTTGCAGTTACATAAAAGGCCACCAATTGGCTTGTTCCAAGATCGGCTGGATGTAACTGAAGTTTCGGAGGTGAGGCATGACCTTCCTGGCGACCTCCCCCCGCACCCTAAGTTTCACTTAATAAAACACATTAAGGTATGTTTGAGGCAATCCTTTAAGGTCAGTTGAACTTTCACTGGAAAATACGAGTGCTGGCAAGTATATGCAATATGTAATGCAAAATGTTTAGGGTGTGGGGAAGAAGTGTAAAGGAGCCATACCACAGTGATGAGCTTGGCTAGAAAAGAGACATGAAACAAGTTCCTTAGTGAAAACACCCTCAGAGACGGGCAAAGAATTTAGAGGGGTATAATGATTTTGTTACCCCCAAGGGGAAAAACAGGAGATCAAAGGCCAAATTCACTTACGAATGCTTGCTTTGAAATATATCTATAAATTATAGCATGTACTGCTGGCATCTATTGTAGGCTTTGGTATTTACTTGAATGTATAACGTGAGATGCATAGTGCCCAGAGTTCTTGTGTTTGTGTAAAAGTGTGTTGGTGTAAAAATGTAATGGTGTATAAAGCATGTTGGCAAAGGCAGCATTTCAGGTTCCCAAGTTCCCTAATTGTGTTTTTGCTTCTCCCCTGTTTTTCCGTGGTCTTTGTGCCTCATCCCTGTGATCATGAGTCCCAGTCACCAGCTCACTAGCTAGCAGGGGATTCCTTCAGGGATTGCTGGTAGGTTTTAGAACTCTCCCTGATTCCTTGCCACCTCTTAGAGTCCTTAAGGTGCCTAAGGTGGCTGTTATCTCCTTGGTCAGGGCAGAAGGGGATGTTGCTCCCAGGGGAATTCACATCTGTTACCCCTCAGTCGGCAAAGTAGCTGCTGAGGCACGTCACCCTTTGCTTTTAACTCCCGCGTCAGTCTCTCCATTTCGTAGCTCATCTGGAGGCGCACGAGACCCGACTGCTTGGCACAGCAGAGCGGTACCAACAGGCTCTCCTAGGCTTTGTGCTCCAGCCTTTCTTTCTTGTGAGTCTACAGTTTTAAGCATTGCATTATAGACACCTCATTTACTTTGCTGCCCAACAGAGATTATGTCGGGGTTTTGGCACAATTGGATTAAAGTACCAGGCCTGGATAACTTCCATTGGCATTTCAGGAGATTTGCTGTAAGGCAAACCTGTGACATTCATACCTTCCTAAGCTTGCACAACCAGGGCGAGAGCTGCAGTTGAGGTCTTGACCTCAGTTACTTAAGCCCCTTTCTCCCAGGAGCGTTCATCACTTTAATCACAGAGTCCTAAATAATCAGTGGGTAGCCTGTAATTAGGGGGTTGTGTCTTGGACTCCTGCTGCCTGCTCCCGGTGTGCTGAGCACTGCGTATTTTGATTTCCCGTTCCCCCAAAGGATGTTTGATCTCAGATTTACACTTCAGAAAATTAAGAAGGGTACGGCACCTCAGTCCCCTGGCAATCTTCTTGCTTTCAGTGGTAGGTGCCTTGCTTTGCCCGAGTATCACAGTGCTGCAGCGATTGACACACTTGATTTAAGAGTTTGATTTATAGACCGATACTCGGGCTGAAAGTCAGCAGTTCCAGGGCTGCATAAATCAGCCTGTCTCTGGGATTAATACTTCCTTATTTATAATTTCGACAGGAGATGGAATTCTTTCCCAATTCTTTACATTTCTTTCAGATGTAATCGACCACCCTGTCCTTTGGTTTAAAGCTATGTGACTTTGCCACAAATAGAGGGAGGGGAAAGTAAGCCGAGTCCAGGAATTGCTGTGCTATAAAAGCTCCATATTGTGTGCTCTTGGACTTTGCTTTCTCCCAGCTTCCTTCAAGCCCACACAAGAGATGGACTTGAGGTTTTTTTGGCTTTCTTCCCCTCCCCCCTCCCTCCATACATACGCTGACCTTTTAGAAAAATAAATAAAAGATAAAGAAGGACCTGGAATGTTGCAGAATGTGTGTACATTTTGCTCTCTGTTGTTTTCTGCTGGGATTAGTTGTTTACAATGGGGGAGAGAGGGAGGGCAGAGGAAGGGAGGTCTGTGGCCTTAACTGAAATTAGTGGCATTTCAGAGTGATCTTGTTAGGTGGTCTGCAGTTTAAAGACCTAAATCCTTGTAATCCCCCCATGCCTCCTTGGCCACTACTCCTTTTGCTCTTGTTCTCTCACTTTCAAAAAAACCCACCCCAAAGTCGGGCTCTGTCTCTCAGATGCAGGCACGTAGCGGACACACAGACATAGGCACACATGCTCTCATATGCTCCCATTTACACGTTGTACCTGTAGAACAAATTAATGCTTTAGCTACATCTGTTCCCACTACAGGACTGGGCTTGTAAAATGCTCTCTCTAGAATGCAGATGTACACTGAATATTTTTATTTATTTTCTGAAAAACACCCAGCTGCCAGACTTTCATTTTGTGATTACACTTAAAACAAATCAAATTGAAATTTCAGCCATAAATCAAATGCCCCAAATTAGTTCCTCTTGTGGGTTTGAACATGTTCTTTGGATTTTAAGGTCAGGAGATATCCGTTTTCACCGTGCTGAAAAGTTTAAAAATATACTACATTTTCAGGGGAAAAAATAAATATGGTTTGCATTATAAAGCAGTACATCAATGTGTGTGTATGCACACACACACCAGAGTTGATGAAGCTGGATGCTGTCAGAGCACCTTTGAGGGCTAATAGCACCTAATTGTTATGGAAGGCAGGAACTGTGGTGGCAGTTTAGCTAAGGAGACTACAGCAGTGCCCTGAGATCTGATATTTACCCTGTAAGAGAATAAAAGTTTATTCCTTACTTTTCAACTTGAAAAAAAAATAGTAAAAATTAAATAAACACACAAAATACTTCTCTTGGCAGGCTTTATGACTTTTTTTTTTAAGAAAAAAGGCATTTACAAGTGGTTTCAAAATGGCTGTGTTACATCTGTCAGCGGGTGAAGGGAACACCCACAAATTGTGTTTTTATCTCTTGAAGTTTTGTTCCACTTGAGCAATAAAAGCCGGATTTGCTGCTGGTTTGTGTGATTGGGGTAATCTGAGCATTGAGTATGGCTTTAAAACTTCTGCAGTTGGTTGGGTTTATAAGTTTTAAGAAACTCCTGGGGTGGTGGAGTTCTTGGGTTTTGTTTTACCCTGGCACCAGGGAAGGGTTGATTTGCAAGCACCTGGCACAGACAAGTTCATCTTGGTTCCCTGGCCTGTCCCTCCCAAAAAATGGTTTGGCAGGAACCTCCATTATCTTTGATGTTAATGTCATCAGCAGTTTCTTGGTTACAATGCTATTCTTTCTCGGGGAGTTGAAAGCCAATGCTCAAGCAGGCTCTGAACACACAGTATTCTCCGGCCTGAACTCCAGACCGACAGCTTCAATCCCCTCTCTTTTAGGGAATATCCTCCTTCGTGAGGGTAATGCTGAGAGGTGTAGTGCACTCACAGCTGCTCTCATGCTCAGGAGAAGTAATAGATGGTGGGAACCTGACAGTTTGCAGGGGAAAGCTTTCATCTGACTGGCTCAAAGCAACAGAGGAGGAGGTGTGCTGGAGCACACGTTCTGGATAGGAGCCATTTCAGTGGGAAATGAGAAACTTCTCCCATTCCCTTTGCTAGTCCTGTTAAAAATTAAGTCAGGATGGCAGCAGTGGGCAGTCCTGCTTCCAGTGATCCCTTCCCTAGCCCGGCATAAATGCCAATTGCTCTTGCTCTCAGCAGCTGCTGTTGCACAGGACGATGGCCTGAGCCGCTGTGTGGGCACACGAGGCTATTGGAAAGGAAGCAGATCGTGACAGTGTGAGAGCAAAGACAGGCAGGGGTCTGCTGTGTATCTTTGCCGCTTTTTATCTTATTAACATGTTAGTAAAAACCATGCCAAAGCAACCTGAGCTGGTTGCTTGTAGAATAATTGCTCATATTGCCTCCTTATAGGTCAGCAGAGGGGGGAGTTTAAGTGAGTCAAAAGAATAATTGTTCAGAGGGGACAGTTTGTTCACAGGGGGTTGTAACTGTGAACCACTGCAACTGAGGTCCAGTTTTATTGCTTTTATTCCTGCAGAATTAATGGTGGTTTTGTGGGGCAGATGGTTTCTGCTCTGACTCACACGAGCAACAGAATTGTAATATGTTTAATGGTAAATTCTTTGTTCTAGATAATAGTGTTGTGTGAGCAGGAAAATACTATGAATTAATTTTGACATCAGCGGTCTGGAGTGAGGATCGATGTTTCACTCTTCTGAGTACCTCACCTGACTAGTGCTCCATTCAATACAGAATTGAGGCTCAAGGCTTTGACCTGATACCAAAACTCCTTTGTTAATTCAGACTCCAGGCTAACAGTTCTGTCCACAAGCCAGCTTGAAGAAGCACTGCAGCCGTGCTTCACTAGTGCAGAGAGTAGTGGTGGTGCCCGTAACCAAGGTGGGGAATGGCTGCAGGTCATTAAACTGTGCAACTCACTGTGCACAGAAGGTCATTGAAGCCAAAAACTTCTGGTTTTGACAGAGATCAGTTGTTGGACTGATAATATTCACAGTTACTGTAATTAATATTGACAGAAATACTGGGAAGCACATATGAGATGCTATGGTTCACACTAGGATTAATATTGAGTTATATGGGGGGGGGAGCAGATTACCTGCATCTCTCCAGGGTTATACATCTCACTTATGCCCTCTTCCCAATCAGCTGGTTTTGATGAGTGTTAGTATTTTCAGATACATCTTAGCTATGTTTTCTGTCCTTCAATGACTCCTATCTACCTTTGCACATGTGAAAATAAGGAAAGAAATCATTTGATTCACAGCTATTTGCTTCTCTGTAGGTTTGAAAGAAATTACATTTAATGCTATTTAACATGACACATCATGCTGAGGGAATAGCATTTCAGGACACATCACAGATACTAGTTAAGATTGACAAGTTCCAGCTTCTTGGAAGAAGGTGTTCAGAGAAATGCAGTAACTCAGAATCTCTCAGTAGAGAAGTTACAAACCCAGCAGTTGGACTCTGAACTCCTTTCCTCTCTGGATGGTGGGATTGGCAGATTTGAAAGCTGGTTGTCACAGATTCAAATACATTTTGCTGAAGTTCCATCCTGTGTAGTATTTCAGACTTAGTGGTTTCAAAGGCAACATGAACGTGGAGATACTCAAGGCAGGTAGCATAGGTCTAGTGTGGGTTTCCTTGGTTTAGTACTGCAGAATAATCATGTTTGGGTGCTTGAATGTAGCATGAACAAAGCCAACCAGCTGAGCTATTGATCTGCCCCTTCTCTCCACCTTTTCTTAGTGCCTGGCAAGTTGGAATGCATAAAACTGCTCAGCAAAACTTGCAGAGAAAGACTGTGCTGCTGCTCCTGTTTTTAGCTGGGGAGCTGAGTAGAGAAGCCACCCCTGCAGTTACCCAGACTGTCTGTGGAAAATACAAGACTTGATCCAGGTCCCAAGTCTTTATTTATTCAGTTAAGTATTTATTCTGTTGAGGAAATATAGAGGAAAGCTGTTCTAACAGGAGGTAAAACTGCAAACTCTTTTTTCCAAACCCAATCTGACACCTGGCATTTTAGTTTTTCCAGCAACTGGGTGTAAGGATCAAGAGAAGAATGGAGTTTTTGAGAAAGGAGCTGAACTGAACCTACTTACAGGATCATGTCACAGAGTCATTAGCTATTCCAGTGGATACCTTTATTTTGTATCTGTCATTTAAATTATTTTCTTGCTTTGCTTGTGTTTATGTTGTAGGTGCTGTCTTCAGGGCAGTGTTATTTGTCATAATGCTGTGATAGAGAAGGGTGCAGACATCAAGGACTGTTTGATTGGAAGTGATCAGAGGCTGGAAACCAAAGGTAAGTACAAAAGTTGTATTTACTGTGCATGTGTCATAATTTTCAGAACTTTTTCCTTGAGATTTTACTCCTGCTTCTTCAGGAAGTGATAGTAAACTGTGGCAGTTCTACAGTGGGGAGTCCTATAATATCAGGATTTTTTTTTTCATGGAAAGTACAGCTTCTTGGCATAAGTTCAGTGGTTTGCTCATCTGAAGTTGGCAGCAAAGCTCTGTTGTTCTTATAAAGAACAAGATTGGGTGCTGAGACAGTCTTTTCCCAGAGACCACAATTAGATCAGCCTGAGGTTGTCCTCAGCAGAAGGAGCCATTATTTTGACTAGTAATCTTTGCCAGTGACAGGGGAAAAGCAGGCAAATCTGTTGATCACACAAACATCCTTCTCTGTAGATGCTCCCAACCCACAGTGCTAGTATGCTCCCATTCACTTTGCTCCAAGCAAAAGCTTGAGGTGGAACATCATATTAGGAGCTGCTGTGCTCAGTATGAAGTACAAGGACAGCTACGTTCACATCTGCTTTACTGCCATGAAGTACTATTTTGGGGCTTCAGAAAGGATACAGCTACGTGGCCCTCATTTATACAAAGTTCAGCCATCCAGTGGGAGTGCTGGTGGTGAGGGCTCGGTGGTAACCGCATGAGTGGAACTGTTGATTTCCTGCCCTAAGAGATAATGGGCAGGAAATGGCTGTTTCAGTGACTGCATCCCAAGCAGAGGCTTTTTAATGAATATTTATGGTTGGGGTTTGGCAGGTCCCTGCTCCAGTGTGTGGACCGAGGACAAAAGTGAGTTCCTTTGCAGGCTCCATGTGAAGTTATTTAGTCAGATCAGGATTTATTTGCTTGCTTTGTCTTTGTGAGTGGATTCCCAATTCTAAGTGTCTTGACAGGGAGCAGTGTTTGAACTTAATGTAGTATAGCATAACCTGTTGTCAGCTTCACATATGACAAATTTTCCTTAAATTGAAACTGAAAGTACAAGGGACTCATAAAAACAAAGTATTGATCTTGCAGTTGCAAGTCTGTGATACTGTAGGTAACACAGTGAGTTCACTGTGGTCTTGTTCTCTGTGTGGCTGTGTCTGCTCATAGCTTTGCCCATCACACCAGTCTGAATCAGTGTCCTTTGTGGGGTTCATTGCCCCCTGTCACAGAATCATTTAGGTTGGAAAAGACCTTTTCATATCATCAAGTCTAACCATAAATCTAACGCTGCCAAGTCTACCACTAAACCATGTCCCTGAGTGCTGCAGCTACACACGTGCATGAATCACCAGGAGAGGTGTCTTGGGGCATGTTTGGTTGTTAACCTGCTGTGTGAGCAATGAGGACACAGGGTGTAGATTTAGCTATTATTTTAGGAAACAGGAATATATTTGATTTGTTTAGTAGATGATCCCAAACAGAAATATCACCCTTTGACCTTGATCACAACCGCTTCAGAAGTATCTTCCAGGGTGCAGACTGATCTGGTTGACTGTAGTATGAAAACTGGTCTTTCTTCTTGATTGTCTTTGTCATCCTTGTCTGAATATTTTTCAGGGTCTGTAGGTTTTTTTTGCAGGGAGAGTAACAGAGCTGTACCCATGGATCATTTGCCTGTTCTTGAGAATCTGCTGCTCCGCTCCCCGAAGTTTAAACCCACTTCTTGGGTTAACTAGAGGCTGGGGGCCCTCTAGTTAAACTGTTTAGAAATGTATGATTGACACTAGCAGAGACATATTCAGGTAGATTATAAATACACCATTATGCTGAGCAAGAAAAAATAGTAAAGCCTCAGTTCATTTTCCTGCCTCAGTTTCCTAACCATTCTAGAATGTCTTTGGTCTGGGGGTCAGGTTTGCCTTGGTGGTCTGGGATCTGTCTGTGAAGTTCATGACTTATTTCCTGCACCATGGAGTCTTTCCAGCCCAGCATGTCTCTTCTGACCTTGACTGATCCCATAGTAGACTGGGTCTTCTCTTTTTCTCTGTGAAAGCATGTCATGACTTCCTTTCCCCTGCCCAAGACTTCCTGTATCTTGGGCCAAGCTTTTGGTGTGGCCCTGTAAGTATGTTTCCATATTGCACCCTTCATCAAGACTTTGGCTGTTTTTTTCTGTTTGGTAACTTTTCCTTCTTCAAACTTGAGCTTCCATGGCTGGGTTAAGAAAAAACGTAGTTCTCTTGGGTAGGAGCCACCTTTTCTTGCAAGCTGATCACCCTTCAGCAGACATAAGCAGTAGCTGCTGGCTGCTGACCCTAGTCTGGGAGTTACACATTCCACTTTCTGGGAGTAGAAACCTCCTCAGCAAAACTCCATACACCTTCCCAGAAACATTAAAAAAAATATAGCAGTCCCTTATTCCAGAACATCAGCCAGGATTCATCAAAGGTAGAAATATCCCTGAATCATCCTACACAGCCCCAAGCAGATCCCACAGTTGACTTTGCTGCAGAACTGGCTGTATGCTCCCTGCTCTACCATATGAGTCCTGGCCACACTGCCCAGGCAGCTTGGGGTACAAGAGCTCTTTGAGCCAGAGGTGCACTGACCTCCTTTCATAAAATGAATTCCAGTCCCATGCAAGGAGGATGGCAGGAGAACAGCTACCACAAATGATAGGCAAACGTAACTTAAACCAGCTCTCATCCTTTTCCTTCTGCAGAATAATATGGGTATATTTAGGGTGGTCCAAATGGTACAGCTGGGAGTAATGGGATTGAATTAAACACAATTTATGTTGGCTATCTGGAGCATTTTCCTAACAATGTGGTCTGGTAGGCTGTGGGATAATCTCCCTGGGGACATGGTGGGAGCCCTCATCACTTAATAATGGGCTTGGCAAATCTCTTGACACCTAAATAGAGGGAATGCTCCATCACTGGTTACAGGGGTAGATCAGAGGCAACCTGGTACTTTCAAACTAAAAACAAAATTGGAGACACAGGAGTGCAGGTAACTGTCAGCAGTGTCATCCCAGTCCTGCATTGACTTCCACCCTGTCACAGCGCTGGCCAGAGACAGTATTTTTAAATGTCTCTGTTGACGGTATGGTGTTTTATTTAAGTTCTGGATTTGCAAGCCATGCCTCCTGAGAGCCCTGCTATTCTCCTACTGCTTTTATTACCATGCCTTGGAAGCATCCACTTTCATTCCTCTTTGATACTTAAAGGAATTTGCTAGCAGAGAATTAACAGATGGGCTTTGTGAAAGCTACCTTCCCAGGTGGCAGTTTGAAAAACATGTTGGTACCTAAGAAAAAGGCAGTAATTCTTAGAGGAATAGGAAATGGCAGACAGTATTCTGAAAGAACTGAATATTGTACAGAGCATTCAATCACTGTTTTGAAGACAGTTACTAAGACTACACTGCAGCCTTTTTGATAAACCTGGTTTTAAAGAGGAGCTCAAAAGCATCATGTGCTCAGTGCAGTAGCACTAGAGAGAGGGAGTGCTTGTGATGGGCCAGTCGAGGAGTCAGATGAGCCTGGAGTCACTAAGTACAGCTCCCAGAGGAGTCTCTCGGCCAGATTCAGCAGGGAGAGCGTTGTACATCTGGTATCGGTTAGCCAGGAACCAGCATATGTGGTAAAGCAGCCTAACCTTTCTTCAAGGTAAAGTGGCCTAACCTTTCTTCAAAGCAACACCAGGAACAGAAACAGTAAACATTCACACAAAGTATAAAACTAGCAAAACTGGTATAAAATTCACTACCTTATCCCTTGCTTTCATCTCTGTTGTCATTGGGGCTGGGATGTTTTATTTGCATATTTATTTCCAGTATCAGACATGGGGCTCCAACTAGATCTATGTCCTACCTGATCCTGACTCCTGCTTCACAGCTCTCCACTATGGCTCTGTCCCAGCACCAGGCTCATCCCAGTCCTAGCCTTCTCTTTGGTTTTTCTCCTAATCTTTCTCCCACAGAGACTTTTGTTTTTCTCTCTTACTTGGTTATTCCCAGACACCCGCCTGACACCTCCTCTGGTCTGACCATAGCTGCTATTTCCAGTCCCCTTCCCTTACAGTCCCATGCTCCTTTTTTCATCTAGCATTCATTCCTTAACTGCTTTCAGTTGGATTGCATCCCTTTCTCTCATGCCCGGGCAGGCTCATACTGGGCACAGGAAGGGGGTGGTTCTGTGCCAAGTGCTCCACTGGTCCATACAGCTTGGAGGAAGCCCTGTCTTCCTCCTGCACTTCCATGGTCAAGAGTGCTCACTGCAGTCTCTGGAGCTTTTAACTGTCCTCCTGAGAACATGTGCAAACTTCAGATTTTTTTCAAAGGCTTATCACATAGCCAAAACTGTGTGGTTTCTCAAAAGAAGAGAAAAAGGCACACATCCAGTAAGGACTGGCTCCCGTTTCCAATCATTTTCCAAGTCTTGTTCCAAGCTTGGAGTCCCAGGACTTCTCAATGAAACAGAATAAGATTGTTTTATTTTAATGAGGGCCAAAGAGCACATTTTTCTCTAATGTCATCCTCTAAGGCAGGTACCTCCACATGTGAATGGTTCCCTGCTTGTGAGGAGGCTTCACATGAGCCGAGATTTAACAGGATAGGGACAGAAAGGAACTGAGAGACTTTCTGATGCTCTCACTGCATTCAAGTAAGGGCGAGCATCTGCTCTTGCAAGATGCTGAGTACCTCCTGGTGCAGTCTTCAGGAACTGAAAACACTTAGCACGACACAGGGTTGGGATCAGAAGGCATGCTGCTGTGCAGATGGGAGTTAGGAAAGCTCATGAAGAACAGACACAGACTAAACAGTGCACACATGTATATTGTGCATAGGGGTGCAAAATGAGCTGGAGGTGATGTAGGAATGGTGTGAATTTATAGCAAAACTGAGAGATCAGTAAGATTTCTCCCTAAAGTAGTTTAACTACTGAATGCCCATGACAAAGATATTGTTGGCAGTTAAAACAGGCATCTCTTAAATAGTTGACATTTTTGTTGCAGTGACTATGCAGTGACTATACTGCTAACTAATCCTAATAAGCCTCCTTTCCAAGTTGTATAAAAATGGTTTATGAGTTCTGGCCTTACCAGTGGCGCAAAACTTCCTTAGAATATCCATCCAGCGATGCTTTGTCGTCTCTTCTGCTGCTGGGGACTGCCACACTTGTGCATACTGTCATTCCCAGCCAGGGAAGTTCAGGCTTCCTGAGTGAGCGGGTTAAATGTGCTGCCACATTCGCAGCATGCTGATATTGAAGTCTACCCAGAAGGCAGCAGTTCATAACCTTGTGGAAATATTTTTACATGCTCCACGCAGAGAAAATAACTACTTCTGCTGTGGTAGAGCTCAGGCACATGCAAGAGCCAGGAAGAACACCCCAATGGATGCTGAGAAGGGAAGAGGACTTGTGTCCAGTGCTGCAGGCAAATATGGCACCTCTGCCATCAAATCAGGAAGTTAAGATATAGACAGACTGACTGCTGTTTTGAGATCCCTGCTTGCATTTGCTGTGAGGGGGTGATAGTCCATGGGAGCACTCATAGATGCAATCCAATCCCTTCTCACACACTTTGCTAGGTCTCTGTCCCAGTATGAGGACTTCAAGCATGTCCCCCTCCCCAAGGAGCTTGCTATCTTAGGCACATCCCGAGCTCTGGATCTCCTTTTCCCTTTACTAACTTTTCTTCTAAGACCAATCACTTCCCCATGCATCTCTGTCCTCTTCCTCTACTCCCTCAATCTATCTGCTCCAAGCCACAGTAAAGTCATCTCTCATTGGGCACTGAATCACTCTTACCTTCACACTCTCAAGACACATCTAGTCCACAGAAGGGTTTGAGAGCAAAGCGATTAATTCTGGTTGAACTACGAAAAAATCCTCAGCTGAACCATGGGGCCACCAGCACTGAGAACTGGTGGTTGTTGGATGTAAGACAGAATTAAGATCTCTACTGCCTGTCTGTTCTGTGGGCTGGAGGCCCCAGCTGTGGGCCAGAACTGATCTGCCTGAAGCTACCACCAACTCCCTGGGGTGAGCTGCACATCCCTTGTTCCCTGCATAAAGGAATCTTGGGAGCAGCTGGAACACTCAGCTCGTGAGGATCATTGTTGCTGGGGACCCATGGGCCCAACTGATGCCTGCACATTGGGGCTGACCTGGCACTTGGGAGAAATTGTGAGACACGCCTGGCCTGTGGGGCCACAGTGTGGTCACCCTGGTCTCCAGTGATCATGTAAGTAAAGCTTGGCTGAGGAGAGAACAGGCCTTGACTGGAAAGTCCCACTGCTCTGTAAACACAAACAAATCAACCCCCATCACCTGCTTCCCTTCTTTATCTGTACATGTAATTTAAAACACCCTCCAGCCTCCCAAAGTCAAGCTTCAGCTGCTTCCTATCCCCTTAAGCCCCTTTAGTTCCTCTCCCCCCCCAACCTGGCTGCTTTTCCAGAGCCAACCATCACTGCAGAGACAAGTTGCTCTTCTCTCCCACTCTCTGATCCTTTCTGTCCTGGGTGAATGTGGTGGGAACCACCCACAGCGTGTTTTCGTGCATGCGTTTCTGCAGCCACCCCTCCCCCCCACCTAGTTTTTTAAGTTAAACTATCTCTTGCTTTAAAGAGAGCAAATACACAGCAGTGGCTTTCATCACTGCTGTATAATAGAGCAGTAATTCTGTGCCAGGGACTGTTTTCTATTTTATTTTAAAGGGTTTATAAAACAGTGTATGTAATTGAGTGAGTAAACTGAACGTTTTCTGGAGCCCCTGAGGGCTGAAACTTCGTGGTGGTCCTGGGCCTAGGCCCTAACCCTTTTTTTTCCTCTCTTTTTTTTTACCTCCCTTTCCCCTCCTTCCCCTCCTCCTTTACAACCCGGCGTTGCCACCAGCAGCAGCAGCAGCAGCAATCTGTCTGGGGCTAATTGAGCAAACAACAAGGAGATGCTTTCACATGGCTTTTAAAGGAATGCTCACGCATCCCCTTTCTGTGAGTGGCTTGGCAGGAACCTGCCAGGAAGGCTGGGGAGCGCTGGGTCCCCGGCCCCCAGCCTGCTGGTGGGGTTTGTGCTGGGCTGCGCAGTCATTTCCGCCCCTCTGTTTATTTGCATTACAATTTGTTTTTAGCCAAGCACCAAAAGCTGCTCTGCTCTCTAGCTCGCCTTGTGCGTATGTTTTAAGGGACTAGTGTACA
Organism: Anomalospiza imberbis; assembly: GCF_031753505.1. Taxonomy (NCBI): domain Eukaryota; kingdom Metazoa; phylum Chordata; class Aves; order Passeriformes; family Viduidae; genus Anomalospiza; species Anomalospiza imberbis. The sequence continues at coordinate 21,801,312 of NC_089689.1, read as the reverse complement.
ATATGTGTAAACAAATGTCTTCCCAAGCAGGAACGCATATATAACGAGTGACAGGTTTTTGATTTACACTCAGTAAAGTCTCCGTGGACACTCAGTTCAAGCACCCAGGCAGACTTCAGGCTGGGCTGCGTCAGCAAGTTGAGGCAAAGTGCTAATCAGGAGGTTGAATGTGTTGATCAGCTCTGGATTTGCTTAGCACCAGATGCTCCCAGTCTGAGAAGATCTAGTTGAACATGATTTAAGGTTGAAGAGTCCAACTCTTAAGGCTTTCTCAAAGTCCTTTCTCTAATCTGTCTTCTTTCTCTGTGGGCTGAATGCATCTGTAACCCTGCCAGTGTCAGATAAAAGGCAGCCTGGTAAGAAATCCGTAATGGGGAGCTGGGGAAGGAGAAATGTAGCTGAACAGCAAAGCATGTGAGATACTTCTCCCTCCTCCCCCAGAGTTTCAGGCAGAGTTTCTGCGGGAACTGAGCTTGCTGGTACCAGCCAGAGCCACTGGCAACTGGCAGCCACGTCTGATAATGAAACACTATCCACAACTCAGCTCTCTGGCACACGCACTGGAGTCTGAATTCCCTTCGCTCCTCAAGAAGGGCTTTGGGAATGGAAGAGGGAAGCAGGGTGAATCCTTATCTGCCTACCACATCCCCTTGGGGTGTGGAATGAGGCTTTGTTTCTAGCAAAACCATTCCTTTATCGCTTAAAAACTTTCTCGCGGATTTTAGACAGGCAGATTCATGTATTTTCTTTAAGCCTTTACAAGAGGAAATCAGTTTGGTGATTTCATATGAGTCTGAGGTAGCAGTGACATATCATGTGTGCCCACTTTGGGGAATCTGGCCACAGGGATCAAGGAGGAGATGAAACAGGCAGAGGGATGAGAGATGAGGGAATGCAGGCTCCAATTTCCCATGCGGCTTTGACTGCTTAAGCTCCCTAAACTCACTGCTGCCTCAGTTTCCCCATCTGTAAAACAGAAATGCTCTTACCCATTCTCAAGAAGCATTTTGAACTCATCACATGTAAAATACAAGACTGCTGCAAGCATGTCAGTGCAAAATACAAATAGTCTGTACCACCTCTCCAGCAAGGTATGTGACAGGACCCATCCCAGTTCTGCACATTTAGGACCGTGGAGGATGCTGTCTGAAATGAAGCAAGAAGTTCCTTATTAAAAAGTATTGCTACAGATAACCTATATATAGAACCATAAATTGACATGGCTCTCTATAAGCCTAGATGAAGGCATGTTTAATCTGCAGAGGCATAATATAATTACTCTCACTGGATGGTAGCCAGGGTCTTATTCACATCATAGAAATCAACATGATAGATAGTCTGCTTGGAGGAGGTTCAGGAATGGAGTCACAGGAGTTGCTACAGGGCCTGTTGAGATATATTGGGAAAGTTGTTGGGGATGAGGAATGTTATAGCAAGAAATGCTGCAGGTTGGATTTGAGGTACCTTGGCAAGGCTGTGTGGGGTCCAGGACGGGAGGAGAGAGGTGCTGAAGGCTGGACTTGGGGCAATTGGCAAGAGCTGTCCTGGAGAAGTTGTGTGCTGCTACCTACATCATGTTTGCACCTGGCACTTGTACAGTCAGCCCCTCATTTTCCTGAGCATTGCATCCACCTCTGCTCATCCTGCCCAAAGTGCTGGAGATTGAGCTCCAGGATGTTCCTGTGAGGCTCCAGGAATAATTATCAATTTACAATAAATACCCTGAGCAAAGAGCAAAATGTCTCAATCTGATGCTGTAGGTGAGAAGCAGCCCCTTGGTCTCCTTATTTTAGCCTTCACGCAGGGTCTCTGAAAGGAAGTGGTGTGGCTCACCCATTCTGTCCCTCAGGCTGAGAAGATTGCATATGATCCATATGATTGTGGGGTTGAAGTTGTAGTGAGAAATTATCTTGCACAGTGCAGAACTCCTTGAAGTTTATAGAGCAGAATTTGATCAAACCGTTGCTGGAGCAATGGTTTGCATGGTGCAAAGGTTGCCTCTTGAATTTTAAACCAAGAGAAGCACCATGTTGGCCCAGCCACTTTAATGATTGCCAGGAATTTCTTCCTTTAGCCAAAGGTGGTATATTTGTTGTTTTGCAGCAGTCTTGCAAGATCCACTCCCCTGAGGGAAGCAGTTTTAGGTGGGTGAATAAAACACAGCTCATCATTTCCATCATCCCTGGCTATCTACCCCCAGTTCTGTGTAAGGTGTGGGAGACACCAGAGCTTCCAGTGGTGTATCCCAGTCCCTCACAGGCCTTGACACTTTATCCCAGGCTCCAGAGGCAATTGTTATTCCTAATTGCAGGAGGTAAGATGAAGAGCCTAGGGGCATAGGACACACCACCTGAGCTCCACCTGAATAGGTGTCCAGCTCCTGGAGAGCAGTTTAGATTCACCACCTCCCCCACAGTACCCTGAGGACACCCACTTTGAGCACACCAGCTTTGTGTCATGCTCTGAGGCCACATGCTTGGGTTTTTTAGGCACTGGGCTTTCAGTTGCGTGTTTTTATTATTTTGGCTTTAGATCTTTTATTTGCAGTCCTTCCCTGACAGGCTGCTTTTGCATTTTAAAGGGAAGGCTCTTTAGTACAGTGCATTAACAGTGCTGGGCCAGGGACTGGCACATTAATGTGTCCACTGGGGCTGTGCAAAGCTCCTGGGAACAGGCAAAGGAGTGACCTTGAAGAAATTGCCCCTCCAACAAATTTGCTCCACAGGAGGGTCAGGTTTAAATTGAAAAAAACAAAGAAAGAAAGAAAACAAAACACAAAAAACCTCTTGTTTTTAGGCTGCTAGGGCTGAGTTGAGATTGCTGAGAGGATCTCACACTGCCTCGGTGATGGCCCCCTGGTGCTGAGCAGCCCTTTTACCCCCCAGTGTCCAAGCAGTTTGGGGTAGACAGTGCTCTTTAGGGCCAGGGTGGATTACTGATCTTCAATTTTATGTCTAATCTCCATGTTGGATGTTGATGGTTCCTTGCTTTGACCTAGGTGTACACCTGTCAGTAGCAGCTGTGACTTCCGTAGGGCCTCTCGTGTTTATTAGTGACACATACATGTGAAAACTCTCATTAGAGAAATCTCCTGATGTTTAGTCAGTTGTTTAGGCTTTCACCATGTGTGTGGGATACTGTCGGAGAGACACTGAAGTTCAGCAAATCTCTATTTGAGTTCCCCAGAATCTGCTTTTCTCATTTGTTTTAAAGTTGCAGATTTGAAAAATGCAAGGTCTGAAGCTCTGCTGCAAAACTCAATTGCTCTTCTTTTCCTCCCTCTCTCTTTTCAGCCAAACATGTTAATGAAGTCATTGTGGGCACCGAACAGCTGATGGAGATATAACCCGAGAAGCTTTTAAAGATGATTTTATGGAAGCCAGCAGCAGAACCAGATGTTCAAGCATCGTAAGATCATCCGTACAGATCAGTACTGGCATGGTTTACCCTGTCATTGCTCCTTTCCTGTTCAGCTTTATATTTATGTCTTAATAAAGAAGTATTTGCAGAGCGGAGTGTCCGTCGGCCCCTCCCCCCTCATTGGGATGCGCGCGGGTTTGTGCCGGGTTATATCGGATCCTGCGCGCCCGGCCAGCGCACTGTACTTTTCCAGCAGAAGGGAGAGCGGGGACCACACAGACTGTGCCCACTCCAAAGAATGACTTAGCCGCCCTCCCTGCAGTGTAAATCACGTCCCTGCAGTCCTGCACCACCCGTCCCTGAGCCTGGGAGAAACTGCTCGGGATGCTGCTTGTGCATCTCATCAACACAGCAGGCAGACAGTGAGAACAGCAGCGGTGCCGGCTGCTCTTTGCAGCCCGGTAGCTTCGCCAGCCTCCTCCTCCTCCTCACTGTCTCTCATGATGCTGTCCCACAGCACAGAAGTGTTTAATTTGTGCCTCTTCTCCTCTGTAATGCAGTCAAAGAGTTTGGCACCCATTTCCATCAGGGCTGAGTTTGGTCTGATACTTTGAAATTCTGCCCAAAAGCAAGTGTGTGAGAGCTGGTGGAGCATGAAGGAGGCATGAGGTGTAAACAGTGGATACTCCCTGCCTTATTTTGATGGTTCTTCCTGTCAGTCCACTGTTCTTATCCCAGACAAGAGGTCTCTCCCCACACTTGGATGATCTGTGGATGACTGTACCAATGTCTCCGAGATGAGTCGCTCATGTTAATGTGAAACGCACAGCCTTGTGGTCAGGGCCTGTGCCAGGATTGTAAAGCACCTGGATGGGATTGAAACGCAAGCTGTTCTTTAATGTTTATAAATTGGACACAAGTTCCTACCTAAAAGTTGTTTATTAGAATGTAGTAGGATTGAACGGGACATTTATCTGCCCTTGGCAGTTTGACATCCAGAGGTGCTTATGGCAACTGGCGGGGATGGTATTTCATTAACTGAAGTGATAAATGTTAAATGTGTGCTTCATGGGCATCTGTGACCCCACTGAGAGTTACCATTTCCTAGTTAATTTGACAGGAGAGAGATTATAATCCAGACATTCCCTGAGTTTCATAAACAAAATCCTTCTTCTAAAGGACCAGATTGGAATGGAAACTATGGGTAAGGATGAGCTTCAAGGCCTGTGACATGCTGCAGAGGAGAAATGCACTGCAGTTCAGCTCCTTTGTGCTGGAGGTTTGTGCTGGAAGTTTTGTCTCGCGTATGTGCGCAAACATGCTCCTACGGTACGGAGCCTTTTTCATCCAAGGATCGCAGAGGTTTTACAGAGGTTAATTAAAGAGAGTTCTTGTCTCTGTGTGCGGCAAGGGAGAGAGGCTCCATTTTGGGTGTGTAGAAACAGAAGCAGAGTGGAGTGTAATTACCTGGCTTTGCATTTTACCAGAAGGCTGGCAAAGCCTTGAGAGTTTTGCAGGGACTTTGACTCATAGTCCTTTTGCTGAAACACAGAGCTTCCCCCTCTGTTTTTAGGATATATCTTAACTTCTGAAAAGTCTTCATTGCCTTGTTTAGCAGCTACAGCTTTACCTCCTTGTGCCTTAATTATATGTTAAAGTCTCAGTCCTTTTGTTTAGCTAATTTCAGAAGAGGGTGGGGGGCTCTTTACTGTGTCAGTTAGAATTTAGCATTAATTTAGTGTTCTCTGACACTTGAAAACCTGGCTGGGATTTGAGGCATTTTCTTTTCCTTTTCGCCTTTTACGACCTGCAGGTGTTTGGTGTGAGATAAAAGTAGATCCCAAAGTGAGATTTCACAGCACAAATTATCAAAGTGAAGATTCACTCTTGATGTAGTCTACGTGTGTGGCAGTAATTATGAAAAATAGTTCAGGATAATAGGGCCTTCAGGAATCCCAAGACAGGCACTGGGAGGTTAACCCTTCTTCATCTAACCTGGCCTCTATGCTGTTGTCATCATTAGGTGAGCATGTGATGGGTTGGGTCAGGCAACTTCACAAACCGAGTGATGTTAGTCATTGAGAAAATTGGGGAGGCAACTGCAGACATGAAGTTCTGTTCCCAGGTAGTTTTGGATGTGACTGTTTGGTCCCAGGTCACAGAGACATACTGGAAGGTGTTACTGGTACAGGCTGCTCACCAACTCTGAGGAATGGGGCACCTCTCAGACACAAATAAGCTGCTCTGTCACACCCAGGCAGCTGAGCATTACAGCTCATGCCCATCATAGTGTTGCTGGCATCAAAATGGTGCCTATAGAGGCAACATTTCTCTGAAGGAGTTGAAAGTTCTCCAGCTCAGTAGGTGTGGGCTCTTTCTGGACAGACTTGTCCTGAGCACTTCTTTGGCAGATGTAACGCCAGGGTTGCTGTGAAAAGGTTCTTGCAGTGGCTTGTCACATACTGGACCTGCATAGAGGTTTGCTATGATGGCCAGCAGGACCGGTGGCTTGTGGTTTTCCCTGAGTGGTGTCTTGCCATCTGCTCCCAAACCTCTTTTCCTGTGACCAGGGCAGCAGGGTTGGTGTGTGTGCACACCTGGCCACACTTCTTCCTGTGGGTCCTGCCCCACTGGCACACCATGGCAGGCGCACCTGAAGCTCTGCCCCCTGGCTCTGGCTCCCATGAGAGCTGGGTCCAACCAGCAGCAGCTCTGCAGCCAGGTGCTTGCCAGGACTTTTGTAGCCAAGCCCATTTGTAAGACACAGATTTGGGAAGAGCATTTGTTGGGCAGTTGCAGACACCCAGAGCCGTGGCTCACCTCCCTCAGCAGTTCATGTTTGCTTTTGTAGGTGGCTTTTGGGATCTCTCAAGAAGCAGCAGCTCATCTGATCCCTTCTGCAGTCAAACCAAAGCAGATGGCTCCCATCTTCCTGGCAGCCCTGGAAGAGAACCACATGAGGTGAAGACAAACAGGCAGCCATTCCCAGGGATAGTGGGCTTCCCACCCCCATGGTGTTCAAATGGACACAAAAACTTTGCATCTAGCTCTGATCTTGCTTTTAGGACAGTTTTTTGGCTTGTGGGCAGAAAGGGGAGAGCAGAGCCTGAGCAGTCATATGGTCTCACGTACAGAGGTCTGGCTCCCCCGGTCACCTATCCAGGTAATGCTGTGTGTGCAGCCCTAGCAATAGGACTCTCCTGAACCTCTCAGGGTTGGAATCACAAGGACTTGACAATCTTTTACTGCCTTCAGTCTCCAAGGCTGATTGTGCAAAACCATGATCCTGTTGGCTTCCTTGCTGATCTCTGCACCTCACTGTCCTTCCTCTGACTGCCTGGGAAAAGGGCTTTTCATCATGCCCCTGGCCACCCTTTGGACATTGCTGGTCCTGAGATGAGAATTTTCCTAATAAAACCCCACAGGTCTGGGGAACACTGTTGTTTTCTAGAGGTGCCTTACTGCCTTCACACTGGCCCAAGTCCCCAGTGAGGGCCAGTAGTGGCTGCTCAAGGCAGAGTGAGATCAAGCCCCACGTGGGGCTCACAGAGGAGCTGCCTGTGCCGGCAGCAGTGGTGTGACAGACGCACGTTGCACAGTGTGTGGTGTAATCCAGCCCCAGGACACCGACACCGCAGTGCCGCCCTCCCATCACACACAGCCACTCCTGTGGCCTTTGGTTATCTGTTTTAAAGGATTGATTATTGCAGTGGGCAGTTGGGGCTGGGGCCTTTGGCATTGCAGGCTGCCCACTGTACCCCAACCTGGCCCATCTGAGAGCCATGGGGGAGTGCAGAGCACAGGGTCCTTCTCACTGGCCACCTGCAGAGTTAATTTGGGGATGTAGAGATTCCCTCACCAGCACCCAGCACCCCCCAGCCCTTGCCCCAGCACCTCTGCAGCAGCCTGCCCACCGAGGCTCACTCCCCCTCAGGCAGGAGGCTGATTTCTGGATCCTGTCGGTTTTCACTCCATCTCCCAGGAGCCAAGGTCCACAGCCGTGCCTGTGCCTCCCAGACGGGCCGGCAGACGGGAACTTCCTTCCAGGTCCTATAGACAGACATTTTATATATGTTAAAATACGTGTGTGTATATAAATATGGAAAGCAAGAACTTGGGAGAGTTTGAGTCTAAATAAACTTGTATATTTTAGGCTTTTAAAATGCTAATGTTGAATTTCAGGGGATGGGGGACGGCAAAGGGATTGTTGGACTTAGGACCAAGACAGCTGATGAGCTTGGATCAGTGCCTTTACAATTCAAGGAAAAATGGGATAGTTTGGGAAGGAAAAAGGGATTTTCTTGTTTTTGTTTTTAGTAGAAAATAAAAGAAGCTGCCTTCTTATTTGCCTCCCTCCCCCAGCGTCGGAGCAGCAAGCGACTGGTGTTGTATGCATAAGCTATTCCTTTGTGCAACATCTAAATGGTTAATTGTGTTTGAGGAAGATGTACGGGCGAATGGAGGGACCACCCAGCAAGAGACAGACAAGAAAGAGCGATCTCTGAAATGTTTAACCAGAGAGAGAGCAAAGTTGTTTAAAAATATTTAATTTACAACATTCCACACTGCTGATTATAAATCGGCCGTCCAAAAACACTGCTGCGTGCGGGGAGGGATCCAGGCAGTATGAAACAAATTCTTGTGATTGTTTTTCCTATCTTCCTCCCTCCTTTCCTTGGGGAGTTTAACCCTGTGGCAGGATGCGGGTTGCCCCAGGCAGGGAAGGCAGCACTGTTCCCCAGGACTGTGATCTCCAGTGTGAACACCTGCGCCTGGGGCCGGGGTGCAGCCGCCTGCTGGTGCTGGGAGAGTTGGAGGGGATGGTGAGGAGCAACCAACCGGCAACACCGGCAAACCCAGCAGTGGTGACGGGTGTGATGGTCAGTGGGTAATGGCCTCGCAGCCCCTTCCTTCTGATCTCCACCCCAGCACCAGGGTTCCCCAAAGCATCCAGCTGTGTTCCCAGACAAGGAATGCCATGAATCCCCTGGTGATGGGTTGAGAGACTTGAGGAGGCAAACCTGGCCAGTCTGTTCCATCCATGTGACATTGCTCACCATGGTGATGATGGTGCCTGCTCTTTGGGTTGGCAGCTCAGCCATGTCACTCAGCCATTTCCAGCGGCGCCAGGAAGGACCCAGGCCCTCACAGGGTCATTGAGCAACAGCAACATCTTCCCCTGCTTGGGCCTTTCTGCAAAGGGGATGGTTGGTGCCGGATGCCGGGAAGAAGGGATTTGGCTGCGCTCTGCTTGCAGCCACTGCTGATCCACAGCTGGCTGTGACACACCCTGCCGCCCCAGCCATGCTCCCTCCATGCAAGGGGCTGGGACTGCTCTGTGAGGAGTCCAGTCTGCTCTGGATGGTGGCCAGACCATCCACCCCATCACCTGGCGATCACTCTTCAATGCTCTCACCATGATGTCCTTTCTGGTCTTCATAGCCCCTATTCTTCCTGTAGCAAGAGACATCCTGGGAATGGCTCTGGGAGAGCAGGCAGTGGAGGATGCACATGGTGGGGGTCTGCCCCTTTTTCCTCAGCCCTGTCATCATCCACCCTCATGGATGTCGCCTGTGGGGTTGGAGAGCCACCATGCCAGGAGGGTGCGGGGGAAGGGAGGAGAGGCACAGCCCCTGGCTGGTGACCCCACTCCGCAGAAAGGATCTGAGTGGAGCTCAGGGACAGGAGGGATGCAAGAGGAACCAGGATCCAAAAGCAGTGGCTACTCTCACTAGGGATTCCTCCTTGGCATCCTCTTGTAGATCCCACCTTGGAGAGCAAAAGCCAGGGTGCTTTCACATGCCTGTTGCCCCAGGATCCCTGGCCACGAAGCTCAGGGGCCCGGTCAGCAGGGAAGGCAGGGGTCTCGCCTGTTCCTGGCAAGAAGGAGGCACGGGGAGAACTGCAGGACACTTTGCCGCGGATTGCCACACATTTCCTAACCCCTCACCAGCCAGGAAGCCTCGCTGGCCACCTGGACACTTCCTCGCGTGCAGCGAGGGCCTGTGACAGCCCGAGGAGCCGGGGTGGGTTTGGCTGCTTGCCCCGGTGGCGAGCTCGGCTCTCAGTGGCTGCACCGCTCCGGGCCCTGCCAGCCCCAGCCGGTGCCGGGAGCGAGAGCGGAGACAAAAGAGCTTGTGTCCGCCTGCCAGCAGCCGGCCCCGCCGAGCGGCCGCCCGCCCAATTAAACCGTGCCCGCTTCCCATGCGGCAGGGGCGCCCGGCGGGCTCGCTGGCCCCCTCCCACCACCCACCGGCCCCAGGGGACCACCACCCTGTGGGGCCTCCCCTCCCTCCCTGCAGGCGCCAGCGCTTCCGCAGCCCTCGTCCAGTATGAATACGTTCCCTTGGTCCCCCGGAGAGGGCACCTCCACCACCTCGTGCTGGGGATGGCTCGCCTCAACCCCAAACATCTCCTGTTCTCCCAGCTTTTCTCGCACCTCGGGGCTCGCGGCACCCGCCAGCGCAAGCAGTGTAGTGTTGAGCATCCGTCCCTGCTCCTGCTGCCCCCAAGGGTTGGATCAGGATGAGACCTGGCAGCAACAAACTATGCCGCGGCGGGAGCATCCCCACATCCCGACCCACGGGGCCGGTGTCACATCCACTTAGTTGGCTCCGAAAATCCCTTGCCCTGACACCTTGTTAAATACCCACCAGGGGTCACAGTTCCTGGGATTCTTTTTCCTACTTTTCCTTTACCCGCTGAGACGTTTCGGTTGGCAGGAGCTCTCCCCCCGCTATTAGGTATCTTTCGGGGAACAAGAAACCTAGATCACTTACAAATTAATTTGGAGTTAAACCTACAGAAAATGAGAAACATGCTGCTTTGCAGGAGAGAGTGCTTGGCCAGCAATCAAGAAAAATACATCCAAACCGCCCGATGCGGCGGCTCGGCCGCGGCCGGGGATGGGGGCTGCGCGCTCAAGGTAGCCGGCAGCTGTATTCGGGTGCACCTTAATGGAGCTGGGGCCTTTCCTCCCAGCTAAAAGGGAGAAAAAGGGAGAAAAAGGGAGTCCCAACTTCCCAGCATGTGAGGGAACGTAGGGGAAACTGGCATAGGGTGCAGCACTGCAGCACGGGGGGGTCTGCCTGCTCCAGCACCTTTGCCAGCAGGATGAGGACCGGCCGCTCCATGGTATATGGAGACCTTTGCACCAGCGTTTCCCCTTCACTGCATCCCTGGGGCCACAGCGGCTTGTGCCAGGGCTCGTTCCCGAGAAGGGGTAGGATGCCGTGTCCCCTCATCCCACGGCGCCTTGTGTCAGCCCTCCGGCCAGCAAGGTGCCGTTGGACAAGGGAATGCGGAGTGATGCACAGGATCCTGAGCCCTTTGGCAGGCGGGTGGGAGCAGCCCCCTGTGCCAGGCACTCCCGGAGGGTCACGGGTGCGCGTTTGGCCGCCACCGCGCATTGTGTCTGCTGCGCGAGCGGCGGTGCCGGGAGGGGGCCATGCGGGGGAGGCCGGGGCGGCGGAAGAGCAGTGATAAGATAAAAGGTCTGCTTTCCCATGCCGAGGAGCCGGGGGGGGGGAACGCGGGGCGAGCGGCGAGGCCACCCAGGTTTCAAGCACTCGGCCTCGGCGCCTGACCCCGGCACATTCAGAGAGCACTTCCTAAATTTGTCTCCTGTGTTCCTGACTCACAAGCAATTTCCTCACCCATAAAACGGCGTCGGCATGAAAGGACTGGCCGGGACACCAATTACTTGTCACCGTTTTACCACCCCGCTGCTCACCAGTTTGCAGCCCCCGGCAGTGCCTGGCTAAGATCTCGACCCTCCTCATGGAGCCCCTCTGCCCAGGGGGACATGGCAGCCGGGGTCTCCTGTGCCGGAAGGTGCAGCACAGCAGAGGAATCCCCAGTGCCCGGCACCTGACCATGCCCCCCGGCGGAACTCTGCAGTGTCTCCAGTGCTCCTGGGCATCCTGAAGGAATCACCCAGTCCAGCCTGCAATCAGGGGGATGTTAACCATCCCCGGGCCCCTCAACCCTGTACTGGTGTCATCCCTGTGCTGGCATTGGTAATAAAGATGCTTCTATGTGTCTGCACAGTAGGAAGCAAGGCTCCATCATCAAAACTCTGGTGGCACCATGAACACAGCCAATGGCTCTGACACAAAGCCCATGGATCCACGCTGGCACAGGTCATTGCCATTCCGGTGTTTCTGTGCCCTGCCTTGTCCCTGCTTCCCGTGCTTCTGTGCCACCTCAGCTGTCTGTCCCTGGGTCCCAGTGCCATGCCCGGTGCTGTCTCATCCCCAGCTGCTCCGGCGCTCAGGGGATGTGGAGGGGGACAGGCTGGTGTAGAAGGGCACGGAGCTGTGGAGGGCTCGGAAGGGTCTGAGCACAGCCAGGACTCCTGGGGAGCCCTCATCTGCCTTCTGGGAGTGGAGAGGTGTTGTGCAGCTTTGCCGGCAGCCCGACCTTCCCTGGCAGCAGTCAGCACTGTCCCCGCGGAAAATCCCTCCAGCTCCATGCCGGCACAGGGTGAGGTTTGCCCAGGGCCTGGCGAGCGCCACCACGGCTGCTAAACAGGTTTTATGGTGGGATTTAGAGACTTTTCTGCTGGGTAATTGATTTGCCCAGGCAGTAAAAGATCAAGGCAGGGGCTCAGACGGTGGCTCCCCGCATCTGCCCACCGAGCAGGCCAGGGCACGGGTGGCCGGGGGCAGGGCCAGGGCCAGTGATCCCCAATGCCACGATGCACAGTGTGGGGTGCCATGGCCCCACAGTGATGGCACGGGTGCTACGGTTCTGTCCAGGAGCTCCCTTGCAGCACACCCCCGCTCCCGCATCCTTGCATCCCCCTCCCCAGCCCCACTACAAAACAGCCCCCAAAGGAGACAAAAGGGGCTGTTTGGGGACCTGCCACCTGCTAGTCCCCATCCTACAATACCGCAGTAAAGAGGCACCAAACAAAGGCCTTAAAATCCTAAAGGGGCCCATTCATTAGGGTGACAAAGGGGGAAAGAACTACATTATCATAATTAATCCCGGTGCTGGCGGTGGGTGGCAGGGCTCTCTGTCTTCCAAGGTGGTGTGGGGACGGCCGGTGTCACCACGTCCACACACTATTGTGCGCCGTGGCCTTGCGGGGCTTAGGCGGGTTTTAAGCTCTGTAAACACCACAGGACCCCCGCCACGGCTACCAGGGATGCCATCCTTCCCCCCGGCCCCTCCCCAGCCCCGGCTGTTTGTCTTCTCGCTGCAGACCCCCCTAAAATCCCAGGGCTGGGATAGGTCCTCTATGCCCCCTCGGTGCACCTGCTCCCAAGACTGCTGGGGAGTGGGGAAGAGCTTGGAGTGCCAGGTCCTGCTGGTGGTGCTGGGATGGGGACTTCTGTCTGTATTCCGTGTTGTAGTTCCCATGGAGAGTTACTCCAGGTGTGATGTGCCAGGGACTGCTCAGGCTTTCCCTGGCCTCGGAGATGGGGCTTTATCTCTTCCCTATCTTATCTTTATCTGTGGGGATGAGGTGGACTCTGACCTGTGGACCAGCTGTTGGTTGTTCCCTGCTGTTTGGGAGGCACAGGGAAACTGAGGCACAGTGTGGCACATAGAGACGCATGGGTGTTTTGAGGGACATTAACACCCTATCTCCAATCCCTTCTGGTGGATTCTGCCTCCCTTCTCCATCCCTTGTGATACATCATGCCTTGGGATACACACGGTACTGGCGGAGGGAGCAATGGGGCCGGGGACGCACTGACACTCTCTGTCCATCTGTGGGGCCTTCCCTGCGCCCCTACCTCTCCGTGCACCTGGATGGGGTCCCAGTGCTGGGTGCTGTGCAGCCCTGGGGTCCCTGAGAGCCTGGGCCTGGCTCCGGGCCGTGGCCAGCGGGCTGTGCCGGTGGTTGGGAGAGCACCATCTGGTTTCCAGCTAACTAACGCCCGGCGCTGGCTCCCGGCAGAGGAGTTGCTGCTGCGGCGACGGCTGTTTACAGCGTGCTGAGGCTCTGGCATGTCCCTGCCAAGTCCTTTCTGCTTCTCCCCCCGGCCATGGGGCTCTGGGGCTGCATGGTGGCCATGCAAAGCTCAGTTCCACGCCCCAGCCTCTGCCCAGTCTCTGCTTGCCGGAGGATGCTGCTGCCCGCCGCGGCTGTTGTCCTGGGCTGCCCTTCCTGAGGAGTGCTCGCTGTGGCGGGGCTCCTGCCACGGGGATTGTCACATCTCCTTTGCTCAGCGGGGTGGGACACACAGTGTGGGGACAGAGGACAGGGTGGACTCCCCGGACACTCCATCCTCTCTGTGGGTACTCTGTGGGTGCGGTGCCCTGCGCTTCCCAGCTCCCGCTGCATCCTGCCAGCTCACCCCGACATCTCCCTGCGGCAGGGCCGAGGGGCAAGGGTGGGCAGAGCCCCGGGTAGCCCCTGTGCGGGGCTCCCGCCTCGCACCCGCGGCTCCCGCGGCCACCGGTGCCGCAGAGACACTGCGCAGGGTGGGGGCTGTGCGGAGCCATTTGCCTTTAATTGAATTTATTTGTTACAACCCCAAACAATGTAAAGCAGGCTTCTCCCAGGCTCCAGCTGCCTGCCTGCCCATTAAAATACCATCTAGAACAGCAAATCCCCCCTCCCGCCTTGATATAAAACAGCCGGTCAGCAAGAAGCGGCAGGAGAAGTCTCCCTGCGTGCGAGCCGAGCCCCTGCTCCCCATCCTGCTCCCCCAAGGCCGGTGGCCTGCAGGGCTCCCAGTCCCCTTTCGGGTGGCTCCGGGAGAAGTACGTGCCCTGCAGGGAGACTCAAAGCTCATCTCTGTGGCGTCAGGGCAGGGCAGGCTGAGTCCCGTCCTGCCCACAGACGTTTTCCAGTTGGGTTTTCAATCCTCACTGGAGTAGCAGGATCTGGCCCTGTCACTCCTGCTGCAAATCTTGGGATCCCCAGACCAGCTGCCCTTCTGCCAAGCCCTGTGGCCTCTTGCTTGAGGTGCAAGTCACCACGCTGTGACAGTGCTGCTGGGGCACACAGGTCCTGGGGCACAGCTGGTCCCTGTGGACCACAGTGGCAGTGGGAGGGCAGTGGAACAGGGGTGCATGGTGTGGAGCAGGCAGGGGTGCCAGCGGTGATCCTGTCCTGCATGGTGCTCCTGTGGCACAGCAGCCTGATGCCAGTGTGTGTGAGCCAGGGTGGGGTCATGAAAGCTAGTCCTGTAGCACTGGGGGCCCATGTCCTAGGGAAACCCTTGATACCCTGGGATGGGGCAGAGCCAGCTCACCCCCAGGCCCTGGCAGACACTGAGCTAGTCTCCATGGGCCATTCCATGACTTTTCCGAGGACATTGATGACATTTCCCAGGGTGTAGGGCAGGGGTGAGAGAGCCCCAGGTGGAAACCAATGATGACAGATAGGGAGCCGATGGAGAACCTGGGGAGGGGGAACCATCCATGCTGGAAAGGAGGAGGACAACTTACATTTTAAATATTAAGTTGATAAAAAGCTGCAGCTGCCCAGCAGTAGTGCGGGTCCACCGGGAAAGGGAATGGTGGAGCTGTTAATAGCAATCAGGCTGCAGAAGTGCTGAATAGCCGTTTCCCTTCTGTATTTGGGGACACGCCAGATGCTACAGACCTATCGCTGGACGAGGGAGAAACCCTTTACATGCCGCTAGGGCCCAGGAGAGCTCGGCAGCAGCAGGCTGGGCTGGTGGAGCTGTGACTGGGGGGCATGGAGAAACTGCCCCAGGCACTCCGTTTATTTATTGGGGTATCCCCTGTTTTTGGCGAGGAAAACACCAGGTTGAGCATCTTCAGCATTGCTCCAAGGTAGTGATGGGGGCATTGCACCTGGGTTGGGTGCTGCTCCATGTCGGTTTACCAACCTTCCTGGGTGCCCTCAGCAGCTCCTTGGGGCAGCTTTCCTGGTGGGAGCAGCAGCAGGTCTCTCCAATAAAGAGCTGAGAAGGGAGTGAAATGAGCAGATCCTAACCACCCCAGAAATTATGGGTGCCATTTATCTCTGGCTCTTTTGCACTTCCTGTGCCCCATGCATGGGGTTTTTGTGCTCCTGGCCTCCAACTCTGGGGTGTTGGGCTTGGCTCCCCGTGGCAGGGGGTGGGGCAGCACTTGTGGGTACACCCAAGGACTGGAGTGTCTTCCTGCTGCCAGCTATGGCCTGGGGGAATATCTGGCCTTTGGGGACACCCTGCTTTTGTAGGGAGGGGAAGAGGGGGTGAATTTTCTTGGGAAAAGGTATTAATTGGGATGCCTGGTCCTTTGGGGGAGAACACCTGGCCCTTGAAGAAGAGATGCCCTTCCCTTGGGATGGCTGTTAGAGAGATGCACAGACTCTAGGAGAACACTCACTACCCCTTGATATGGCTATAAGGGCGCTGCCAAGCCCTTGCAGGGTGGCCACAGTGGGATATCCAGCCTTTAGGAGGGCTGCCTATCTCTTGGGAATTAGCTGGGGAAAGATGTCTGGCCCTGGATGCGATACCTGGCCCTTGGGGTGGCGCTGGGAGGGGGTGGTCTGCTCAGCACTGGGTAGAGGGAGTATATGGGGGAATTACTGGACCAAGGAGAGTGCCTGTGGGGGGGGGGGGGCGGGGGGGCGGAATGCGTCCTCGAGGAGAAGCTATGTGAACGATGCCATCCCTTGGGGCATCTCCAGGGAGCTGCCCACCCTTTGAGGGGTAGCTGTGGAAGAAGGATGTAGGGAATGCTTTACTTTGTCGGGTGCCCATCCTCGGGGGTACAGCTATGGCGGGGTGGGGGGAGGGTGAGAAGGCTGCGTACCCACCCCGGGGGACGCTTACAGGGGGGATGCCCATCCCCGGGGCTGTCTGTGGGGGGCTGCCGGTGCCGGAGGTGTGGGGCAGCCCCGGGCGCGGGCCGTGCCGGTGCCCCGGTGCCGCCGCCGCCGCGCTCCCCCCCGCGGCGGGGCCGGTGCGGTGCGGCGCGGGGGGGAGCGCGGTGTGTGGCCGCCGGCGGCGGGCGCGCCGTTGCTTAGCAGCGGCGATGGGCGCTGCCGCGGCGGCGGCGGCCAATGGGAGCGGCGGCGGCGGCGCGGCCCCGGCGCCCCCCGCCCCCGCCTCCCCTTTAGAGGCGCGGCGGGCGGCCGGCGGCGCACACACAGCCCTCCATCCGCACCGGCACCGGCACCGGCACGGCCCCGCCGCGCGCATGGGGGCCGCCGCCGCGCTCGGCCCCACATAACGGGGGGTGCCCAGCCCCGCCAGCCGCCCCGCCATGCCGGCCGAGCCCCCCCGCGCCGCGCCGCCGCCGCTCCGCGCCGCCCGCCGCAAGCCGCTGCCCGAGGTGAGTGAGGAGCGAGCATCGCCCGCTCTCGCGGGGGCTGCGGGCCGGGGAGGGGAGTTCGGAGAGCGCGGAGGAGCCCGGGGCGGGCCGGGCGGCTGCGGAGACCCCCGCGTCCCCCGGCTCGGGGAACCTCCGGCACTCGCGGTCCCGCTCCGAAGCCGAGTGCGGCGGCCGTGGGCATCCCGCCCCGCTGCGGGTCCCCTTCCCCAGGCAGGGGCTCTCCCCTCTCCTCTCCCGGGCTGACCCAGTCCTCGCCCCCTCCGCAGGGCAGGGCCGTGGGCCAGACGACCCCGCTGTGGCTGCGGGCCCGATTTCAGGCGCTGCTCTTCGCCCTGGGTTGCCGGATCCAGCGGCACTGCGGGAAGGTGCTTTTCGTGGGGCTGCTGGTGTTCGGGGCGCTGGCCGTGGGACTGCGGGTGGCCTCCATCGAGACCGACATCGAGCACCTCTGGGTGGAAGGTAAGCGCGGCCCTGCGGGCTCGGCCGCCCGTGGGAACGGTCCCGGTCCCGCTCCCGGCCGCGGCTTTGTCTCCCACGCGCGGTGCGGAGTGCGGGGCCGGCCGGGAGGCAGGTGACAGCGCGGGAGCGGGTCGGGACGAGGAAGATGAGGATGCCGCCGCCGGGCGTCCCGTCAGCGGGGCCGCGGAGGACGGGGCCGTGGGTGCCCGCTAGCCGGGGTCCCGTCTGCGCGGCCGCCCGGGCTGCGCCTTGCGCGGGTGCGTGGTGCTAGGTTGAAGAGGGACCCCCACGCGTGTCCCTACGGGGGTCCCTGCGCGAAGGTGCTGACATGTGGGACGGGGATGGTGCTGGACACCCCCTTCCTGGTGGGAAGAACCCCCGGGAACGGCCGCAGCCCCGCACCGGGGCAGAACCGGCGCCGCGGAGCCGCCAGTCCCGGCCCGGGACCCCGGCCCGGGGGGGACGGGAGCGCGGGCAGGGTCAGGCGGGAGCAAATCCCCGTTTCCGAGTGGAAGCGGCTGATCCCCCTCCTTTGTTATTAATAACTCCAGCGTGGATTTTCTCTCCCCGATCCCTGCAGCCCTGCTTCACGGGTCTGGGATTTGTTTTTCCTGCGCCTCCCTTCGACTTTGGGGGGCCCCCGGGGGGGCAGCACCCCGAATCGCACCCCCGTCCGTGCCGCCGGGCGCGGCGGGGGGATCCCCCGGGCGGGGGTCCCCGCGGGGTGCTGTGCAGGGGCAGATGTTGCTCAGCGGAGGGGTGTCAGCCATCTTTGTGCGGGAGCGCTGCCTCCTCCCCCACGCCCCGCTCCCTGTGTGGTCCTCAGCTACTCTTGGATTTGGTTCAACAATAGAAGCAACTTTGCTCTCCCACCCCCTTTTTTTTTTTTTTAATTTAAAAAAAAAAGCTCTGCGCTCCCTGGCTGCTTGCACACAGATGCACGCACGGACCCCTGCCCAGGAATGCCCGGCTCTCCCACCTGCTCCCCACTCCCCAGGGATGTTTGTCCCCCCTCCCCAGATCTCGGCTCCATCACCCCCTTCCACTGCAACACGTAGCAGAGAAATCCAGTGATACCTCCCGGTCCAGCCAGCGCCTGAGCTGTGGCTGCTGAAGGAGGGACGTGCTCCCTCCGTGGTTCCCTCACTCTGGGTCGTGGCTCTGGCTCCATTGAATTTTTATTGTGCTTTTGGGGTAGCAAGGAGTCAGCGTTTTGTAGAACTGTGGCCAGGAAAGCGGCTGTGGTTGTTCCTGTTAAGGGGAATGGGACTTGCGGCACATCAGGGTGGAGAGCGGGATGGGGAAGGGGCCAAGCCTGGGGACGGCTGGAAGCGCCCAGAAACCCGGCTTTTCCTGTGCCCCACTGTGCTTCCCTGCTCGCACGGGCACAGCCAGGAGCAACTGCGGCTGCTCTTGGGGGATTTCCCCCACACTGCGGTCTGGCTGTGATGTGGGTGCCGGGGGCCTCTCTCAGGAACCTTCTCTTTCTCATGGTTTCCCATCTTCTTCAGTGTCAGGAGTTGGATTTAGTTTTATGTTTTTTTACTCCGTGGTGAAACACCGCTGACGTGGGGTGTTCTGCCCCTTCCTGGGCAATGGGTGCACTGGGTTCTGCCACAGCCCCCGCTCTGGATTTGTGGTGCCTGGTTGAGGACGGTGTGCAATGCCAAGGGTGCTACTCGGAGCCCCCCCTTGTCCTTCCTGGGAGGGCTCTTCTTTCCCCCGGAGCGTGCACTTGGAGCAGACCCCTCCGTGCCTTGCTCCTGGGTGGCACAGCCCCAGCGTCCTCGGGCGTTGGCACAACCTGCGACCACCAATGACGATGTGTCTGAGATGGCTTTAGTCCCATGGGGTGGCATGCGTGGGTCAGGATGTGGAAGGAAGGTTTGTGGTGACACTTTCAGTCTCATGTATCAGCTCTGGGGTTGCCTCCCTTCCCCATAACCATCTGTAGGTCCCTGCCTCTCCGCCAGCCTCAGCTTCTGCGTTTTCTGGCGAGATCAAAGCATCCCCCACATATGGCCAGCCCTGATCTCTGAGCACCCCATCCTGCTGGTGTGGGGATGGGCATTATCAGGGAACAGGAGGGCTTGGGGTGCCCCTGAAGAGTGGAACACAATTGCCCAGACTCTGTGGTTGCATCCAGAGCACTTGAAGCTGCTTTGGGATTTTTCTCAGCTGCTGCTTTCTCACATTCCCACGTGTGTGGCAGGGTTGGAGTGTGTGTCCTCTGCAGTGAGCCTGGTACCACTGTGGCAGGCTGAAGCAATGCAGTTCTTGCTCCTTGGCTGGCAAAGTTGGTATCCCATTAGCTTGGTCCCAAGTGTTTGGGATCCCCAAGGTGCTGGGCGCCTGAGCTCCTGCCTGCTCTGGGTCTGTGAGGAGATGTTTGTGGTAGCCCTGCCTGAGGCAGTGCTGTGGGGTGTCTAAGGGGCAGGGTATGTATGCAGAGAATCCCAGGCCCATCATCCTAGCCCAGTGGGTCCCAGCTCAGGGGCAGGGTGGTTTAAGGTTCCAGGAAGCCTCTGGTGACTGTATGCGATCACCTGCCTCTGCCTAGCAGGCTGAGGGATGTGGGTGGTGATGCTCCAACCCACAAACCACCCCACCCAGGTGAGGTCCCAGCGCTGCAGGAGCAGACTGTGACCCTGTGCCAGGCAGTCCCCACTGCAGGCTGAGCTCAGCTGTCTGGGAGCTGGGATCCTGGTGAGCAGGAGAGGGAAGGGACGTGCTTCCCATGTGAGCATGATGCTGCTGTGCCATCCCCCTCCTCCCCAAACAGGGGAATAGGGTGAGCAGCCCTGCTTTGGCCCCATGACTGGGGTCAGCATTCAGGCCATGCTGATGGTGTGTCCTCCTGAGCCTCGGCTGTGACCCTGGCCACTAGTGGGAAAGCAGAGGGTCCCCCGTCCCAATTCTGGGAATGTCCTTAGACCAGGGGCCTGGCTGAGGGGTTCTTGTGGTGTTCTGGGGTTATGCCTGACCTGTATCCCTGTTTGGGAGATGGAAGGAGGCTGTGTCACCCCATAAATTGGACTTGGCTGTGGAAATGTTCAATTAGGCTCCTCCGAAGCAATTAGCCACTCGGAGGCTTTGCAATCCCAGCTAGCAGCGAGTGTTGAGTTACCTCTAGACACCTGGCAGCTGTTCCTGGCTCTCCCAGGGTGTCTTTAGGGCCAAGGGGCCGGGGAGGCGAGCTCTGGGCAGGCAGAGCCCTGGGTGGTGAATGGGTCTGCCTGATTTATAGCGCTGAGGGCTGGTTCAAAGGAAGGCCGGGTTAATTCCTAACCGGAACAGCCAAGCGCCCCGCACAGCCGTCGCGCTCTCAAAGAGCTGCTGAGTCTCCCTGGAGAAGACCCTGTCCCTTTCCTGGAGGGGTCATGGACACCCCGAACATGCTGGTGGGATGAAATAGGACGCATCTTATGGGGGTGAGGGGAATTTGCTCTCTTGTTCGCATCTTGGGGCACAAAGCTGAGACATCCCCAACCCTCTTGGCAGTGGCTTCTGTCCTTCCTTGACCTCTGCAACAGTTCTTGGCACAGGGCATCAGATCCTCGGCACCCAGGACAGGGCTGGGATGCAGCCTGGAGCTCCCCCGCGGCAGGCCAGGACGGAGGGGAGGTGCCGGCTGACTCTGGGCTGACTCTGTTTGCAGAGAGAGGGGCACAGGCAATGGGAAAGCCCCAACAGGAAGGCAAGGACTGGATTGAACGCCCTCAGCACTGTCTGTGTGGCCTCTCTTCCCAGCCCCTGTCCCCACTGTGCTGGGTGGGTTCCGTGGAGGGGTGTGGGGAAGCAGCAGTGGGGGCGAGAGGGATGCCACAGGCATTCCTGGGTGGGCACACAGAGAGGTGGGTGGTCTCCTTGCTGGGTGGGTGGGTTTGTGGGGTGGGATGTTTGTTCAGGGTCTGAGAAAGGAGCGGGTGAATCTGGGGGGCTGTGTGTGGATGGTGCTGACAGGCTGGGGGGCTCTAATGGCCGTTTGTCCCCGTGTCTGGGGCAGCAAGATGCCTGCTGGGATCTGGCCAGAACTGGCTTCACTCCTGTGGGGTGGCGCCTGGACTGCCGTGTCCCTGCTCTGTCTCCAGATGGGTGTCCTGGGGAAGAGGGTCCCCATTTCTCTTGGGGTGTGGTGATACAGGAAGGAAAGGGACAGCGCAGGGTGCCTGGGGACTGTCTTGCCTGGCCTGGTGGGATCTTTCCTTCAGCACCCTGCTGTCCTCTCTGTTTGCAGGGTCTGGGTATCTGCGGGGACACTGTGCCCCCATCCTCCGGAGCTTGGAGGAGTGAGGAGCAGCTGGGGTGTTGCTGCCATGAAGTGCTGGGGTCCCTGTTATCCCAAAAACTTGCCTGCCTGGCTCTCCCCTCTGCTCTAAAGTCTCCTCTGGCTCTGAAAGAAGCTTTCTTCTCGGGAAAGGAGTGGGGGGAAGGAGGCTCACCCAGTAGCCCCCCACCTACCAGAAGATGGGGTCCAGGCAGTTCACCTTTATTTATTTATTTATCTTTGGGAGCTGAGCGCAAAACCTTTTGCTCTTCCTTTTCCCTTCCTTGACAGCTTGGTCAGCTTTTTTGGGCTGGAAAATTTTGCTAATTAACCCAAAGAGACTGGGAGACTTTACAGATGGCTGTGGCTTATCTGCCCCTATCCATTTTGCTTTCTTTTTCAACTTATATATTTTTTTATTTCCTAGAAAGTTTTTATTTTATATATATTTTTTTTAACTTGGACATATCTACAGACTTAGGGAACGGGCTCTTTTTTTGTGTGTTTTAAATGTTATTTGGCGGCTGGGAGGGGGCAGCGCCAGGGCCCAAGAAGAGGGTTTTATTATCTGCCTCTCCCTCGGGCCTGGAAAAGTGGTCTGAGTTCAAAAAATTCATTTCTTGCCTGAATGAAGCCAGCAATGTGGAAAAATTTCACCATTCAGAGGGGGATGAATGTATGTTTCAACCACACATTAAGTGACATTAGCAAGCAGTGGAGTGCCTAATGTGGCCATTTTTCACAGCAGCCAACAGAGGGGGTGATTAGCATAATTAGTACAGGCAGCCCTATACATATGGAAATGGCAAATGCCTAAATGCCAACACCAGTGGAAATTTATGTCAATGCTGACAGGAGTCTTAGCGGTGAATAGTTCCCAACTGAATCCCCTCTACCCCCCCCCTTTTTTTTTTCCCCCTCTCTCTTTTTCGGGGGTCGCGCTGTCCCCTCGGCGCTGGCCGGGGCGGTGCGAGCTCCCGGCTGCCCCCCTCCCTGTGCTGGGAACCGCCGCCCCCCGATTTGGGGTAATAAAGACATTAATTTAGCTTTGCCGTTAAACAAAAGAGTTCGGCCGGGGCCGGCGGCTGGGGAGCTGGCCCCAAACGGGCCCTTTCAGCCCCTCCGCCGCTGGCTTTTTGAAGGCATCCCCGTCTTCTGCCGCCCCTCTTGACTTAGTTGGGAGCCCCTTCAGTGGGGCTGGGCTTAGTTGGAGGTGCTGGGGCAGCGCCGAGCCCTCGTCCGTCCCTTCGTGCTGCTGGGGGCACCCATCTGCCACGCAGCTGCCCCCCTTCCCGGGACCAGCCGCGGGGTGAATGGGGCCGGGAGGACGTGTTTTGACAGGATGGGGCCGCCGGGCTTTTGGCGAGGCTGGCGGTAGCGGCCGGGACAGGTAAAAATGGCTCTTTCAGCGTGCCCTGGGCGAGACTTCCTCCGGAGCAGCATGGGTCCTTTCACTGCCTCCCTAATCCAGCTAATCCGCCCCACAACACTTTGAAGGTGGCCTCCGGCTTGCACGCCGCTCAGCACGGGGAAGCTGCAGCCGAGGGATGCTTGGGGCGGTGCCTCGGGACCCCCTCCCACCGGGATGCGGGATAGTGCTTGAGTTGCACGATGGGTCTGGCATCCCTCTGGAGCCCCTGGGGCTCTGATCACCCAGGGCAGGCATCTCTGCCGGCGGGATGGGCGCGGGCCGAGTTTGCCCCCGTGGGTGCCTCTTGTAGCGGGGGTGTGCTGCAAAGGGGGTTCCCCATGGGGATGGCTTTTCCCAGGGGATCTCAGCCTGACCTTGCCTCATTCCCAGCTGTGCCTTTGTGGTGGTTTCCAGCCCTAGCGTTGGGATGTTGTGCTGTAGAAAGGACGCTGCTCATCAAGTCCCTTGCTAGTGGGCCCAGCTGGAGCTGGGGTCTGGGCTGTAGCATCCCCTATGCACCAGCTGAATCTGCAGCTCAACAACATTTGTTGCCACATCCCATAGCCCCATTACAACAAGCGAGACAGGGCCTGATTTTAGGGGCCAAGCGAGAATGTGTACCCAGGAGTGTTCCTTCCCTGTCATCCTGTCCCACCCAAGTCACTCGAGCGCTGACAACACTGGCAGTGCCTGGGTGCCATCTGCACTGTGGTGGCAGTGCTGTTGACCATGACCTCAACCCAGCCCGATGGGGCAGAGTGGTCTTTGCAGCATGTGTTTCCTGGGGAGGCACTGGTACCTCTCTGTGGTCCTGAGAACCTCCCACATCCCTCCCTCGCCTTCAGCCTTGCCAGGCAGGGAGGGCTCAGTGTGGGGCTGGCAGCCTGCCCAGACCCACTGGCCTCCCCGTGCCACCCAGACACGCTGCCCTGGCACACCCAGCCTGCTGCCCCCCACCCATGGGTGCTTGGAGACACCCTTGGTGCTTGGGGTTTGTTCACCTCCCGCCCTGGGAAAGCACGGTGGGAGGTCTCCTTGCTGTCATAACTGGCGGGGTGGCTGCAAGGGGGCCAGCCCCGGGCTGGGGGGGCTTTGCAACTGCACTGTGGGCAGCAGGACCTGGGATGGGTTCATCTGACCCCAAACCCTCTGAGATGAGTCTGGGAGGTTCTGGCTACCGCTGGGGAGATGTGGAATGAGCTGGGATCAGACCCCTCCCAGGGCAGGAGGACAGCACAGGGGCTGAGGCTCTGTCTTGGCTGGAGCAGCTGAGGGCACAAGTTGGTCCCACTATGAGGGTGAACTGGCTGCAGTGCCGTGGCTGTGGGTCCTGTGCCAGGAGGGTTTGGGGTACAGTGGCAGGGAAATGGCTCAGGCAGGGTGGCCGGGAAGGGGGCAGGGAGGCTCCAGCCCTGCTCTGTAATTTTGTGGTGGATGCTGCAATTACGGAGAGGGCTCCCCAGCCATGGCCCGTGGATGGGAGGCAGCCGCACACGCAGCCACCCTCGCTGCCAGGGACCCTGTCCCATCCTTAGCATCCACTCTCCCTGCTTGGGCACGGCAGGAGCCTGCTCTGCACCCCAGGTGTTCGGAGTGCAAGTGGGTGTAGGGTCCCAATCCACCGTCCAGCCAGAGCTGCTCTGAGCCTGCACCCACAACCGCCCCAGCATGAAACCCCCGGGCAGTGGTACCAAGGAGCAATGCCCAACCCTAGCGAGGATGCTCCTGCCTCGGGGGACTGCCCTGCCCCGCCCCCAAGCCCTCAGCTGTTGGATTTTGGAGGGAGCTGGGGGTCCAGGGCAGTGAAGCCAAACCCTGCCGGGGAGCAGAGCAGGCTGTTAGTAAGCAGGACTGGACGCCTGATTGGAACCAGAGAGCCCTTTGCATGAAAAAGCCAAGGGCTCCCTTTGTTAATTGGAATTAAAAAAAAAAAAAAAAAAGCACAACAAAAAACCAACACAACAACAACAAGAAGGAAGAATTTACATACAGTTCCTCATTAACGTGCTCATTGTTGGTATCGGGGTGCCCCCGCAGCCTCCTCCCGGGCCGGGGGGCTGCGTGCGGCGTGGGGCGTCTCGCCCCGCTCCCGGGCTGGCCGGCCGGCGGGCGTGCGCCCGTTTGAAGTGTCCTTGGCAGCCCTGTGTGCGCTGCCTTGTCTTTTCATGTTGCTCTTTGGTTAATTAGGGTGTTGGAATTTGAGGCTTCCTCACGGCCTTTGAAGCTTGCTGACGGCTCGCAGTGCCCTGTTCCAAATTAACACTAATTACAAGGGACGGCTTTTTATTTTCTTTTTTTTTTTTTTTTTTTTTTAACTCTTCTTTAATTTTTCGGGGGCTCGCCCCCACCCCATGCTTGCAGATGTGTGGCTCCTCCCGCAGCCGTGCTGGGCGGAGATGCCGGCAGGGCAGGGCGTAGCAGGATGCATCCCCCGGGAGCAGTAGCGCTGTCGGGCACCCCCTCATCGCTGTGTCCCACCTCCCGCCCGGCTGCGGCGTGGGTGGCATGGCTGAGATCAGAGCATCTTGGCGCACCTCCTGCCCGACCTCCCAGCCTGCTGGGAACGGGATGGGCGTCCCACTTCCCCCCACCCCCGACACCCACCCTCCCTGTGTCCTCGTCCTCTCGCCCTGGGTGCTGCTATCCCCTCTGACACACACACAAAAGCCGCGGCCATGTCCCCCCCTCCCTGTCCCTGGCACAACCTCTATCCCAACTGGCATCTGATGGACACCAGCTGCTCCCTGGCCCAGCCAGGAACAATAAAGATGCTTTGCCCTCCCCGTTCCCAAAAAGCAGGGAAAAAAAAAAAAACCAAAACACCAACCCATATAATAAGTCATTAAAAGGGAAGATTCTGCTCCTTATTTGCGGTCTCGCTCTGGCCTCCTCGGTGCTGGCGGAGGGCCAGGCCCGCCGGGGCCCCCGCCTCTTGCTGTGGGAGCATCCTGGTGTAGATGAATTGTGACCTCCCCTCGCTTTCCTGGGGCTGGGTAGGAGCTGGCCTCACCCCTGCCAGCAGCACTGCCTCGGGAAGCATCCCACGCTGGGCATCCTGGGGTACCCCAGTGGCTGGCACTGGGATGGGAGCTACACCCCAGATGTACCAAGGGCAGCATCCCTCCCAGCCTGGGCTGGAAGCAGGGCAGCCAAGTGGTGCACTTGGGAGGGGTCTCAGGATCCACTTCCCACCCTCCTCTGGGCTGTGTTGTTTCCCCTTTGCTATGCCAGGAGGGATGGGAGCCCCACATTCAAATGGGATGGGGACAGCTGTCCCTGGGCTGGTGCTCAGCCATGCGAGAGACCGTGCAGGGTTTGGTCCCAGCCCCAGCCACGTTGGCTGGGAGGGGATTTGTCTTCCATGCCGAGGCAGCCGCAAGTGAAGTCGGTGGCTTCAGCTGGAAACCTTGGCCCTGCTGTGCTTGGAGCTCTCCTGCTGCCAGAGGGGGACAAATCCCAGAGCCTTGGCAGGGAAGAGTGATGTCCCCAGCACCATGTCCCTCCCCTGTCCCCATACCCCTCCTGGGGCAGCCTACACCTGTAGGGACTTTGGGGTGCCTGCCTCTCCCTACGCTCCTTCCCTGCCTGCCTTGGGGTGCCACGGAGGAGCTGGGCTGGGCTGCCCCCAGTTTTGGTTCCTATTTTGTGGGCCGGTTTTGGGCATCTGCAGCACCCACCACAGTGCACGGGTGGAAATGGACAGGTTGGGTCCACTCTGCTTCACCAACTGTCATCTGTCTGTGGGTTTATTTCTGGGGAAAGCAAAGCCAACAAGCTGCTTTGGGGCTGGGTACAGTGTTGGTGGGAAGGGAGATGCCTGGTCCACTGTGTCCTGAAGTGGTCCCTGTTTGGTTCTCTTGGGTATGAGCACCCAGAGGGTGCAGCAATTGGGGAACCCCACACCAAGAAGCCCCTGAGTGATCATGGCACCATCTGATGCTGCATGGCCTTGATTCTGCCCATCCCATTCCCTGGGCATCCTGATGGGCAGGGCAAATTGGTGGGATGGGGGCTCTGCCTGCCCTGGCACTGACAGGGCACATCATGGTCCCCTCCACAGCGGGCAGCCGGGTGAGCCAGGAGCTGCGCTACACCAAGGAGAAGTTGGGCGAGGAGTCCGTCTACACCTCCCAGATGTTGATCCAGACCCCGAAGAAGGATGGTGATAACATCCTGA